>NC_053040.3:262212545-262515575 GCF_002575655.3 Aegilops tauschii subsp. strangulata
AATGTGGGGCCTTAACACGATGACTTCTCGACTATGTAAAACAAAAGTTTTCCCGTCGGCGATAAGGAGGGGGTGACAGCGGCGCGCTTTCGGCTTGCTCTAGTCCTAGCAGTCATACTAGGTGGTCTACACACGTGTAGGTTTATTCTTTTTCACGTCTCATGTTCGCCTTACTCCAATGACTGTTGATGAATAGACGGTAAGTTATTCACGGGAAAACCTTCGTTGAGCGTGTGCGAGAGAGAGAGAGAGAGACAGCGCGTGCGGGTGTGATATGTGTAGAGATTGAGGCAATGATAAGAGATTCTTTGTGTCTCTGTGTGTGGAGGATAGAGAGAGACATGTGCATGGGGCTTTGTGTTGTGTAACGTGGAGATACATAGACATAATCAGAGAGTGAGTGTGTCAGATACACATGTGGACATGGGGAGAGATGTGTGAGTTAGAGAGATGGAGAATTTTGGTGTGCATGTCAGCTAGAGAGAGGGGGGATATATACATACCTAGAGTTGGAGAGAATATGCAAGGGTGTGTCTCTTAAAAGAAGGAACCAGATAGATGGGTGTTTGTGTGCGCGCGTGTGTGTGAGAGGGAGTGTGTGTATGTGGAGAAGAGAGACCACTAATGATGTAAACCTAGT
Organism: Aegilops tauschii subsp. strangulata; assembly: GCF_002575655.3. Taxonomy (NCBI): domain Eukaryota; kingdom Viridiplantae; phylum Streptophyta; class Magnoliopsida; order Poales; family Poaceae; genus Aegilops; species Aegilops tauschii. Next base: position 262,213,186 of record NC_053040.3, read on the forward strand.
AGGGAAGGGGGAATGGTGTGACATGTGTGTCAAAGAGAGAGAAAGGCATGTGTAGTAGGGGGATAACATGGGTGCGGGCGGGGATCAGACTATTTGGAAAAGACATCGAGTGTGTGTGGTAGAGGGGTGTGAGAGCGAGAGAGAGAGCTAGCGAGGGAGAGAGAGGAAGGGAGGGGCAGAGAGAGGGGTCATTTGTGTGTGGAAGTGGCGTATAGATAGGGAGACAAGGTTGATGTTGTTCGAAAGTGGCCTATGTACGGAGACGCAAGGGAAGCGAGTCATCGTGTGTGTGATAGAGACTTCATGAGAGATCTAGAATAGATGGTGTAGAGAACAACGTGCGAGATTGAGAACAATGATACGTTAGGGAGCTATGGAAAGAGTCACGACATATATGTATATAGGGAAGGAGCTGGGGCAGGTCCGCATGTGGGAGAGATAGAAAGAGGAGAGTGGTGCACAGGGAGACAAAGTGTACTTGTTTGCAGTGGGTGTGATGAGTGAGGTGAGTGTGCGAGAACCACATAACTAGGGAGATAGACATTTGGGAGCGATGTTTTGTGTGTATGGGAAAGATAAACTCTATATAGTGCGTGTGCTTGGGAAAGAGAGATGTCGGGAGACCAAGAGAGTGGGGGAAGAGATGTGTGCATGCCTGAGAGACAAAGTGATAGAGGCTGTCGGTGCAACAAACCCTGGGTCTGTTGCCCAACCGTGCACAGGCACAAGATCAAGATTGAAGCACCAGCTTAATTCAGAGATTGAGGAACCAAGAGATTTGAAAAAATCAACATGCAGCCCAGAGGGACCAAGATCGAGCTTGAGGAGCAAGATATCGGCAAAAGAAGAGCCTCACTTGCCGGGCAGGCGAGCCCGGCAAGGGGCGAGGCAACCACTAGAAGCAAGCAATCAAGGCTCCCCGGAAGAGCCTACCGGGGCTCACGGGGGTAGAACCACCCCACCAACCACTCAAACACGACTCACGTCATCAATAAGTGCGGTGTCCATCCGCAAGATGATTAAGTGGCAGCCATTCGCCACATGGCAGCCATTTCCTACAGAAGAAACCCGCAGATGACACCCGTCCTGCGACGTGTCAAGGGAACAGATGCAGAGCTGGCAGGATACCCCTGCAGGCCTTGCCGGGCAACCAGTAATGTGAAACTAAGCGGCGCATTTAATGCACCCTCTACCGGCCCGCAGAGTTAGATATGATAGCACTGTTCTCTATCATATCAGTGGATAATGACCACTTCGCCACTGTGGTGACCCCTTAATCTATAAAAGGAGGCCCATGGCACTCGTAGGAGGGGTTAGAAAGTTGATGAACCCGAGCCACACGCGTAGTCGCTGCGTCCCCTAGGTAAACCCTGCCGGGCAAGTGTACTACGCGTCACCACACTCATTCCACCATCAATCCACTAAAGCAGGAGTAGGGTCTTACGCCTCAGGTGGCCCGAACCTGGGTAAATTGCTTGTGTTCTCTTTGCCATATTGCCGCACGCTGATTTGCTCTTTGTGCAACGCGACGTGCCTCCGCCGAACCAGTAAGGGGCCACACGGTCCCATAGGTGGCCGCGGATATCCCGCGACATCTTTGGCGCACCAGGTAGGGGGAGCGCTTGCGCGAACCTGAAAGCGTGCACAACACGTCATCTTCATGTCCATCTTCATCTCCAACGACGCCATCGACCATGGCACCTAAGAAGAAGAAGTCCGGCCCTTTGGCCCGTCCGTCCACCTCGAAGGCTCCGCCACCCGCGGCCTTTAGTGCCTCGGAGGATGCGGGGGCGAGCGAGGATGTGAACGCTGCTAGAGGCGTGGTTGGAGCAGTTGGCGCCATCGCCACTCCCCCTGCGGCCGACACGTGGGCTGAAGACGTCGGAGGAGGACAACATCAGCAACGCCTTGGCGGTCATGCTCCACAAGCTGCGGGCGAGGCGGTCACTTCGTCTGCACCCTCACCCCCACTAACGAGCACAGCCACAGCAACGACGCTCAGTCCAGGTGAACCATTGCCCCCCCACCGTGGGAGCGACCGCGGCCAACATGCCTCCTCCCGGACGAGTCGACCAGACCGCTGCGCTCGACGGAGCCGCTGACCCTCAGGCACCACCGCCACGCGACCCCACTGCCCATGTGGTCGTCTCACAGCTACGTGGACGCGGCACCCCCGCCATTGCCACCGCTGGCACCATCAGGAGCCGGGCAACGGTGCGGTTGATGTCATCAACATGTATGCCAAGCACAGCCACGGAGGCTATGGCTCGAGCTCTACTGAGGTTTCCGCCAGCAGTCGAGCAGATGGATGAATGGCGTGCCACTATCCAGATCCTGCTCGGTTTAGCCGAGGCTGGGGGCTCACGGCGGGCTGGCCCGCCACGACCTCCCCAAGCGACAGCAACCGCCCGTACTGCTGGCCAAACGGAGGTGGCCGTCCCCACCATCGTAGCCGACGCGGGCGCAGCTGAATCAGGACCCCGATGACGTCTCGATGGCCTCTTCCGACCATCAAGCACGTCCAGCCAAACGTCGAGCCCTAGAAGATAGGCGGCGGGGAGACGCGTGCATCATCATGGATCGGCGCCACGACGACCTTGGCCAGACCGACGGGTGCGGCGGCCTCAACGTCCTCGAGCCTGCGCTCGGTGTTGGTGGGTTCCTACCTTTCGAGGTCGGCTGCCCTGCGTTTACATGAGAGCTACGGCAAATCCGTTGGCCGTCCATTCGCACGTTCAAGCCAGGGATACCTGAGAAATACGAAGGGAGGCTGAACCTGGCAGAGTTCCTAAGCATCTACACCATCGCTGTTTAGGTTGCCGGGGGAAGAGACGAGAAGGTGTTTGCCAACTACTTCACTTTGGCCCTTAAGTCCAATGTGAGGTCTTGGTTGATGCACCTGCCGGAGAACTCCATTTCGTCATAGGCAGATCTGTGCCACGAGTTCATCGGTGCCTTCACCGGTGGCCACCAAGAGCCCGGCAGGCCCAGAACCTGCATCTTCTACAGCAGAAGGAAGGAGAAACCCTCCGTAAGTATTTACAGAGATTCAGTAAAGTTCATAGAAATATTCCAAATATCCATCCGGTAGTCGTTATAGCAGCCTTCCAGTCCAATATGCGCAACCGTCGCATTCGTTCTAAGATGAATGTGCGGTTTCCCAAGACTGTGAAGGAGCTATACACACTGGTGGATAAGTGTGCTCGGATGGAGGAAGGAAGTTGCCCGGAGAGGAGGATTGCATCAATGTTGATTCATAGGATGAAGATGAATCAACCAGTCAGAGAAAGGGCAAGAAGCGCAGTAAGAAGCCAAGACATAAGGCAGTGATGATTGTGTTAGGTTCGGGCACACCTAGTACTGAAGGAAATGTGCCCTAGAGGCAATAATAAAGTGATTATTTATTTCCTTATTTCATGATAAATATTTATTATTCATGCTAGAATTGTATTAACCGGAAACATAATACATGTGTGAATACATAGACAAACATAGTGTCACTAGTATGCCTCTACTTGACTAGCTCGTTGAATCAAAGATGGTTATGTTTCCTAACCATAGACATGAGTTGTCATTTGATTAACGGGATCACATCATTAGAGAATGATGTGATTGACTTGACCCATTCCGTTAGCTTAGCATTTGATCGTTTAGTATATTGCTATTGCTTTCTTCATAACTTATACATGTTCCTATGACTATGAGATTATGCAACTCTCGAATACCGGAGGAACACTTTGTGTGCTACCAAATGTGACAACGTAACTTGGTCATTATAAAGGTGCTCTACAGGTGTCTCCGATGGTACTTGTTGAGTTGGCATAGATCGAGATTAGGATTCTTCACTCCGATTGTCAGAGAGGTATCTCTAGGCCCTCTCGGTAATGCACATCACTATAAGCCTTGCAAGCAATGTGACTAATGAGTTAGTTGCGGGATGATGCATTACAGAACGAGTAAAGATACTTGTCAGTAACGAGATTGAACTAGCTATTGAGATACCGACGATTGAATCTCGGGCAAGTAACATACCGATGACAAAGGAACAACGTATGTTGTTATGCGGTTTGACCGATAAAGATCTTCGTAGATTATGTAGGAATCAATATGAGCATCAAGGTTCCGCCATTGGTTATTGACCGGAGACGTGTCTCGGTCATCTCTACATAGTTCTCGAACCCGTAGGGTCCGCACGCTTAAAGTTCTGTGACGGTCGGTATTATGAGTTTTTGTGTTTTGATGTACCGAAGGTAGTTCGGAGTCCCGGATGAGATCGGAGACATGACGAGGAGTCTCGAAATGGTCGAGACGTAAAGATCGATATATTGCACGACTATATTCGGACATCGGAAAGGTTCCGAGTGATTCGGGTATTTTTCGGAGTACCGGGGAGTTACGGGAATACGGAGAAGAAGTATTGGGCCTCATGGGCCGAGTGGTGGAAGAGAGGAGGCAGGACAAGGCAGGGCGCACGCCCCCCCTAGCACAAACCGAATTGGACTAGGGGGGCGGCCCGCCTTTCCTCCTTTCCTCCCCCTCCTTCCTTCTCCCTCTCCTCCTTCCTATCCCCCTCCTAGTAGGAGTAGGAAAGGGGAGTCCTACTCCTACTAGGAGGAGGACTCCTCCTCCTGGCGCCCCCTGCAAGGGCCGGCCGGCCTCCCCCCTTGCTCCTTTATATATGGGGGCAGGGGGCACCCTAGGACACAACAATTGATCATTGATCTCTTAGCCGTGTGCGGTGCCCCCCTCCACCATAATCCACCTCGGTCATATCGTAGCGGTGCTTAGGCGAAGCCCTGTGTCGGTAGCATCATCATCACCGTCACCACGCCGTCATGCTGACGAAGCTCTTCCCGGAAGCTCTATTGGATCGTGAGTTCGCGGGACGTCACCGAGCTCAACGTGTGCTGAATGCGGAGGTGCCGTACGTTCGGTGCTGAGGATCGGTCGATCGTGAAGACGTATGACTACATCAACCGCGTTGTTATAACGCTTCCACTTACAGTCTACAAGGGTACGTAGATGACACTCTCCCCTCTCGTTGCTATGCATCACCATGATCTTGCGTGTGCATAGGAATTTTTTTGAAACTACTACGTTCCCCAACAGTGGCATCCGAGCCAGGTTTATGCGTACATGTTATATGCACGAGTAGAACACAAGTGAGTTGTGGGCGATACAAGTTATACTGCTTACCAGCATGTCATACTTTTGTTCGGCGGTATTGTTGGATGAAGCGGCCCGGACCGACATTACGCGTACGCTTACGCAAGACTGATTCTACTGACGTGCTTTGCACACAGGTGGCTGGCAAGTGTCAGTTTCTCCAACTTTAGTTGAACCGGGTGTGGCTACGCCCGGTCCTTGTGAAGGTTAAAATAGCACTAACTTGACAAAATATCGTTGTGGTTTTGATGCGTAGGTAAGAACAGTTCTTGCTCAGCCCGTAGCAGCCACGTAAAACTTGCAACAACAAAGTAGAGGACGTCTAACTTGTTTTTGCAGGGCATGTTGTGATGTGATATGGTCAAGGCATGATGCTATATTTATTGTATGAGATGATCATGTTTTGTAACGGAGTTATCGGCAACTGGCAGGAGCCATATGATTGTCACTTTATTGTATGCAATGAAATCGCCCTATAATTGCTTTACTTTATCACTAAGCGGTAGCGATAGTCATAGAAGCAATAGTTGGCGAGATGGCAACGATGCTATGATGGAGATCAAGGTGTTGCGCCGGTGAGAATGGTGATCATGACGGTGCTTTGGAGATGGAGATCAAAGGCACAAGATGATGATGGCCATATCATATCACTTATATTGATTGCATGTGATGTTTATCCTTAATGCATCTTATTCTGCTTTGTTTGACGGTAGCATTATAAGATGATCTCTCACTAAATTTCAAGGTAAAAGTGTTCTCCCTGAGTATGCACTATTGCCAAAGTTCGTCGTGCCGAGACACCACGTGATGATCGGGTGTGATAAGCTCAACGTTCATCTACAACGGGTGTAAGACAGTTTTGCACACGCAGAAATACTCCGGTTAAACTTGACGAGCCTAGCATATGCAGATATGGCCTCGGAACACTGGAGACCAAAAGGTCGAGCGTGAATCATATAGAAGATATGATCAACATAGTGATGTTCACCATTGAAAACTACTCCATCTCAGGTGATGATCGGACATGGTTTAGTTGATATGGATCACGTGATCAGGATCACGTGATCACTTAGATTATTAGAGGGATGTCTATCTAAGTGGGAGTTCTTAATATGATTAATTGAACTTTAATTTATCATGAACTTAGTCCTGGTAGTATTAGCATATCTATGTTGTAGATCAATAGCTCGCGATGTTGCTCCCCGTTTATTTTGATATGTTCCTAGAGAAAAATTATGTTGAGAGATGTTAGTAGCAATGATGCGGACTTGGTCCGTGATCTAAGGATTATCCTCATTGCTGCACAGAAGAATTATGTCCTTGATGCACTGCTAGGTGACGGACCTATTGCAGGAGCATATGCAGACGTGATGAACGTTTGGCAAAGCTCGGTATGATGACTACTTGATAGTTTAGTGCACCATGCTTTACGGCTAAGAATCGGGGCTTCAAAGACGTTTTGAACGCCACAGAGCATATGAGATGTTCAAAGAGTTGAAATTAGTATTTCAGACTCATGCCCATGTCGAGAGGTATGAGACCTCTGACAAGTACTTTGCCTACAAGATGGAGGAGAATAGCTCAACTAGTGAGCATGTGCTCAGATTGTCTGGGTACTACAATTGCTTGAATCAAGTGGGAATTAATCTTCCAGATAAGATAGTAATTGATAAAGTTCTCTAGTCACTATCACCAAGTTACTAGAACTTAATGATGAGCTATAATATGCAAGGATGACGAAAGTAATTCCCGAGCTCTTCACGATGCTGAAATCGGCGAAGGTAGAAATCAAGTGTTGATGGTTGACAAGACCACTAGTTTCAAGTAAAAGGGCAAGGGAAAGAAAGGGAGCTTCAAGAAGAATGGCAAGCAAGTTGACACTCCCATGAAGAAGCCTAAAGCTAGACCCAAGCCTGAAACTGAGTGCTTCTACTACAAAGGAAATGGTCACTGGAAGTGGAACAAAGGTATATTTGATATACATATTATTGATGTGTACTTTACTAGTGTTCATAGCAACCCCTCACTATTTTGATACTGGTTCAGTTACTAAAGAGTAGTAACTCGAAACGGGAGTTGCAGCATGAACATAGACTAGCTAAGGGTGAAGTGATGATGTGTGTTGGAAGTGGTTCCAAGATTGATATGATCATCATCGCACACTCCCTATACTTTCGGGATTAGTGTTGAACCTAAATAAATGTTATTTGGTGTTTGCGTTGAGCATGAATATGATTTGATGATGTTTATTGCAATACGGTTATTCATTTAAGTCAAAGAATAATTGTTATTCTATTTACACGAATAAAACCTTCTATGGTCATACACTCAATGTAAATGGTTTATTGAATCTCGATCGTAGTGATACACATATTCATAATATTGAAGCCAAAAGATGCAAAGTTAATAATGATAGTGCAACTTATTTGTGGCACTGCCGTTTAGGTCATATTGGTGTAAAGCGCATGAAGAAGCTCCATGCTGATGGACTTTTGGAATCACTTGATTATGAATCACTTGATGCTTGCGAACCATGCCTCATGGGCAAGATGACTAAGACTCCGTTCTCCGGAACAATGGAGCGAGCAACAGATTTATTGGAAATCATACATACTGGTGTATGTGGTCCGATGAATATTGAGGCTCACGGCGGGTATCGTTATTTTCTCACCTTCACAGACGATTTGAGCAGATATGGGTATATCTACTTAATGAAACATAAGTCTGAAACATTTGAAAAGTTCAAAGAATTTCAGAGTGAAGTGGAAAATCATCGTAACAAGTTCTACGATCTGATAGTGGAGCAGAATATTTGAGTTACGAGTTTGATCTACATTTGAAACAATGCGGAATTGTTTCGCAACTCACGCCACCCGGAACACCACAGCGTAATGGTGAGTCCGAACGTCGTAATCATACTTTACTAGATATGGTGCGATCTATGATGTCTCTTACTGATTTACCGCTATCATTTTGGGGTTATGCTTTAGAGACGGCTGCATTCACGTTAAATAGGGCACCATCGAAATCCGTTGAGACAACGCCTTATGAACTGTGGTTTGGCAAGAAACCAGTTGTCGTTTCTTAAAGTTTGGAGCTGCGATGTTTATGTGAAAAAGCTTCAACCTGATAAGCTCGAACCCAAATCGGAGAAATGTGTCTTCATAGAATACCCAAAGGAAACTGTTGGGTACACCTTCTATCACAGATCCGAAGGCAAGACATTTGTTGCTAAAAATGGATCCTTTGTAGAGAAGGAGCTTCTCTCGAAAGAAGTGAGTGGGAGGAAAGTAGAACTTGGTGAGGTAACTCTACCTGCTCCCTTATTGGAAAGTAATTCATCACAGAAACCGGTTCCTGTGACACCTACACCAATTAGTGAGGAAGCTAATGATGTTGATCATGAAACTTCAGATCAAGTTACTACCGAACCTCGTAGGACAACCAGAGTATGGTCCGCACCAGAGTGGTACGGTAATCCTTTCTGGAAGTCATGTTACTAGACCATGACAAACCTACGAACTATGAGGAAGCGACGATGAGCCCAGATTCCGCGAAATGGCTTGAGGCCATGAAATCTGAGATGGGAACAAAGTATGGACTTTGTTTGACTTGCCCGATGATCGATGAGTCATTAAGAATAAATGGATCTTCAAGAGGAAGACGGACACTGATAGTAGTGTTACTATCTACGAAGCTCGAATTGTCGCAAAATGTTTTCGACAAGTTCAAGGTGTTGACTACGATGAGATTTTCTCACTCGTATCGATGCTTAAAAATCTGTCCGAATCATGTTCGCAGTTGCCGCGTTTAATGAAATCTGGCAAATGGATGTCAAAACTGCATTCCTTAATGGATTCCTTAAAGAAGAGTTGTATATGATGCAACCAGAAGGTTTTGTCGATCTTAAAGTTGCTAATAAAGTGTGCAAGCTCCAGCGATCCATCTATGGACTGGAGCAAGCATCTCGGAGTTGGAATATATACTTTGATAAAGTGATCAAAGCATATGGTTTTATACAGACTTGCGGTGAAGCCTGTATTTACAAGAAAGTGAGTGGGAGCACTACAACATTTCTGATAAGTATATGCGAATGACATATTGTTGATCGGAAATAATGTAGAATTTTCTGGAAAGCATAAAGGAGTGTTTGAAGAGAGTTTTTCAAAGAAAGACCTCGATGAAGCTGCTTACACATTGAGCATCAAGATCTATAGAGATAGATCAAGACGCTTGATAAGTTTTTTCAATGAGTACATACCTTGACAAGATTTTGAAGTAGTTCAAAATGGAACAGTCAAAGAAGAAGTTCTTGCCTGTGTTGCAAGGTGTGAAGTTGAGTAAAGACTCAAAACCTGACAACAGCAGAAAATAGAAAGAGAATGAAAAGTCATTCCCTATGCCTCAATCATAGGTTCTATAAAGTATGCTATGCTGTTCACCAGTCCTATTGTATACCTTAGCATGATTCTGGCAAGGGAGTACAATAGTGATCTAGGAGTAGATCACTGGACAGCGGTCAAAATTATCCTTAGAGGACTAAGGAAATATTTCTCGGTTATGGAGGTGATAAAAGAGTTCGTCGTAAAGAGTGACGTCGATGCAAGCTTTTTACATCGATCTAGATGACTGTAAGTCTCAATCAGGATACATATTGAATGTGGGAGCAATTAGCTAGAGTAGCTCCGTGCAGAGCATTGTAGACATAGAAATTTGCCAAATACATACGGATCTGAATGTTGCAGACCCGTAGACTAAACTATTCTCACAAGAAAAACATGGTCACTCTTTGGGTGTTAATCACATAGCGATGTGAACTAGATTATTGACTCTAGTAAACCATTTGAGTATTAGTCACATGGAGATATGAACTAATCACATAAAGATGTGAACTAGATTACTGACTCTAGTGCAAGTGGGAGACTGAAGGAAATATGCCCTAGAGGCAATAATAAAGTTATTATTTATTTCCTTATTTAATGATAAATGTTTATTATTCATGCTAGAATTGTATTAACCGAAAACATAATACATGTGTGAATACATAGACAAACATAGTGTCAGTAGTATGCCTCTACTTGACTAGCTCATTGAATCAAAGATGGCTATGTTTCCTAACCATAGACATGAGTTGTCATTTGATTAACGGGATCACAACATTAGAGAATGATGTGATTGACTTGACCCATTCCGTTAGCTTAGCATTTGATCGTTTAGTATATTGCTATTGCTTTCTTCATAACTTATACATGTTCCTATGACTATGAGATTATGCAACTGCCGAATACCGGAGGAACACTTTGTGTGCTACCAAATCTCACAACGTAACTGGGTGATTATAAAGGTGCTCTACATGTGTCTCCGATGGTACTTGTTGAGTTGGCATAGATCGAGATTAGGATTTTTCACTCCGTTTGTCGGAGAGGTATCTCTGGGCCCTCTCGGTAATGCACATCACTATAAGCCTTGCAAGCAATGTGACTAATGAGTTAGTTGCGGGATGATGGGGCAAGTAACATACCGATGACAAAGGGAACAACGTATGTTGTTATGCGGTTTGACCGATAAAGATCTTCGTAGAATATGTAGGAACCAATATGAGCATCCAGGTTCCGCTACTGGTTATTGACCGGAGACGTGTCTCGGTCATGTCTACATAGTTCTCGAACCCGTAGGGTCTGCATGCTTAAAGTTCTGTGACGATTGGTATTATGAGTTTTTGTGTTTTGATGTACCGAAGGTAGTTCAGAGTCCCGAATGAGATCGGGGACATGACGAGGAGTCTCGAAATGGTCGAGACGTAAAGATTGATATATTGGACGACTATATTCGGACATCGGAAAGGTTCCGAGTGATTCGGGTGTTTTCCGGAGTACGGGGGAGTTATGGGAATACGGAGAAGTATTGGGCCTCATGGGCCATGTGGTGGAAGAGAGGAGAGAGGACAAGGCAGGTGCACGGCCCCCTAGCCCAAACCGAATTGGACTAGGGGGCCGGCCCCCCTTTCCTCCTTTCCTCCCTCTCCTTCCTTCTCCCTCTCCTCCTTCCTTTCCCCCTCCTAGTAGGAGTAGGAAAGGGGAGTCCTACTACTACTAGGAGGAGGACTCCTCCTCCTGGCGCCCCCTGCAAGGGCCGGCCGGCCTCCCCCTTGCTCTGTTATATACTGGGGCAAGGGGCACCCTAGAACACAACAATTGATCATTGATCTCTTAGCCGTGTGTGGTGCCCCCCTCCACCATAATCCACCTCGGTCATATCGTAGCGGTGCTTAGAAGAAGCCCTGCGTCGGTAGCATCATCATCACCACCAACCACGCCGTCGTGCTGACGAAGCTCTTCCCGGAAGCTCTACTGGATCGTGAGTTCGCGGGACGTCACCGAGCTGAACATGTGCTGAACGCGGAGGTGTCGTACGTTCGGTGCTGAGGATCGGTCGATTGTGAAGACGTACGACTACATCAACCGCGTTGTTATAACGCTTCCGCTTACGGTCTACGAGGGTACGTAGACGACACTCTCCCCTCTCGTTGCTATGCATCACCATAATCTTGCGTGTGCGTAGGAATTTTTTTGAAATTACTACGTTCCCCAACAAGTACCGACAAGAAGGCCAAGGCTGAAGCCCCCGGCAAGGATGTTGCCGCTTGCACAACCTGCCGGGAAGCCGCTGCTGCAGAGAAAGCTGGGAAAGGCGATGGCCCGTACTGCAAGATCCACGGGGCCAAGGGCCATTACCTTCAGGAGTGTTACCAGGTGTCGTGGATCTAAGACTGACAGTAGAATGGGGGGTAAGTATGAGGAGGCAAGATCCTAGCTATGGCGAAGTTGTACACACGAGTTTTACGAGTTCAGGCCCTTCGCAGAGGAAGTAACAGCCCTACGTCTCGGTGCCCGGAGGCGGTCGACTGGATTATGTGTGTGTGTGTGTTACACGGGGTCCGAACCCTTGTGCCAGAGGAGGAGGGTGGCTTATATAGAGTGCGCCAGGACCCCGGCCATCCTCCGTTACCAAGAGTTCAATGTACATAAAGAGGAGGCGTTACTGGTAACGCCAGCCTTAAATGCCTTAATGGTCTTAAAGTCTACAGAGTGAACGCTCGTCTGTTGCTGTTCTAGATGACTACTGGTCTTCTATAAGTCGAGTGGACTCTTGTATGGTCGAGTGACCTCAAGAAGGAGGGGTCTCCGAGTAACTGGTAGGTCGAGTGGATTGCACTCGACACCTTTGTTGAGCCTTTCCTGCTGTCTCTTGAGCTTCTTTGCTGCTAGGACAGTGACCTTTGATAGGGCGTACAGGTCAGGCCTATGACCCTACCCCAGGTCTATGTCGTCATCAGTGGCACTCTTTGGGCGTATAGGTCAGGCTTATAACCTCAATGATCTAGTCGACCACGGCTGGGACTTCGACTTCAGTCGAATCAGTGACACTCTTTGGTTGCGGGGGCTCTTCAGTGAAAGGATCTTCCTGAACTGAAGGTGTATGAATATGTTCCAAAAACACATTGCTGGGAATGGCTTCCCTCTTGGAACCTATCTTTGCCAAATCATCAGCTGCTTGATTTTTCAGTCAGGGTATGTGATGGAGCTCTAAACCCTCAAACTTCTTCTCTAGCTTTCTCACTGCATTACAGTAGCCAGTCATAGCCGGACTTCTGACGTCCCACTCCTTCATTACTTGATTAACCACTAAATCCGAGTTGCCGTAGACCATGAGGCGACGGATGCCGAGTGAAATGGCCATACACAACCCATACAAAAGTGCCTCATATTCAGCTTCATTGTTGGAGGAATCAAAATGAATCTGGAGAACATAGTTGAGCTTGTCGCCTCGGGGGGATACCAATACCACCCCAGCACCAGAACCATTTAGCATCTTGGATCCATCAAAGAACATGGTCCAATGCTCCGAGTGAATCTGTGTCGGCAGTTGCTGTTCGACCCACTCAGCGAGGAAATCTGCTATTTGCTTGGGACTTGATACCAACTTGTAACGCCCATGATGCGGCTATATCTCCCACGTGTCGAGGCACGACTTAGAGGCATAACCGCATTGTCAGTATTGTCGCAAGAAGGGTCATCTTCACACAATCCCATGTAATGAACAAGAATGGGATAACGAGAGTTGGCTTACAATCGCCACTTCACACAATACATAAATTATTCATACATCATCCAAAATCCACACATAGAATGACTACGGTCAAATCCAAATGAAAATAAGATAACCCCAAATGCTAGATCCCCGATCGTCCCAACTGGGCTCCACTACTGATCATCAGGAAACGAAACATAGTAACGACCACGTTCCTTGTCGAACTCCCACTTGAGCTCGGTTGCGTCACCTGCACTGGTATCGTCGGCACCTGCAACTGTTTTGGTAGAATCTGTGAGTCACGAGGACTCAGAAATCTCACACCCGCGAGATCAAGACTATTTAAGCTTATAGGAAAGGATGGGGTAATGAGGTGGAGCTGCAGCAAGCACTAAGCATATGGTGGCTAACATACGCAAATGAGAGCAAGAAGAGAAGCAATGCAACGGTCGCGAAGCTAGAAATGATCAAGAAGTGATCCTGAAACTACTTACGTTCACACATAACCCAGACCGTGTTCACTTCCCGGACTCCGCCGAAAAGAGACCATCACGGTTACACACACGGTAGATGTATTTTAATTAAGTCAAGTGTCAAGTTCTCTACAACCGGACATTAACAAATTCCCATCTGCCTCATAACCGCAGGCACGTCTTTCGAAAGATAATACCCTGCAGGGGTGTCCCAACTTAGCCCATTATAAGCTCTCATGGTCAACGAAGGATAAACCTTCTCCCGGGAAGACCCGACCAGTCTCGGAATCCCGGTTTACAAGACATTTCGACAATTGTAAAACAAGACCAGCAAAGCCGCCCGATGTGCCGACAAATCCCGATAGGAGCTGCACATATCTCGTTCTCAGGACACACCGGATTGTCCAAGCTTCCGATAGGCGAGCCCAGAGTTGCCCCTGGTGGCCACCGGCGACTGACAGGTTGGACCAACACTCAGAGAAGCACTGGCCCGAGGGTTTAAAATAAAGATGACCCTTGGGCTCGCGAAAACCCGAGGGAAGAAGGCTTAGGTAGGAAAATGTAAAACCAAGGTTGGGCCTTGCTGGAGGAGTTTTATTCAAGGCGAACTGTCAAGGGGGTCCCATAAATCACCCAACCGCGTAAGGAACGCAAACTCAAGGAACATAATACCGGTATGACGGAAACTAGGGCGGCAAGAGTGGAACAAAACACCAGGCATAAGGCCGAGCCTTCCACCCTTTACCAAATATATAGATGCATTAATTAAATAAGAGATATTGTGATATTCCAAAATATCCATGTTCCAACATGGAACCAACTTCAACTTCACCTGCAACTAGCAACGCTATAAGAAGGGCTGAGCAAAAGCGGTACGTAGCCAAACAACGGTTTGTTAGGAAAGGATGGTTAGAGGATTGACATGGCAATATGGGAGGCATGATATAGCAAGTGATAGGTAGCGCAGCATAGCAATAGAGCGAACAACTAGCAAAGTAAAGATAGAAGTGATTTCGAGGGTATGGTCATCTTGCCTGCAAGGTTCTCAGAGTTGTCGAAAGCTTGATCCTCGTAAGCATACTCAACATGTTCCTCGTTCATGAACTCGTCTCCCGACTCTACCCAAAGCAAGAACACAAGCAATGGAACCACAATCAATCACGGTGCAATGCACAAGCAACATGATGCAATACATGCATGAAATGCGAGATGTGATATGCGATGCATATGCGTGCTCCGGAAGAAAAAGGATGAACAAGGCATCAACTTGGCAAACCAAGTATGCCGCTAGAAAGATGAGATGATTTCGGTCGAAATCGATGATCACCGGAAACGGATGCACGGTTTGCAAATGGCAAGCAAAACAAGAATGACACGATTCTGCGATTAACATCATGATAGCACTTAGAATACATCAAGTAACTATGCTATAGCACCCCAACATAGCAACTAAGCATATGGAAGTGATCTACAAGAGATTCTTGACAAAATATGAACATTGAGCTACGGCTAGATCACAAAATAACAGGTTCAAACAAGCATGGAAAAAGTGCAAAAGATATCAGCTTCACAGACTTGGTGAAAATACTAAACATGGCTGAAACAGCATCAGGTAGCCGTGTTCAGAGCAAGCAATCAACATTCTACAGGAACTTATCATAGCACAACAAGGCATGGCATGCATCTACTAAATGCATAGAACAAAAGTTCCTTACTGATTACGAGCCAAAAAGGCACAGAAGATATGAAGGCACCCATGTAAACATAGCAAGTTTCGTTAACACGTTCCAGACTTGGCAGAAAACAAACCATGGCATTAACAGATTTATGAAGGCATCTATGTGAGCTCGATTCACTCATCACAAAGCAATGCATGACAAAACAAGCATACCCACAGCAAGATGGCATGTGCATGAAGCTAACCATGGCAAGAGCAAGTTCATAGCATGTATGGATCAACTACAACAACCTTGGCCAAATTGAATATCATGTTAACATTCTGCCAGGAACATTTTATAGCAAAAGTAGAGCAACATTGAGACATGCTAGGGCACTCCATAATTGGAAACAGGGGCATGGATGGATAGAGCACAACTATATGTACAAAAGATCCTTACTTAACATACTCAAAAGAAGCATGGATCTCACTGTAGCCACATGGATACATGGCATCAAAAGAAATAACATCAGGAAGCCATGTTTAGAGCAAGCAAACAGCATGCTACAGGAACATATCATAGCAAATCAAGGCACGACATGAATCTACTAAATGCATAGAACAAAAGCCCCTTACTGATCATGAGCTAGAAACGCACAGAAGATATGATGGCACCCATGTAAACATAGCAAGTTTCGTTAACAGGTTTCAGACTTAGCAGAAAACAGAGCATGGCATTAACAGATTTATGAAGGCATCTTTGTGAGCTTGATTCACTCATCACAAAGCATTTCATAACAAAACAAGCATACCCACAGCAAGAAGACATATTCATGAAGCTAATCATGGAAAGAGCAAGTTCATAGCATGCATGGATCACTAGCAACTTCCATGAAAAAATTGAATATCATGTTAACATTCTGCAAGGAACATTTTATAGCAAAAGTAGAGCAAGATTGAGACATGCTAGGGCACTCCATAATTGCAAGACATGGCATGGATGGATAGAGCATAACCATATGTCCAAAACATCCTTAGTGAAGTATCTCAAAATAAGCTTGGATCTGACTGTAGCATCAAGTTTACATGGCATAAAAACAATAGCAGGTAAAGACTTTGCAAAAATTCTAAGTCCCTGAAAACAGAAACATGACGAAGCCTAGTTTGCATGCTTGTGCTACTCACCACATAGATCACAAAAATACATGGCATACACCCCTATAAAGATGGCATGGCATAGATCAAAACACATGTAGGGCTCATGCTCATAAGATGCACACATCAAATGCAACAAAATAACAAAACATCAAGTTCTGATAAGTAACAGCAGTAAACAACATATATCACTCTTGCATCAGAGCTTTGGGCCTCAAGATGAACTCAAACGAGCATGGCCCAATGGAACAAAATGAAGAGCATCTCGTGATGAACATTTGGATATATCATGCGCATGAGACAGAGCAGTATGCAAGGAGATATGATGTGATCAACATGGCATGAAAATAACACAGGAAAAGACTTGGAGAAGAAAACGAGGTCAACCGTGGATCTGGATCTAGATCGGGCGTGCAGTTCGAGGTTCACCGGAACTTCGCTGGAGTTGGAGGAAGGGGCGGCCGGAGCTCGGGGCCGGCGAGGTCGGGGAAGGCGGGGTCCGGCGCGGAGGGACCGGACGCAATCGCCGGTGAGGGGAGGCGAGGCGGCGGAGGGTGGCGCGACGGAGGCGGCGGGGCGCGGGCGGGGTCCCGCGCGGGGCGGCGTGACGATCTGGGCCGGGAGGGCCTCTCGCGGGCCCTGGGGGCTCCGGCGGCGGGGCGGCGAAGTGGGGCGCGGCTCGCCACGTGGCGGCGCGCCGAAGGTGCGGGCGCGGCGGCGGGGTTTGTCCGGCGAGGACCGGACGTGTCCGGCGCGCGGAGGGAGCGGGGCTAGGGTTTTTGGACTGCGGGATTTCGGGGAGACTCACAAATTTATAGCTAGAGGGAGCTAGGAGACTCCAAATGGAGTGCGGTTTTCGCCCACACGATCGTGATCGAACGACCGAGAGCATGGAGGGGGCTTAGATGGGTTATTGGGCTGTTTGGAGGGGTGTTTGGATGCAACACACTAAAGGCCTTTGCGGTTACCCGGTTAACCGTTGGAGCATCAAACGACCTCCAAATGGAACGAAACTTGACAACGGGAAAATGCTCGGATGCATAAGACGAGCACGTATGCAAATGAGATGCACATGATGACATGATATGAAATGCATGACATGAACAAAATGCAAAACGAAGACGAAACCCAACCACGGAGGGAATATCATAGCACATAGCCGAAAATGGCAAGAGTTGGAGTTACACATATGGAAAGTTACATACGGGGTGTTACAACTTGATAGCTTTCTTTGCATCAAACTTGATATCCAAGGGAAGGAGTTCAATCACCCACTTTGCCACTCGACTAGTTGCATCTCTGTTGTTCAGAATTTCTGACAATGGTGCGTCGCTGACGACTGTAATGGAGTGATCATAGAAATAATGTGCAACTTTCTTCGTGGTCATGTAAATCCCATAAACAAGCTTCTGATAATGAGGATATCTTTACTTGGATGGAGTCAGAACTTCAGAAACATAGTATTCTGGGCGCTGAACTTTATAGGCTTTTCTTTTTTCTTCCCGCTCGACCATGAGGACTGTACTGACAACTTGTCCAGTGGTTGCAATATAAAGCAGTAAAGGCTCTTTGCTGATTGGGGCAGCGAGCACAGGCTGGGTGGAAAGCAGGGCTTTGAGTTCTGCAAACGCTGCATCAGCTTCAGGAGTCCACTCGAACTTGTCAGATTTCTTCATCAGTCGGTAAAGAGGCAATGCCTTTTCGCCGAGGCAAGAAATGAATCGACTCAGGGCGGCCAAACAACCAGTAAGCTTCTGGACATCATGCACACGCACAGGGCGCTTCATCCGAAGTATGTCACCAACTTTCTCTGGGTTCGGGTCGATCCCTCGTTCGGAAACGAGGAAGACGAGTAACTTTCCGCCAGGAACTCCGAATGTGCACTTTGATGGATTAAGCTTGATATCATACCTTCTTAGGTTGGCAAAGGTTTCTGCAAGGTCAGCCAGCAGGTTGGAACATTTACGCGACTTGACCACAATGTCATCCATGTATGCTTCCACATTCCGACTGATTCGAGTGAGCAGACACTTCTGAATCATCCTCATGAATGTGTCTCCAGCGTTCTTCAGGCCGAATGGCATGGTGACATAACAGAAGCATCCGAATGGAGTGATGAAAGCCGTTTTTATCTCATCGGGTCCATACAGTCGGATCTGATGGTACCCGGAATAGGCGTCTAGAAAAGACAGACGCTCACACCCCGCAGTCGAGTCGACGATCTGGTCGATGCGGGGGAGAGGAAAATGATCTTTCAGACAGGCCCGATTGATATGCTTGAAGTCAATGCACATGTGAAGTGAGTCATCCTTCTTGGGGACCATGACAACATTGGCGAGCCACTCGGAGTGGAAAATCTCTCAGATGAACTAAGCCGCCAGGAGCCGAGCCACTTCCTCGCCAATTGCTTTTCTCTTCTGTACGGCGGACCATCGAAGATGTTCCTTGACTGGTTTTACTTTCGGGTCGACTCACAAACGATGCTCAGCCAGTCCCCTGGGTACACCCGGCATGTCAGAAGGCTTCCATGCAAAGATGTCCCAGTTCTCACGAAGGAACTGGATGAGCGCTTCTTCCTATTTGCTGTCGAGTGATGTTGAGATATGAGTAGGAGCAGCATTAGGATCGGTTGGGTGAATATGAATCGGCTTGGTTTCAACGGACGACTGAAATGCAGAATCTGTGGCAGGCTTCTTGGAGCGCAGTAAATCACTCGGGTCTGCATTTTTCTGGTATTCTTGCATTTCGACCGCTGCCATTTGTGCATCGGTGATTTTTGAGCCCTTCTGGAAGCACTCTTCTGCCTTCTGCCGATTGCCAGTGATAGTTATCACTCCTTTGGGACCAGTCATTTTCAATTTGAGGTACACGTAACATGGTCGAGCCATGAAATGTGCATAGGCAGGCCTACCCAGTATAGCACGGTAAGCACTCTGGAAATCCACTACTTCAGATGTCATCTTTTCTTTGCGATAATTCTTGGAATCACCGAAAACCACATCAAGGGCGATCTGGCCGAGTGATTCAGCCTTCTTGCCAGGTATACCGCCATGGAAACTCATATTGCTTTCACTAAGCTTGGACATCAGAATGCCCATTCCCTTCAAGGTTTCAGCATAAAGGATATTCAGGCCGTTACCACCATCCATTAGCACTTTAGTCAGTCAAATGCCTTCAACAACTGGGTCGACCACCAACGCTTGCCTCCCAGGGGTGGCTATACGTGCAGGATAGTCAGACTGGTCAAATGTGATGGCGGTCTAGGACCACTTCAAATAACTTGGTGTTGCCGGAGCAACCATGTTCACTTCTCTGTTGATAACTTTCAATCGACTTTTGCTCTCAACATCAGCAAAAATCATCAGAGTGGAGTTGACGTTGGGAAAACCATCATCATCCTCTTCCTTATCCTCACCCTTGTCCAACTCCTTTTCTTTCTCGTTGGGTTGTTTCTCTCGGAACTGCTGGATCAGGAGTCGACACTGTCGAGTGGTGTGTTTAGGGTAAATCAGATTACCTTCTTCATCCTTCTTGGTATGAATGTGGCATGGTAAATCCAACACATCATTTCCAGCTTGGTCTTTCACTTTCTTGGGGTTCCAGGGCCCTTTGGGCTTCCCCTTGAATTTTCCTTGAGCCACAACTAAAGCCTCACTAGGAGCAGCTGGCTCGGCCTTACGCTTCTGTTTCGGATTGGAAGTACCTCCACCGGTTTCTTGGGCGACTGTTTTGTGCTTGCCACTCCGGAGTCGGTCTTCTTCTTCGCCGTTAGCATACTTGGTGGAAGTCTCCATCATCCGAGTCAGGGACATATCCCCTGTCCGACCGAATTTCAGATTCAACTCTCGATACTTAGCGCCTTCTTTGAAGGCACAAACTGCTTGGTGATCTGACACATTCTCCAGTATATGGTGCAACGTGATCCATCTCTGGATATAGTCTCTCAGGGTTTCATTCGGCTTTTGCACACAGTGCTGCAATTTTTTCAACCCTGCTGGCCGTTTGCAAGTACCCTCAAAAGTTCTAACAAACACTCGGGCGAGTTCTTCCCAACTGAATATACTGCCAGGTGCTAGCTGAGTCAACCATGCTCTGGCCAAGCCTTTCAACATCAGAGGAAGGTGTTTCATGGCCAGTTCCAGATCAAGATTGAGGCTAATTTGCTGCTTGTTCAGTGTGGAAAGTTGAGCCCCAAGATCACATGATTTCTGCAGTTAACTTATAAGACATGTCAGTCGATAGAAACAAAAGAACATCCCAGTGAAAGTTACTCTAAGACTACCGCCGAATCAAACATTCAACGGTAGTCTCGGGGACTACACCCAGTGGGTGCACTTAGCGTGCCCCCACTGGTTTGATTCAACACTCGGCATGGTCTGCCCAGCTCGAGTAAAAAAAAACAGAGCGAAGAAAGTTGTTCTCAGACCATAGTCGACTGCCCGCAGTCGACCACGGTCTTGGGGACTAGACCCAGTGGGTGCACTTAGCGTGCTCCCACTGGTTCAGGTGTCACTCAGCATGGTCCGCCCAGGCCGAGTGAGAAAATTCAAGTTCTTAGACCACAGTCGACTGCCCGCAGTCAACTATGGTCTCGGGGACTACACCCAGTGGGTGCACTCAGCGTGCCCCCTACTAGTTCAAAAACTCTATCGACTTAATCCAAGTCGACTCAAGTGGAAGACCTATACAACTTTAAGGCAGACAAACCCCAGTGGGTGATCGGATGAGAAATAAGATCAGTCGGGAATCAACTAACCTGGACATTGGTCTGTAGAGCATCGCTGGCGTTGAAGGCCACCTGACTGGCCTCGTGCACCACTTTCATCTACCCCATCACAAGATTGAACTGAAGAAGAGCTTCCTTGGCGGCACTCGGTGGGTCGTCTAGAGTTTGGTACGCAGTAAAAAGCGATGATGGCAGGGCAGTCGAAGCAGCCGCTGGGTCTGATGCATGGAGTTGTATTGGAGCAGCAGGGGTCTAAGCAGCTGACCCTGATGGACAATCAGTCGACAGCGGGATAGCGAAAGTGACGTTGGTGCGAGCCAGATCTGTGGATCGCTCGACCGCCGTCCCAGGCGTCAGTGTCGACTGAGGAACCTGAACCTCTGGCGCTTTCCCGCTCATTCCCTTGTCCCTCCTCCTCCTTTCCCTCAGGGGCACTTCTTCTTCATCGTCCGTAAGCACAACAACGTCTCGTGGAGCTGCAACAAATAGAAAAAATCAGAGAGGCAACTAACGAACAATCCAGTCGACCGAATAAATTCGAGTCGGGCAGACTTACTGGCTTTGGAGGTAGCCGCGTCATCGGTTTCCTTGTCATCTGGGACCTTGTCAATATCCATATCAGTCGCGGCAGAGGCCGGGCTGGAAAAGTTCATCATTCACTCGGTCAGGACAGGAGAATCAGTCGGAGCAAGAAAACACGGAAAGAACATTTACCCGGAAGCAACAGGAGCATCCATCTTGATCTTAGGCAAGGTCTTCCGAGCCTTCGAGGGGTTGATCTTGGGCTGCTTGGTGACTTTCTCCGCCAGCTCCGGAGTTGAAGACAAAGCGCGCTTCTGCGCTGGAGCGCTCGAGGCCAGAGCCTTACCGCGCCTGCCCGCGGGATCATGGTGCTACTTGGATCGACGTTTTGAACGAGGTGGTGAGTCGACTACCTCCTCATCGTCTGACTCATCACTCTCGTCTTCATCATCGTCGTCTGGTGACTCCCAATCACCACTCTCCTCCATGCTGTCCTCACCCTCATGGTCCTGCTCCAGAGCTTGTTCGCCATTGGGCATTGAGTACATCTCTGTGTAAATCTACAAGACAAGAAGCCGAGTGGAAATCAATCGGATTAACAAATAGTCAGAAAACGTACCCAAATGCAATCGGTTATAGCGGCCGAACCTTGTCTGGCTGGTTGCTGTCGCTGAAAGGATCGACTCTCCTGGCGCCCCTGGGGTTGTCCTTGTTTCCGGTGATACTCCTCAGCCATTGGGCCATGGTTTTGGCCGGCACCTCCTCTGGATGAACCCGAGCGGTGTCGCCAGCTCCGGAGTACATCCACATAGAGTGGTCACGGGCCTGGAGCGGTTGAATGCGCCGACTGAGGAACACCTCCAACAAATCCATGCCAGTGACGCCTTGGTTGATCAGCTGGACCACCCTCTCGACCAGCTTGGCTGTCTCCACCTTCTCCTCAACGGTCACTTTCAACGGAGATGGAGTCTGAACACGATCGAAAGAAAAAGGGGGAAGTCCAGTCGACTAGCCTGGGGTCGCAATATCCTGGCAGTAGAACTAGGTCGACTGCCAGCCCCTGACCAACTCAGGAAGAGTCATCGAAGGGAAAGAACTCCTCTTCCTCTTCTGGATACCCAAGCCCCCACACATCTGGATAACGTGGGTTTTATCATCGTTTGAATTTGCTTTCTTCACCGTCTGGGAGCGGATGGTGAAAATGTGCTTGAAAAGACCGCAGTGCGGTCGACACCCCAAGAAATTCTCGCACATGGACACGAACGCGGCAAGATATGTGATGGTGTTGGGAGAAAAATGATGGAGTTGGGCCCTGAAGAAATTCAAGAAGCCCCAGAAAAAAGGGTGCGGAGGAAGTGAGAAACCGCGGTCGACATGGGTGGCGAGCAGAACACACTCACCCGGCCGTGGCTGCGGCTCCGTCTCCCCCTCCGGCAACCGCGCAGCTTTGTGGACGATCATCCCAGACTCGGCCAGCTCGTCCAAGTCTTCCTGCCGAAGCCAGAATCGGATCCAATCACCCTGGATCCAACCTGACGGCAGCCCCGACCGCGACGAAGATCCCCGATTCGTCTTCTTGCCTTTCGCCGCCCCTGTCGCCTTCTTCGTGCATTCCAGCGCCGCCGTCTTTTCCTTCCCCATGGCAGTGGAGCGGTGGCGTCGAGAGTGGAGAAGCCGGATGACATGGAGGAACAGAGGAAGAAGAAGGAGAATGGACGCGCACAGTGCAAACACCTCGGCCTCGCCGCTTTTAAAGGCCCACTTCCGAGTGGCTGACGCGTGGGCCCGGGCGATCCTGTCAAATCCCTCAACAGTCGCGCGCGGGATACATGGCGAAAAAGGTGGCGCAGAAATCGAAACGTTCCTATTTATCCACCCCGCTTACCACGGCGCACTCCGCCCTGCGCGCTTCCCCGAAATTTCGAATCCCGTGAAGTCTGGGATACGCCATAACCAATCTCTGAATCGATCAAGGCGACTGAAACGAAGCCAAAGTTCAAGCTCTGGCCCCCGTTCAAAAATCAATAGTTATGAAGCACAAGAGTCGAAGCAAGATCAAATTCAACCTTCTTTTCACTCGGACCTCAATCCATTCGGGGGCTAATGATGACGACATAGACCTGGGGTAGGGTCATAGGCCTGACCTATATGCCCTATCCAAGGTCACTGTCCTAGAAGCAAAGAAGCTCAAGAGACAACAGGAAAGGCTCAACAAAGGTGTCGAGTGCAATCCAGTCGATCTATCAGTTACTCGGAGATCCCTCCTTCCTGAGGTCACTTGACCACTCGACCATACAAGAATCCACTCAACTTATAGAAGACCAGGAGTCATCTAGAACAGCAACAGACGAGTGTTCACTCTATAGTCTTTAAGACCATTAAGGCATTTAAGGCTGGCGTTACCAGTAACGCCTCCTCTTTATGTACATTGAACTCTTGGTAACGGAGGATGGCCGGGGTCCTGGCACACTCTATATAAGCCACCCTCCTCCTCTGGCACAAGGGTTCGGACCCCCTGTAACACACACACATTATCCAGTCGACCGCCTCCGGGCACCGAGACGTAGGGTTGTTACTTCCACTGCGAAGGGCCTGAACTCGTAAAACTCGTGTGTACAACTTCGCCATAGCTAGGATCTTGCCTCCTCATACTTACCCCCCATTCTACCGTCAGTCTTAGATCCACGACACTAGGTTGAGCATCTTGTCAAGAAATAGAAGGCAGAGTGTGATAAGGAAAAAGGTCAGAATGCTCCTGGAGGTAAGGGCCGAGGCGGTGAAGCAAATCGCCCCGGCAAACCATTTCGGAACCAAGGAAAACCCGCCAGGGGACAAGAGTAGGAAATTTGTAATGATGTGAGTGATGAACGGAATGAAGAGGAAACCAGTGAGCAGGAATTTCAGAAGGCCACTAACGCCCTATGCATTGATGGAGGTGCATCTTTGCACACCTCTCATCGCCAACTCAAGCGATTGACACGATAGGTCAATGCTGTGGAACTTGCGTCAGAGGCCCGGGAGCCGCTCAAGTGGTCCCGCACGCCCATCATCTTTGATGAGGAGGATCACCCTGGCCGCACCACAGCAGTAGGGTGTTTGCCATTGTTGGTCTCCCCAACAATTCACAACCTCAAGGTCACAAAGATGTTAGTGGATGGCGGGGCCGGGTTGAATATGATATCCCCAGCAGTCATCAACAAGCTTCAGATAGGAGAAGAAGAGCTAGAAGTCACCGGCACATTTCAAGGAGTCAATCCCGGTAGGAGCCATCCCAAGGGGAAGATTACGTTGCCGGTGACGTTCGGGGGAGAACTAAACTATCGGACTAAGAAGATTGTGTTTGATGTGGTTGACCTCCCCGTGCCGTACAATGGGATTCTGGGATGCCCGGCCCTGGCTAAGTTCATGGCGGCATCCCACTATGCTTATAACACTTTGAAGATGCCTGGGACACTGGGAGTCATCACTATCCCGTCAGATGATAAGGATGCAATTATCTGCGTGGACAAGATGTATCGGGATGCAGTCGCAGTAGAGGCTGTGGCAGCAGTAGCTCCCGCCAAGGAAAGCAAATGAAAGAAGAGGGATTGTTGGACCTCCGGCAAGGAGTCCGGGAAGCATGCCCCCTCCAAGTGCACGACACCCGCTGACGACGTGCCGGAGTATTCCAACAAAAAGAGATCCAAGGTTACTGCACCCCAAGTGAAGAAGGTCCCGGCAGGGCTGGCTGGCGTTGATGGTACTTTCACTATCAGCGCCACCCTTGATGACAAATAGGAAAGCGCACTCGTTGCCTTCCTGTGGGCAAATATTGATGTGTTTGCCTGGCAACCATCTGATATCCCGAGTGTTCCCAGGGATGTAATGGAGCACCACCTTGCTGTCTGCCCACATGCCCGACCCGTGAAGTAGAAAGTCCGAAAGCAGGCCTTGGAGCAGCAACAGTTCATTGCCGAGGAAATCAAGAACTAGAGGCAGCTGGTTTAGTCAGAGGAGCACTGCATCCAACGTGGTTAGAAAACCTGGTGGTGGTCCGAAAGGCGAATGGGAAATGGAGGCTTTGCATTGATTTCACAGATCTCAACAAGGCTTGCCCGAAGGACCCATTTCCCTTGCCGCACATTGACCAGATCGTGGATTCTACTTCAGGTTGTGATTTGCTCTCCTTCCTGGATGCATACTCCAGATATCACCAGATCTTCATGTCCAAAGAAGATGAGGGGAAGGCATCGTTCATCACTCCATGTGGTACGTACTGCTTTGTTCGCATGCCTTTCGGATTAAAGAGTGTCGGGTCCACTTTTGCGAGAGCAGTCCAGATTGGTTTTGAGTCACAATTGCACAGAAATACAGAAGCCTATATGGATGACATCGTGGTTAAAACCAAGGATAAGACCACCCTTATCCAGGATTTGGAGGAGACATTTGCTAATCTTTGCAAGATCAACTTGAAGCTTAATCCGGAGAAGTGTGTATTCGGTGTTCCCTCCGGCAAGCTACTTGGATTCTTCGTGTCCCATCGGGGGATCGAAGCCAAACCTAGCAAGATCAAGGCTATTGAGAAGATCCAAGCACCAAGGACAGTTAAGGATGTAAAGTGCTTGACGGGATGTGTTGCCTCACTAAGCTGATTCATTTCCAAGTTTGACGAGCGTGCCCTCTCGTTCTTTAAAATTTTGAAGAAAGCAGGGCCTATGAAGTGGACCCCAGAAGCATATGCAGCTCTGCAGGAATTGAAGGCCTACCTATCATCTGTGCCTACCTTGGTTGCACCCAAACCCCAAGAGCCGTTATTGCTTTACTTGGCGGCAACCGACCAAGTGGCCAGTGCGGCCTTGGTAGCACAGCGAGATGTGGAGGAGGCAGAAAGTGGCCAGATCATGGTAGAGTCCGAAAAGGATCAAAACACAATGAGCACGGCAACGAGAGCAACCCCAAGGACGCGGAAAGGAAAAAAGTGGTGTAGCGCCCAGTATACTTCGTCAGCTCCTTATTACAAGGGGCTAGATCGAGGTACTCTGGCGCGCAAACGTTGATCTTTGGCCTCATCATGGCCTCAAGGAAACTGCGCCACTACTTCCAAGCCCATGATATCACAGTTGTCACTCGTTTCCTCTTGCAAAGGATACTCCAAAACCCTAAGGCCACTGGCAGAATAGTGGAGTGGGCTTTGGAGTTATCTAGCTTTGGTTTGAAGTTTGAGAGCACATCAACTATTCAAAGCAGGGAACTGGCAGAGTTTATTGCAAAATGGACACCAACCCTTGATGAGGAAGTGACAGAAACAGCTCTCCCTGGCAAGGAATCACCCCAAGAATGGATTATGTATTTTGACGGTGCTTTTTCCGTACAAGGTGCGCGGGCTGGCGTGCTTCTTGTTACCCCCTCCGGGGAGCACCTGAAGTACGCCGTCCAAATGCACTTTGCCCGGCAAGAAGCCACCAACAATACAGCTAAGTATGAAGGGCTCTTTGCCGGGCTTAGGATTGCAGCAGAATTGGGAATTAAGAAGTTGATCATTCGAGGAGATTCACAGCTTGTGGTGAGACAAGTCAACAAGGATTATCAAAGCCCATTGATGGAAGCATACGTCGAGGAAGTGAGGAGACTGGAGGAGCACTTTTATGGGTTGCAAACAGAGCACGTACCCCGTGCGGAACACAGCATAGCTGATCACTGTCAAAGTGTGCTGCGCAGAAACTTCCTATGGAACCAGGAACTTTTGTTCTCCATCTCTCTCAGCCCTCCGTATCACCACCCACAATGGCCTGGAAAAGGAGAAATTTGGACTACGGTAAGCCTCTCCCGGTCGAGCCATTCGCTCCCGGCAGATACCCTGCCGGAAACAACTCCTCATAGCCTGCCGGATCACCCCCTCCAGCCGGGCCTTTGGACCCCACAAATGAGGTTGGTGCTCCCGCAACAGAGGAGGTGCCGCTAGTCCTCGTTGCTGAGCCCCAGGCTCCAACTTGGGCAAGGCACATTGTCCACTTCCTCCAAATCGGAGAACTCCCTGGCGACCAAGATGAAGCTGAGAAAGTAGCCTGGAGGGCCAGTATGTATCAGTTTGTCGATGACACTCTGTACAGAAGGAGGCCCAACAGTGTGAAATTGAAGTGTGTCTACCGGGAGGATGGAAAGGAACTGCTGGCTAAGATTCACAGAGGAATGTGCGGCTCACACATTGGATCAAGGGCATTAGTTGGGAAAGCATTCCGGCAAGGATTCTATTGGCCCACAGCCCTCCAAGATGAAGTTGAGCTCGTCACGACATGTGAAGCCTGCCAGTTCCATTCCAAGAGAACACACCTGCTGCCCAAGCCCTTCAGACAATCCATTTATCATGGCCATTTTCGGTCTGGGGGCTCGATATCCTCAGCCCCTTCCCCGAGCAGTCGGGGGCTTTGAATTCTTGTTCGCTGCCATCAACAAGTTTACAAAGTGGCAGGAAGTGACTGCTGTGAGAAAGGTGAGTGCTCAGTCAGCTGTCAAGTTCTTGAAAGAATTGGTGTGTTGTTTCGGAGTTCCAGCAAGGATCATCAATGACAACGGCACCCAGTTCACGAGCCACGCCTTCATGCAATACGTTCATGCCCTCGGATGCAAGATCTCATTCACTTCTGTGGCACACCCCCGGAGCAATGGACAAGCTGAGAGGGTGAATGTTGAAGTGCTTCGTGGACTCAGGACAAGAACTTTCGATACGCTGCAGAAGCACGGCAGGCGGTGGATCGAGGAGCTGCCGGTAGTTCTCTGGTCCGTCAGAACGACACCTAACCGAGCTACCGGGTAGACTCCCTTCTCCCTGGTCTATGGGGAAGAAGCAGTTATCCCCACGGAACTCATTTATGGGTCCCCTCGAGTGCTTGCCTTCAATGAAATAGCGCAAGATCAGCACCGGTGTGACGATGTTGTGCTACTCGAGGAGTACTGTCTCCGGGCTGCTACACGTGTTGCAATCTACCAGCAAGCCATGCGTCCCTATCATAGCCGCGGGGTTCATGCCCGGTGTTTTGAGGAAGGTGACCTTGTCCTTAGGCGCGTTCAGTCCGCCAAGGGTACAAACAAGCTGTCACCAAAGTGGGAGGGCCCTTACCGGGTGGTACGAGTCACTAGACCTGGCGCAGTCCGTGTGGAGACCGGTGATGGCACTCAGTTGCAAAACTCATGGAATATTGAGAATATCCGTAAGTACTACCCGTAAGGCGCGATGCTGCCGGGTACTGCCCGACAGCCACCCTTTTGTACAGGCCTTGCCTCAGCTGCATGTAACCCCTTGTACAAACTCGGGGCGATGACCCCGTGGAAGAGAAAATAAAGAAGCGCTGTAGGGGTCCCCAACTAAGATTGCATGCATGCACAAGCACACCCCAGATCACTTCATAAGTATTTCATGAGCATTTGCATATGCATATAGATAGGATTGCATCCTGCATTTATTCTCATCTACATGGAGCTGCAGGTCCCTGCTGTGAACTTGACTTCGACAAAGGAAGAGAAGATTGCACGGCACAGCGATTCCCGGCAAGCCAAACAGACAAGTTTACCTCTTGTCCATTAGTGTTCTGCAAAGCTATGACTTTGCATGAGAAAACCTCGCCTTTCTTTTGAAACTTAGGTGCTCCCATCCATGACTCGAAAATTGCTTCAGTCAGGATGGTGGTAGTAGCCTTTGGTAAAAAGGAGCTGGCGGGGGGCTGGCCCCTCTGTTTGTTCCCCGGCAGACGTAGCTCTCCGGCTGACAAAGAGGGTGCCGGCAGGATATCCTGCCAGGGAAAACTCGTTTATTTTTATTAAAGAGGCACTCCGCCTCTGCATGGACATATACATCCACGGGTTCCCGGCAAGGCTCGTCTTTTTCATTCATATGCTAACACAAGTACAAGCATTACAGAACACAAAGAGGGACGGGAGAGATTACATTATTTGAGTTAAAATTTGGCGATTGCCTATAGATTTAAGATTGAAAAAAGATAAGTGCCCGTAAACTCCTCTCCCTGTCCCTCTTATCCCAGGTATTGCGGTGGGAAGAGAAGAGGACGGGCGTCGCGCCGGCACAACGCCACCCCGATCCTTGTCAGGAGCTGGCAACCCCAGCCTCACAAGGTCGGGAGTGGCGAGGCTGCGAAGGAGGAAGACGTGCGGGGCACCTCGACGGCCCCCTGATCACCACTCCCAGAGCCGAATGGGGGCTCCAGCATAGGCACCGGCAGAGGAAGGCACCGGGGCCCAGTCAGAAGACACCAAAAGGAAGCGGAAGCACCAGGGGGGCGAGCCTTTTCCTGGCAGCCGGAAGAAACGGTGATGACGGCACCGGGAAAAGGGAGGAAGAACCAGGCGGATGGGCAGCAGGTCGCCAGTATGAGGTGAACACGTCGATGCAGTCGTGCTCCTATTGGACGACCTGCCTCCCATCTTCTCCTTCTCCCCAGGCTTCATCTCAATCAACACCATTCCGGAGGAAGGACGAGGCTCCAGTCGGGCACCTCCCTCAGGGAGACAGCGAGTGGCCAGGATGGCTAGGAGGCTCGAGGCGTGCCGCGTCCCACCTTGGCGGGCAGGAAGGCGCGCCTCTCATCGACAACAGCCCCAAGACCTCTGGGAGGGGCAATGCCGGGATTACTAATGATCTCCAGCCCCGCCTCCCAGCCGAGCCTCGAAGAGACCAAGGGATTTGCCATGCCAAGGCCCAGGCTCACTCCCCGAGCGCCAGCACCAACATGGGGCCACAATAGCCCCAAACAGGAGTCCGGGGGCTGGACCCAGGCTCTTCTCTTCGGTATCGCCGCCGGAAGCAGAGAACAAGGGAAGAAGAAAGAGGAATGCAGAGATGGATGACTCTGCCCTCCTCCGCCCCTCCCTTTTATAGGCCGGGCGGGGAAGGGCAGCTGCTCCATCTACGGGTAACCATCGCCCTCCTCCGCCAATTCAAGGCGGGTGGACCCTCTCCGAGATGCTCTCCCGCGCCACGCGCCTCCGTTACCTACCCCGCACGATGCATGCAGCATACATGGCCAAAGATAAGGGCGCGTTGTGGGAAGAGTAAATTGGCAGTTTCTACCCCGTGCATTAAAGTCATTCACGGGCCATCACTGGAGCGGCCCCACCATTATTGGCTTTACACGATGTGCGGGGAAACCGGAAAGTGGCCCGAAATCAAGACTAATGAAGTAGCAAAGGAAACCTCAAGGGGCCAACCCCTTCAGTGATCCTGCATGTGCACTTATTAGGCCCTACCCCGATGATGCTCAGCAACGCGTTCGGGGCAGGCCCGGGGGCTTGTGTCGGTGCAACAAACCCTGGGTCTGTTGCCCAACTATGCACAGGCACAAGATCAAGATTAAAGCACTAGCTTAAGTCAGCTATTGAGGAACCAAGAGATTTGAAGAACCAATATGGAGCCCAGAGGAACCAAGATCGAGCCTGAGGAGCAAGATATCGGCAAAAGAAGAGCCTCCCTTACCGGGCAGACGAGCCCGACAAGGGGCGAGGCCACCACTAGAAGCAAGCAATCAAGGCTCCCCGACAGAGCCTGCCGGGGCTCGTGGGGGAAGAACCACCACACCAACCACTCAAACAAGACTCACGTCGTCAATCAGTGCGGTGTCCAGCCGCAAGATGATTAAGTGGCAACCATTCGCCACATGGCAGCCATTTCTTACAGAAAAAATCCGCAGATGACACCCGTCCTGCGACGTGTCAAGGGAACAGATGTGGAGCTGGCAGGATAGCCCGGTAGGCCTTGCCGGGCAACTAGTGATATGACACTAAACGGCGCATTTAATGCACCCTGTCAGCTCATAGAGTTAGGTATGATAGCACTGTTCGCTATCATATCGGTGGATAATGACCACTTTGCCACTGTGGTGACACCTTAATCTATAAAAGGAGGCCCATGGCACTCGTAGGAGGGGTTAGAAAGTTGATGAACCTGAGCCACCATACGCGTGTAGTCGCTGCGTCCCCTAGGTAAACCCTGCCGGGCAAGTGTACTACGCGTCACCACACTCATTCCACCATCAATCCACTAATGCAGGAGTAGGGTCTTACGCCTCGCAGCGGCCCGAACCTGGGTAAATTGCTTGTGTGCTCTCTGCCGTGCTGCCGCACGCTGATCTGCTCTTTGGGCAACGAGGCATCCCCCCACCGAACCAGCAAGGGGCCACCCGGTCCCATAGGTGGCCGCGGATATCCCGCGACACAGACCTATATTGGGGTCTGGACTTTAGAAGAGAGAGGGGTGTTAGTGTGCTCCTGTGCTCGTGTTCGTGGGAGAGAACGACTTGTGGCGGGGGACGGGGTGGGTGGCTTCAGGTAAACAGGGAGGTGTCTATATTTGAGGACTTTAGCGTAATTGAGAGATATATGGTCAATAGTGTGTGCACTCATGGTTGATCAATTTCTTTCACAGTTTGGACTATGAGATTATGATACTTTTGAACATACGTGATATACTTTGAAGTACCAGAATTACAAACCTAAGATTGGAATTTTGGAATTCGACTCCATCATTAGCTTTTGTAATTCATTTAAATGGAGGTACATTTTTTAAGCCGGGATTTTGTGATTCAAGTTCATATATCAAACCTAGAGATATACACATACGGGCATGTTCAAACCATATAATCATCCACTTTATTCATACACATATACATTTTTTATTGTCATCATATTTAGGATAAACACATTTGGAATTTCATTTGAATTGGACCATATGATGGTATTTGCTTCCACTAGCTCAATGATCCATATTTGAATTGAATGGAAAATCTAAGTTTCGAGTTGGAGACACTGATTTTCGAAACTTGCACTTTTTTGTGTGCAAAACAAATAAATTCTCGGCCATGATATCATAGTCGGCCGTACAAGAGCAGAACACTTAATTTTAGGCGCTAAATTTTTTCAAACATCCCGCTCACATCGAAATATCTCGCGCCCGAAAGTTTAGCCCTGCGATATTCCTGTTTTACCCCTGCTACATGAATGGAAAAGGGCTGCTTTGGTAACTCCATTGTTTTCCCCTCTTTGCCCCCAACATTCTTCCCTAGATCCCCTCCCCTTCCCCTCCCTGCCCCCACCCCTACCACGCCAAGCCACCGAATCTAGTCCTCCGCCGCAGCGGTGGACCTCACGCCCCGCTGGATCTACCATCTGTATCTTGGAACCCCCAAATACCAACTCACCACTTCACCGGAGCCACTTCAGCGACTGGCTTGTCCACCCCTCCAGATCTCCTTGACCGCCATCATGATCCACCGCACCGGATCTGCTTCATCGGCGACCTCGTCCACCATAGTGTAGGCCCTTCACCGACTCCCTCATCCGCCCCATTGCTAGACCTTCATACAAGCCCTCGTCCATCACAATAGATCTGCCTCACTGAAAGCACTATACACCGCGCCAGATGTGCTTCGCCGATGCCTTCTTCCACTACACCGGACCCGCTCCACGGACGCCATATTCAACTCCACCGGCCCTGCTTTACTAACATCGCAGCCTCATCAGGTTATTTTGATTTGTACTTCTTTGGTTTTTCTCTTATTTATCATGGAACTATTCACTTACAACAGATGAGCTTTCTTGTATGTCGACATGCGCCGCAACTGAAGCACCGGAGCCACTTCAGCATCGGCGACAGCCAGCCCAAACTCAACCGCAACACGAGCACCATCGATGATCCTTAGCTATCAAGTATGACAATGATACCCATACGCTGCCGAGAATCAGGTAATATTATCCAACGGCCAGCGCCTACATTCACTTTCTTAGCATAAGCACTGCACCTTTGAATTTGTTCAGGGCATCATTCAATTTTTCATGAGACGCGTTATTCTGCGTGCACCTGTAGGGCCATACTTCTGGTAGTGAACATGTTACATGTGCTAAATTACAAACCAGTGCACATATAGTTACAATGCTTTTGTTTTGTCCTAAGTATTACTATACTTCCTAGATATCACCGCCTACTATTTTACTTCTTGCATGCTATATTTATGATAATGGTGTTGTTCTGATGCCACATGTTGGTTACATCAGACTAATTCATGTTCTCTATGCTTAATTACACATCAGCAACGAGCATGTGGTTCCGCTGCTTTTTGTTTGTTTTACCCTACATTTTCTGATGCTAGCTATTACATCACTACTCCGAGCCTCTGTTCATTACTTTTTTGTGTGTTCTTGATCTTCCCAATTTGCATGACTAATTTGATGCTTGTATTAATTATGGAGCTGCCAACCCCATGAAGCAAAATATTTGTTCTTTTGGGGCTGGCACCTCGAACAAGCATAAAAATAGAGTGAAGCACATATATTGTCATGTAAGCACACACCCTTCTTTCATTAGTTTAGATGAACCATTGATGATCAATTCGAACCAGTGCATGCGATTAAAATTAAGTTTACCTAAATAGAGGGTGCAGAATAAACTATGACAACTAGATTTGCAACCACGGGATGCTGACGATATCTTCAAAGAACATTGCAACATCAGCGAGCCCTCACAGCAACATATGGTAAGCCAGTGTATTTTAGTACGTGTGAAATGTAATGCGTGTGGGCTGCTTTCTTGGCTTCTGCCCTCAACCTGTAATCCTACAGAATTACAAATAGTTCAGTTGTCTGCTTTGCTATATTGCTTGATTCAGATGCTTGTTTGTTACTTGTTAGGCTATACCTGAGTTAACCAATATGTCAGCACTGCCTGTTGTACTATCGTAAAGAAATGCATGCCTAGTTCATTTGACTCCTTAAATTTTCCTATGAACTTCATCAAAAGACTGTCTTCGTAGTTTATATGAGGCCACACTATTAAGTGCTTTCTCGGATTATTTCAACTGCTTAGATGCCTTGGCAACTTAAATATAGCGGTGGTACACTGCCTTTCAACTAGGGATGTCAACTGGGTCCCGTTTAATCCTGATTAAAGTGCACTAATGGTATCATAGTTCAAAAGATTTTTTTGTTTTTTGAGGAAAATGAACTAGCGAGCTAGCAAAAACTAACTAGATGGGACGGGCAAATGCCGTTTATTTGCCACTTACATCCCCAGTTTTATCTTACCATTTTAATTTGTTTTTAGCTGATGCTGCTTCGAACCATTTAAATATAGCTTGCCATGCTCGGCAATAATTCGTATGTTGTTTACCATGTAAGATTACTCCCTGGATCATGCGATAACTATCTCATACTTATGTCCAGCGGAAACCTTTCAGGATGCCGTTCACACTAGGACACAATGTACAACCCCAGAATCTATTTGTGTAAGCAGTGCGCCATCCATGTTACCAGATTGTAGCAGTTCAGAGGCAACACCACTGAAGAGCAGCCTGAGCACAGATATTATAGTTCTTCAGGCTCTACTAGAGGCAGAAAGAGATGGTGTAGCTGCCATGAATGAGGTAATCTTGATCTTGAGGCTGGAAATTATGCAATTAGCTGCACGCATTATGCAAGCAACCCAAGAATTGGAGGAATTAAGAATGTTGCATTTGAAGACAGAGGAGGTTCTGATGCTTCTGCTACCAGAAGCCCAGGGTACTCCAAGTTCTTCTTTAGATACCAGTTGAAATTGTCATTAGATTAGTATACTTGCATGTTGTGTCATGTCTCTGAATGGATTATGTTTTAAGACCCCCTATGTTGTCCATGAGTTGTAATGATCTAAATTTTTTAGGCGAGGTAATCCTTAGTATTTGTATGATTGACATAAGGTGAACTATTTTCATGTGAGCATATTGTATTGGATGAAATAACTGGTTGACTCAAAGTGTATCCAACCTACTAAATTCGAAGATCACGACATTTCTAAAGGTGGAATAAATCTTTCTCGTGGTTTCGAAGGAATAAATAACAAAACATAGAATGATGTATGGATATTCCTAATACAAATTTGATTCGAATTTAGTTGCCAGGGCCCAGGGTAAACATGAATGCTAATTCTCCCAAATTATGAATGAAGCGGCAAAACACCCACTATCATTTGTCGGCTGCCCGAAGCAAGTGTTTGCGAGATGGAAATTACTGTCTACCCCTGACACTTCACATCCTAATCGACCTGATTTACACTGCTGTCGATAGGGGTAGACTTGTAACTTCAATCAGACGTGACACAACCACCTCTGAGCCCATTCAGACACAGTGGGCGCCAAACGTGGGCGGCAAAACACATTTGATTCAAGATCGTCCAAAAGACCTATGTATCTTCCTCCATTTCCCCATTCATACACGATGGGCGGCAAAACAAACTCTCCTCGTCCGAAATCGATGTAGGCAAATATTTTAAATAGGGGAAGATATGTAACTTCCCTCAGACCTGACACAACCTCCCTACCTATCAGCTCCATTCATACACCGTGGGCGCCAACCGTGGGTGGCAAAACACCCTCTCCTCCCCCGAAATCTCTACTGGCAAATACTGGGGTGATGCGAGATTACCGTCCTATCCCTAACCGACGAGATGTCCGAAATTTTGAACGGGGGCTAAGTTCGTAACTTTCCCACATTTCAGAAAAGCGCGTCTGCCGTGGGAAACCACGACCACCTATGGGGCATGAGGCCCTTGTGGTTCGGCAGGGGGGATGAGCACATTGCACAAAGAGCGGAGAACATCGCGCGTCATGGCAGAGATCACACGGGCAATTTTACCCAGGTTCAGGCCGCCGCGAGGCATAAAATGTTGGGAAACGTAGTATTTCAAAGAAATACCTATGATCACGCAAGATCTATCTAGGAGAAGCACAGCAACGAGCGCGGAGAGTGTGTCCACATACCCTCGTAGACCGAAAGTGGAAGCATTTACTAACGCGGTTGATGTAGTCTAATGTCTTCGCGATCCAACCGATCCAAGCACCAAACGTACAGCACCTCCGCGTTCAGCACACGTTCAGCTCGATGACGTCCATTGATCTCTTGATCCAGTTACCGGCGCATGATGGCGTGGCGACGGTGATGATGAAGTTACCGGCGTAGGGCTTTGCCTAAGCACTACGACGATATGAACGAGGTGTGTAACTGTGGAGGGGGCACCTCACACGGTTAAGAGAAACTTGTGTTCTGGGTGGCCCCTGTCGGTGTCAAAACCGGCAGATCTCGGGTAGGGGGTCCCGAACTTGTGCGTCTAAGGATCGAAGGTAACAAGAGGGAGGGGACACGATGTTTACCCAGGTTCGGGCCCTCTCAATGGAGGTAATACCCTAATTCCTGCTTGATTGACTTTGATGAGTATAGGGGTTACAAGAGTTGATCTACATCGAGATCATAATGGCTAAACCCTAGATGTCTAGCCTGTATGATTATGATTCCCTCTACAGACTAAACCCTCCGGTTTATATAGACACCGGAGGGGGCTAGGATTGTACAGAGTCGGTTTACAGAGAAATGAATCTTCATATCCGAACGCCAAACTTGCCTTCCACGCCCAGGAGAGTCCCATTCGGACATGGGGGGAAGCCTTCTATCTTGTATCTTCACGGCCCACCAGTCCGGCCCATGTCACATAGCCTGGACGCCCCGGGACCCCCTAATCCCGGACTCCCACAATAGCCCCTGAACCAGGCTTTCATGACGATGTGCCCCGTGCGCAGATTGTCTTCGGCATTGCAAGGCGGGTTCCTCCTCTGAATTCTCCAAAGTAGTTGATTAAAATAACTATATCCAGCTCTATACAATAGTCACAACCCTGAACCACAAGGGCAAAATACTTAAGCAAAAATAGGTTATGTCTTCGGACAACTTTTTCGGCGAGGCCCTGAATCTCGGCCTTATTATTATGTTGAACCGTTTTTTCAGCCTCCCGCCTCGTGTTTTGAGACGCGGCATTCATTGACATGTCTTGTCAAAGCAGAGATTGTGTCCCCTTATTGCGGGATTCCCATCAATACGGATTCGGGTAATCCAACCGTGCCGCTCGCACGACTCCTGGGGAATAGGTGAGTTTTAAGGCTCGTGGGGGGACGCTTGATACTCACTGCCTTTATAAGGAGATAAGGATCCACCTTTTTAACCCATGCCTTCTTCGTCCTCAGCCCATCCGCCCTCGAGCTCCAGCGCCCAAGCTTCAATCCTTTTCGTCTCCACCAATCACTCCAGCCACGACCTGATCGGGAGCGCAGGGCAAGTGGATGGCTGATACGTCTCCAACGTATCTATAATTTTTGATTATTCCATGCTATTATGTTATCTGTTTTGGATGTTTAATGGGCTTTATTATAAAATTTTATATTATTTTTGGGACTAACCTACTAACCAAAGGCCTAGTGCAAATTGCTGTTTTTTGCCCATTTCAGTGTTTCGCAGAAAAGGAATATCACACGGAATCCAAACGGAATGAAACCTTCGGGAGAGTTATTTTTGGAACAAACGTGACCCAGGGGACTTGGAGTGGACGTCAAGAAAGAAGCGAGGAGGCCACTGAAGGAAATATGCCCTAGAGGCAATAATAAAGTATTATATATTTCCTTATATCATGATAAATGTTTATTATTCATGCTAGAATTGTATTAACCGGAAACACAATACATGTGTGAATACATAGACAAACAGAGTGTCACTAGTATGCCTCTACTTGACTAGCTCGTTAATCAAAGATGGTTATGTTTCCTAGCCATTGACATGAGTTGTCATTTGATTAACGGGATCACCTCATTAGGAGAATGACGTGATTGACATGACCCATTACGTTAGCTTAGCACCCGATCGTTTAGTATGTTGCTATTGCTTTCTTCATGACTTATACATGTTCCTATGACTATGAGATTATGCAACTCCTGTTTACCGGAGGAACATTTTGTGTGCTACCAAACGTCACAATGTAACTGGGTGATTATAAAGGTGCTCTACAGGTGTCTCCAAAGGTACTTGTTGGGTTGGCGTATTTCGAGATTAGGATTTGTCACTCCGATTGTCGGAGAGGTATCTCTGGGCCCACTCGGTAATACACATCACTATAAGCCTTGCAAGCATTGTGACTAATGAGTTAGTTACGGAATGATGTATTACGGAACGAGTAAAGAGACTTGCCAGTAACGAGATTGAACTAGGTATCGAGATACCGACGATCGAATCTCGGGCAAGTAACATACCGATGACAAAGGGAACAACGTATGTTGTTATGCGGTCTGACCGATAAAGATCTTCGTAGAATATGTGGGAGCCAATATGGGCATCCAGGTCCCGCTATTGGTTATTGACCGGAGAGGTGTCTCTGTCATGTCTACATAGTTCTCGAACCCGAAGGGTCCGCACGCTTAACGTTACGATGACAGTTTTATTGAGTTTTGATGTACCGAAGGAGTTCGGAGTCCCGGATGAGATCGGGGACATGACGAGGAGTCTCGAAATGGCCGAGACGTAAAGATCGATATATTGGACGACTATATTCGGACTTCGGAAAGGTTACGAGTGATTCGGGTATTTTTCGGAGTACCGGAGAGTTACGGGAATTCCTATTGGGCCTTAATGGGCCATACGGGAAAGGAGAGAAATACCCAAAGGGTGGCCGCACCCCTCCCCATGGGCTAGTCCGAATTGGACTAGGGAGGGGGGGCGCCCCCTTCCCTTCTCCTACTCCCACAAGGAAAGGAGGAGTCCTACTCCCGGTGGGAGTAGGACTCCCCCTTTTGGCGCGCCTCTTCCCTTGGCCGGCTGCCTCCTCCTTGCTCCTTTATATACGGGGGCAGGGGGCACCCCATAGACACAACAATTGATCCTTGAGATCTCTTAGCCGTGTGCGGTGCCCCCCTCCACCAAATTACACCTCGATAATACCGTTGCGGAGCTTAGGCGAAGCCCTGCGTCGGTGGAACATCATCATCGTCACCACGCCGTCGTGCTGACGAAACTCTCCCTCAACACTCGGCTGGATCGGAGTTCGAGGGACGTCATCGAGCAGAACGTGTGTAGAACTCGGAGGTGCCGTACGTTCGGTACTTGATCGGTCGGATCGTGAAGACGTACGACTACATCAACCGCGTTGTGATAACGCTTCCGCTGTCGGTCTACGAGGGTACGTGGACAACACTCTCCCCTCTCGTTGCTGTGCATCACCATGATCTTGCGTGTGCATAGGAAATTTTTTGAAATTACTACGTTCCTCAACAGTGGCATCCGAGCCTGGTTTTATGCGTTGATGCTATGCACGAGTAGAACACAAGTGAGTTGTGGGCGATATAAGTCATACTGCTTACCAGCATGTCATACTTTGGTTCAGCGGTATTGTGAGATGAAGCGGCCCGGACCGACATTACGCGTACGCTTACGCGAGACTGGTTTCACCGTTCGGAGCACTCGTTGCCTAAAGGTGACTGGCGGGTGTCTGTCTCTCTCACTTTAGTTGAACCGAGTGTGGCTACGCCCGGTCCTTGTGAAGGTTAAAACAGCACCAACTTGACAAACTATCGTTGTGGTTTTGATGCGTAGGTAAGAACGGTTCTTGCTAAGCCCGTAGCAGCCACGTAAAACATGCAACAACAAAGTAGAGGACGTCTAACTTGTTTTTGCAGGGCATGTTGTGATGTGATATGGTCAAGACATGATGTGATATAATGTGTTGTATGAGATGATCATGTTTTGTAACCGAGTTATCGGCAACTGGCAGGAGCCATATGGTTGTCGCTTTATTGTATGAGATGCAATCGCCATGTAATAGTATCACTAAGCGGTAGCGATAGTCGTAAAAGCAATAAAGTTGGCGAGACGACAACGATACTACGATGGAGATCAAGGTGTCGAGCCGGTGACGATGGTGATCATGACGGTGCTTCGGAGATGGAGATCACGAGCACGGTGCTTCGGAGATGGAGATCACAAGCACAAGATGATGATGGCCATATCATATCACTTATATTGATTGCATGTGATGTTAATCCTTTATGCATCTTATTTTGCTTTGTTTGACGGTAGCATTATAAGATGATCTCTCACTAAAATTTCAAGACAAAAGTGTTTTCCCTGAGTATGCACCGTTGCGAAAGTTCTTCGTGCTGAGACACCACGTGTTAATCGGGTGTGATAGGCTCTACGTTCAAATACAACGGGTGCAAAACAGTTGCACACGCGGAATACTCAGGTTAAACTTGACGAGCCTAGCATATGTACGGATATGGCCTCGGAACGCAGAGACCGAAAGGTCGAGCGTGAATCATATAGTAGATATGATCAACATAGTGATGTTCACCATTGAAACTATTCCATCTCACGTGTTAATCGGACATGGTTTAGTTGCTTTGGATCACGTAATCACTTAGATGATTAGAGGGATGTCTTTCTAAGTGGGAGTTCTTAAGTAATATGATTAATTGAACTTAAATTTATCATGAACTTAGTCCTGATAGTATTTTGCAAATTATGTTGTATATCAATAGCTCGCGTTGTTGCTTCCCTGTTTATTTTTGATATGTTCCTAGAGAAAAATTATGTTGAAAGATGTTAGTAGCAATGATGCGGATTGGATCCGTGATCTGAGGATTATCCTCATTGCTGCACAGAAAAATTATGTCCTTGATGCACCGCTAGGTGACAGACCTATTGCAGGAACAAATGCAGACGTTATGAACGTTTGGCTAGCTCAATATGATGGCTACTTGATAGTTTAGTGCACCATCCTTAACAGCTTAGAATCGGGACTTCAAAGACGTTTTGAACGTCATGGAACATATAAGATGTTCCAGGAGTTGAATTAATATTTCAAGCAAATACCCGAGTTGAGAGATATGAAGTCTCCAACAAGTTCTATAGCTAAAAGATGGAGGAGAATCGCTCAACTAGTGAGCATGTGCTCAGATTGTCTGGGTAATACAATCGCTTGAATCAAGTGGGAGTTAATCTTCCAGATAAAATAGTGATTGACAGAATTCTCTAGTCACCATCACCAAGTTAGTAGAACTTCGTGATGAACTATAGTATGCAAGGGTTGACGAAAGTAATTCCAAGCTCTTCGTGATGCTGAAATCGACGAAGGTAGAAATCAAGAAAAACATCAAGTGTTGATGGTTAACAAGACCACTAGTTTCAAGAAAAGGGCAAAGGGATAGAAGGCGAACTTCAAGAAGAACGGCAAGCAAGTTGCTGCTCAAGTGAAGAAGCCTAAGTCTGGTCCTAAGCCTGAGACTAGGTGCTTCTACTGCAAAGGGACGGGTCACTGGAAGCGGAACTACCCCAATTATTTGGTGGATAAGAAGGATGGCAAAGTGAACAAAGGTATATTGGATATACATGTTATTGATGTGTACTTTACTAGTGTTTATAGCAACCCCTCGGTATTCGATACTGGTTCAGTTGCTAAGAGTAGTAACTCAAAACGGGAGTTGCAGAATAAACAGAGACTAGTAAAAGGAGAGGTGACGATGTGTGTTGGAAGTAGTTCCAAAATTGATATGATCATCATCGCACACTCCCTATACTTTCGGGATTAGTGTTGAAACTAAATAAGTGTTATTTGGTGTTTGCGTTGAGCATGAATATGATCATGTTTATTGCAATACGGTTATTCATTTAAAGTAAGAGAACAATTGTTGTTCTGTTTACATGAATAAAAACCTTCTATGGTCATACACACCAACGAAAATGGTTTGTTGGATCTCGATCGTAGTGATACATATAATCATAATATTGAAGCCAAAAGATGCAAAGTTAACAATGATAGTGCAAACTATTTGTGGCACTGCCGTTTAGGTCATATTGGTGTAAAGCGCATGAAGAAACTCCATACTGATGGGATTTTGGAATCACTTGATTATGAATCACTTGATGCTTGCGAACCGTGCCTCATGGGCAAGATGACTAAAACGCCGTTCTCCGGAACTATGGAGAGAGCAACAGATTTGTTGGAAATCATACATACGGATGTATGTGGTCCGATGAATATTGAGGCTCGTAGCAGGTATCATTATTTTCTGACCTTCACAGATGATTTGAGCAGATATGGGTATATCTACTTAATGAAACAGAAGTCTGAAACATTTGAAAAGTTCATATAATTTCAGAGTGAAGCGAAAATCATCGTAACAAGAAAATAAAGTTTCTACGATTTGATCGTGGAGAAGAGTATTTTAGTTACGAGTTTGGCCTTCAGTTAAAACAATGTGAAATAGTTTCACTACTCACGCCACCTGGAACACCACAGCATAATGGTGTGTCCGAACGTCATAACCGTACTTTATTGGATATAGTGCAATCTATGATGTCTCTTACCAATTTACCACTATCGTTTTGGGGTTATGCATTAGAGACAGCCACATTCACGTTAAATAGGGCACCATCAAAATCCGTTGAGACGACGCCTTATGAACTGTGGTTTGGCAAGAAACCAAAGTTGTCGTTTCTTAAAGTTTGGGGTTGTGATGCTTATGTGAAAAGTTTCATCCTGATAAGCTCAAACCTAAATCGGAGAAATGTGTCTTCATAGGATACCCAAAGGAGACAGTTGGGTACACCTTCTATCACAGATTCGAAGGCAAGACATTCGTTGCTTAGTATGGATCCTTTCTAGAGAAGGAGTTTCTCTCGAAAGATGTGAGTGGGAGGAAAGTAGAACTAGATGAGGTAACTGTACCTGCTCCCTTATTGGAAAGTAGTTCATCACAGAAATCTGTTCCTGTGACTCCTACACCAATTAGTGAGGAAGTTGATGATGATGATCATGTAACTTCAGATCAAGTTACTACCAAACCTCGTAGGTAAAGCAGAGTAAGATCCGCACCAGAGTGGTACGGTAATCCTCTTCTGGATGTTATGTTACTAGACCATGTCGAACCTACGAACTATGAGGAAGCGATGATGAGCCCAGATTCCGCAAAATGGCTTGAGGCCATGAAATCTGAGATGAGATCCATGTATAAGAACAAAGTATGGACTTTGATTGACTTGCCCAATGATCGGCGAGTCATTGAGAATAAATGGATCTTCAAGAGGAAGACGGAT
The DNA here is from genome assembly GCF_002575655.3 of Aegilops tauschii subsp. strangulata. NCBI lineage: Eukaryota > Viridiplantae > Streptophyta > Magnoliopsida > Poales > Poaceae > Aegilops > Aegilops tauschii. Next base: position 262,256,894 of record NC_053040.3, read on the forward strand.
GTTGATAGTAGTGTCACTATCTACAAAGATGTTGACTACGATGAGAGTTTCTCACTCGTAGCAATGCTTAAGTCTGTCCGAATCATGTTAGCAATTGCCGCATTTTATGAAATCTGGCAAAGGGATAAACAAAACTGCATTCCTTAATGGATTTATTAAAGAAGAGTTGTATAAGATGTAACCAGAAGGTTTTGTCAATCCTAAAGGTGCTAACAAAATATGCAAGCTCCACCGATCCATCTATGGACTGGTGCAAGCATCTCGGAGTTGGAATATACACTTTGATAAGTTTATCAAAGAATATAGTGTTATACAGACTTGCGGTGAAGCCTGTATTTACAAGAAAGTGAGTGGGAGCACTACAGCATTTCTGATAAGTATATGTGAATGACATATTGTTGATCGGAAATAATGTAGAATCATTCTGCAAAGCATAAAGGAGTGTTTGAAAGAAGTTTTTCAAAGATAGACCTCGGTGAAGCTGCTTACATATTGAGCATCAAGATCTATAGAGATAGATCAAAACGCTTGATAAGTTTTTTCAATGAGTACATACCTTAACAAGATTTTGAAGTAGTTCAAAATAGAACAGTCAAAGAAAGAGTTCTTGCCTGTGTTACAAGGTGTGAAATTGAGTAAGACTCAAAGCCCGACCACGGCAGAAGATAGAAAGAGAATGAAAGTCATTCCCTATGCCTTGGCCATAGGTTGTATAAAGTATGCCATGCTGTGTACCAGATCTATTGTATACCTTACACTGATTTTGGCAAGGGAGTACAATAGTGATCTAGGAGTAGATCACTGGACAGCGGTTAAAATTATCCTTAGTGGAATAAGGATACGTTTCTCGATTATGGAAGTGACAAAAGGTTCGTCGTAAAGGGTTACGTCGATGCAAGTTTTGACACTAAATCTAGATGACTCTAAGTCTCGGTCTAGATATATATTGAAAGTGGGAGCAATTAGTTAGAGTAGCTCCGTGCAGAGCATTGTAGACATAGAAATTTTCAAAAATACTTACGGATCTGGATGTGACAGACCCATTGACTAAAATTATCTCACAATCAAAACATGATCACACCTTAGTACTCTTTGGGTGTTAATCACATAGCGATGTGAACTAGATTATTGACTCTAGTAAACCCTTTGAGTGTTGGTCACATAGAGATGTGAACTATGGGTGTTAATCACATGGTGATGTGAATTATTGATGTTAAATCACATGGCGATGTGAACTAGATTATTGACTCTAGTGCAAGTGGGAGACTGAAGGAAATATGCCCTAGAGGCAATAATAAAGTTTTATATATTTCCTTATATCATGATAAATGTTTGTTATTCATGCTAGAATTGTATTAACCGGAAACATAATACATGTGTGAATACATAGACAAACAGAGTGTCACTAGTATGCCTCTACTTGACTAGCTCGTTAATCAAAGATGGTTATGTTTCCTAGCCATAGACATGAGTTGTCATTTGATTAACGGGATCACCTCATTAGGAGAATGACGTGATTGACATGACCCATTACGTTAGCTTAGCACCCGATCGTTTAGTATGTTGCTATTGCTTTCTTCATGACTTATACATGTTCCTATGACTATGAGATTATGCAACTCCCGCTTATCGGAGGAACACTTTGTGTGCTACCAAACATCACAACGTAACTGGGTGATTATCAAGGTGCTCTACAGGTGTCTCCAAAGGTACTTGTTGGGTTGGCGTATTTCGAGATTAGGATTTGTCACTCCGATTGTCGGAGAGGTATCTCTGGGCCCACTCGGTAATGCACATCACTATAAGCCTTGCAAGCATTGTGACTAATGAGTTAGTTACGGGATGATGTATTATGGAACGAGTAAAGAGACTTGCCAGTAATGAGATTGAACTAGGTATCGAGATACCGACGATCGAATCTCGGGCAAGTAACATACCGATGACAAAGGGAACAACGTATGTTGTTATGCGGTCTGACCGATAAAGATCTTCGTAGAATATGTGGGAGCCAATATGGGCATCCAGGTCCCGCTATTGGTTATTGACCGGAGAGGTGTCTCGGTCATGTCTACATAGTTCTCGAACCCGAAGGATCCGCACGCTTAACGTTACGATGACAGTTTTATTGATTTTTGATGTACCGAAGGAGTTTGGAGTCCCGGATGAGATCGGGGACATGACGAGGAGTCTCGAAATGGCCGAGACGTAAAGATCGATATATTGGACGACTATATTCGGACTTCGGAAAGGTTCCGAGTGATTCGGGTATTTTTCGGAGTACCGGAGAGTTACGGGAATTCGTATTGGGCCTTAATGGGCCATACGGGAAAGGAGAGAAAGACCCCAAAGGGTGGCCGCACCCCTCCCCATGGGCTAGTCCGAATTGGACTAGGGAGGGGGGGGTGCCCCCTTCCTTCTTTCTCCTTCCCCCTTCCCTTCTCCTACTCCCAAGGAAAGGAGGAGTCCTACTCCCGGTGGGAGTAGGACTCCCCCTTTTGGCGCGCCTCTTCCCTTGGCCGGCTGCCTCCTCCTTGCTCCTTTATATACGGGGGCAGGGGGGCACCCCATAGACACAACAATTGATCCTTGAGATCTCTTAGCCGTGTGCGGTGCCCCCCTCCACCAAATTACACCTCGATAATACCGTTGCGGAGCTTAGGCGAAGCCCTGCGTCGGTGGAACATCATCATCGTCACCACGACGTCGTGCTGACGAAACTCTCCCTCAACACTCGGCTGGATCGGAGTTCGAGGGACGTCATCGAGCAGAACGTGTGTAGAACTCGGAGGTGCCGTACGTTCGGTACTTGATCGGTCGGATCGTGAAGACGTACGACTACATCAACCGCGTTGTGATAACGCTTCCGCTGTCGGTCTACGAGGGTACGTGGACAACACTCTTCCCTCTCGTTGCTGTGCATCACCATGATCTTGCGTGTGCGTAGGAATTTTTTTTGAAATTACTACATTCCCCAACAGAGGCCACGAGGCAGGGAGGCACGCCTACCCCCCTGGGCGCACCCCCGACCCTCGTGGGCTCCTAGCAGCTCCACCGACCTACTTCTTCCTCCTATATATATCCATATACCCCCAAAACATCCAGGAGCACCACGAAACCCTATTTCCACCGCCGCAACCTTCTGTACCCGTGAGATCCCATCTTGGGGCCTTTTCCGGTGCTCCGCCGGAGGGGGAATCGATCACGGAGGGCTTCTACACAACCACCATAGCCTCTCCGATGATGTGTGAGTAGTTTACCACACACCTTCGGTCCATAATTATTAGCTAGATGGCTTCTTCTCTCTCTTTGGATCTCAATACAAAGTTCTCCTCGATTCTCTTGGAGATCTATTCGATGTAATTCATTTTGCGGTGTGTTTGTCGAGATCCGATGAATTGTGGGTTTACGATCAAGATTACCTATGAACAATATTTGAATCTCCTCTGAATTCTTTTATGTATGATTTGTTATCTTTGCATTTCTCTTCGAATTATTAGTTTGGTTTGGCCTACTAGATTGATCTTTCTTGCAATGGGAGAAGTGCTTAGCTTTGGGTTCAATCTTGCGGTGTCCTTTCCGAGTGACAGCAGGGGGTGCAAGGCACGCATTGTATTGTTGCCATCGAGGATACAAAAATGGGGTTTATATCATATTGCTTGAGTTTATCGCTATACATCATGTCATCTTGCCTAATGCGTTACTCTGTTCTTATGAACTTAATACTCTAAATGCATGCTGGATAGCGGTCGATGTGTGGAGTAATAGTACTAGATGCAGAATCGTTTCAGTCTACTTGTCGCGGACGTGATGCCTATATACATGATCATGCCTAGATATTCTCATAACTATGCACTTTTCTATCAATTTCTCGACAGTAATATGTTCACCCACCATAATACTTATGCTATCTTGAGAAAACCACTAGTGAAACCTATGGCCCCCGGGTCTATTTTCCATCATATAAGTTTTTCATCTATTTTTACTTTGCAATCTTTACTTTCAATCTATATCATAAAAATACCAAAAATATTTATCTTATTATCTCTATCAGATCTCACTTTTGCAAGTGGCCGTGAAGGGATTGACAACCCCTTTATCGTGTTGGTTGCAAGGTTCTTATTTGTTTGTGTAGGTACGAGGCAACTTGCGTGTACTCCTACTGGATTGATACCTTGGTTGTCAAAAACTGAGGGAAATACTTACGCTACTTTGCTGCATCACCCTTTCCTCTTCAAGGCAAAACCAACGCAGTGCTCAGGAGGTAGCAAGAGGGATTTCTGGCGCTGTTGCCGGGGAGATCTACGCCAAGTCAAGACATACCAAGTACCCATCACAAACTCTTATCCCTCACATTACATTATTTGCCATTTGCCTCTCGTTTTCCTCTCCCCCACTTCACCTTTGCCATTTTATTCGCCCTCTTTTTCCGTTCGTCTCTTTTCGTTTGCTTCTTGTGTGCTTGTGTGTAGGATTGTTTGTCGCGATGACTCAAGACAATACTAAATTGTGTGAATTTTCCAATACCAACAACAATGATTTTCTTAGCACTCCGATTGCTCCTATTACCGATGCTGAATCTTGTGAAATTAATTCTGCTTTTGTTGAATCTTGTCATGAAAGATCAATTCTCTGGCCTTCCTAGTGAAGATGCCGCTACACATCTAAACAACTTTGTTGATTTGTGTGATATGGAAAAGAAGAAAGATGTGGATAATGATATTTTTAAATTGAAGCTATTTCCGTTTTTGTTTAGAGATCGTGCTAAAACTTGGTTTTCGTCTTTGCCTAAAAATAGTATTGATTCTTGGAATAAGTGCAAAGATACTTTTATCTCTAAGTATTTTCCTCCCACTAAGATCATCTCTCTTAGAAACGATATTATGAATTTTAAGCAACTTGATCATGAACATGTTGCACAAGCTTGGGAGAGGATGAAATTAATGATACGTAATTGCCCTACACATGGTTTGAATTTATGGATGATTATACAAAAAATTTATGCCGGATTGAATTTTGCTTCTAGAAATCTTTTAGATACGGCCGCGGGAGGCACTTTTATGGAAATCAGTTTAGGAGAAGCTACTAAACTCCTAGATAATATTATGGTTAATTATTCTCAATGGCACACCGAAAGATCCGCTAGTAAAAAGGTTCATGCGATACAAGAGATTAATGTTTTGAGTGGAAAGATGGATGAACTTATGAAATTGTTTGCTAATAAGAGTGCTCCTTCTGATCCTAATGATATGCCTTTGTCGGATTTGATTGAGAATAATAATGAATCTATGGATGTGAATTTTGTTGGTAGGAACAATTTTGGTAACAACGCTTATAGAGGAAACTTTAATCCTAGGTCATTTCCTAGTAATTCCTCTAATAGTTATGGTAATTCCTACAAAAAGTCTTATGGAAAATTTAATAAGACCCCCTCTGATTTTGAGATTAGTGTTAAAGAATTTAGGGATAATTAGATTTATGCCCCTAGTTGTGTCCCACTCATCTGTTTTACCCCTAATTCCCAAAAGTCACCGGTTCTGTCCAAATCACTTTGCTCCTCTTATGCTTTTGCCCTTTGACTGTTTGACCGTCAGTTTGAAAACTTCATAACTAATTCATACTAAATCAGAAAAATGCAAATAAGATACCAAAATGTTCAAAAAAAGATCAACTATATGTCAGTGTCATTTGCATTCATGAAAAAAGTGTTGGAAAGTGCCAATCCGAGTTTTAGCTCTTATGCTACCACCATGAATAGTAAAAACTAAAAAGTTCAAAAAAATTCAAAAAATAATTTGGTGCCAAAGAATGAAAAATGTTTTAAGTGCCTGCCAAGTTTCATCAGGGAATAACATTCGTGGGTGCCGCGGCAAAAAAAACAATCAACACTCCAAAATAGATTATTTTTTTTCCACGACTTCCACGAATGTCGTTCCCTAATGAAACTTGGCAAGCACTTAAAACACTTGTCGTTCTTTGCCACCATATTTTTTTTGAATTTTTTTGAATTTTTTAGAGTTTACTATTCATGGTGGTATCAAAAGCGCTAAAACTCGGATGTGCACTTTCCAACACTTTTTTCATGAATGCAAATGACACTGACATATAGGTGATGTTTTTTTGAACATTTTGGTATCTTATTTGCATTTTTTTTATTTTGTATGAATTAGTTATGAAGTTATCAAACTGACGGTCAAACGGTCAAAGAGCAAAAGCATAAGAGGATCGAAGTGACTTGGACAGAACCGGTGACTTTTGGGAATTAGGGGTAAAACAGATGAGTGGAACACAACTAGGGGCATAAATCTAATTATCCCAATTTAGGATCTCTCAAAAGAATTCCAATGCTTTGCTTGAAGGAAAATTGCCTAAGATTGATGAGTTGGCTAGGAACATGGATAGAATTTCTCTTGATGTTGATTCTTTGAAGCTTAGATCTATTCCACCTAAGCATGATATCAATGAGTCTATCAAAGCTATGATAATTTCCATTGATGAGTGCAAAGAAAGAACCGCTAGGATGCGTGCTAAAAAAGATTGCTTTGTAAAAGCGTGTTCTTCTAGTTTTCATGATAATAGGGATGAAGATCTAAAAGTGATTGATGTGTCTCCTATTAAATCTTTGTTTTTCAATATGAATCTTGATAATGATGGGACTGGAGATGAGACAACTTTTGTTAAAAGGCGTCCCAATGATTCGGAGTTTTTAGATCTTGATGCAAAATTTGGTAAAAGTGGGATTGAAGAGGTCAAAACTTTACATAGCAATGAACTCACTATTTCGGATTTCAAGGAATTTAATTATGATAATTCTTATTTAATAGATTGTATTTCCTTGTTGCAATCCGTGTTAAATTCTCCCCATGCTTATAGTCAAAATAAATCTTTTACCAAACATATCGTTGATGCTTTAATGCAATCCTATGAAGAAAAGCTTGAATTAGAAGTTTCTATCCCTAGAAAACTTTATGATGAATGGGAATCTACTATTCAAATTAAAATTAAAGATCATGAATGCTATGCTTTGTGTGATTTGGATGCTAGTGTTTCTATGATTCCAAAAACTTTGTGTGATGTGTTAGGTCTCCGTGAATTTGATGATTGTTGTTTGAACTTGCACCTTGCGGATTCCACCATTAAGAAACCTATGGCAAGAGTTAATGATGTTCTTATTGTTGCAAATAGGAATTATGTGGCTATAGATTTCATTGTTTTTGATATAGTTTGCAATCCTACATGTCCTATTATTCTTGGTAGACCTTTCCTTAGAACGATTGGTGCAATTATTGACATGAAAGAAGGAAATATTAGATTCCAATTTCCGTTAAGGAAAGGCATGGAACACTTTCCTAGAAAGAAAATTAAATTATCTTATAAATCTATTATGAGAGCCATTTACGGGTTGCATACCAAAGATGATAATACCTAGATCTATTCTTGCCTTTATGCCTAGCTAGGGGCGTTAAACGATAGCGCTTGTTGGGAGGCAACCCAATTTTATTTTTGTTTCTTGATTTTTGGTTCTGTTTAGTAATAAATAATTAATCTAGATTCTGTTTAGATGGGTTTTCATGTTTTAATTAGTGTTTGTGCCAAGTAGAACCAATAGGATCTTCTTGGGTGATAGTTGTTTGATCTTGCTGAAAAAGACAGAAAATTTAGCGCTCATGAGATTAGTTGCCATTTTTTACTGGAGAGTGATTTTAGGTTGATTCTTTTTGAAGATGATTAATAGATAAATTCCTCACGTACACCTATTTATTTCACAATTTATTGAGTTCCTGAAGTATACGTTTGATACAGATTACTACAGAATGTTCTGTTTTTGACAGATTCTGTTTTTTGTGTGTTCTTTGCTTATTTTGTTGAATCTATGGCTAGTATAGGAGGGTATAAACCATAGATAAGTTGGAATACAGTAGGTTTAACACTATCAAAATAAAGAATGAGTTCATTACAGTACCTTGAAGTGGTGGTTTGTTTTCTTTCACTAACGGAGCTCATGAGATTTTCTGTTGAGTTTTGTGTTGTGAAGTTTTCAAGTTTTGGGTAAAGATTTGATGGATTATGGAATAAGGAGTGGCAAGAGCCTAAGGTTGGGGATGCCCAAGGCACCCCAAGGTAAAATTCAAGGACAACCAAAAGCCTAAGCTTGGGGATGCCCCGAAAGGCATCCCCTCTTTCGTCTTCGTCCATCGGTAACTTTACTTGATGCTATATTTTTATTTACCACATGATATGTGTTTTGCTTGGAGCGTCTTGTATGATTTGAGTCTTTGCTTTTTAGTTTACCACAATCAACCTTGCTGTACACACCTTTCGGGAGAGATACACATGAATATGAATTTATTAAGAATACTCGATGTGCTTCACTTATATCTTTTGAGCTAGATAGTTTTACTCTAGTGCTTTTCTTGTATCTTTTAGAGCACGGTGGTGGTTTTATTTCATAGAAATCATTGATCTCTCATGCTTCACTTATATCATTTTGAGAGTCCTTTAGAACAGCATGGTAATTTGCTTTAGCTATAAAATTAGTCCTAATATGATAGGCATCCAAGATGGGTATAATTTTCGGAGTAATTGGCCACGGATACCCCGAAGACTGCGAGACAATAATTCAAGACATCGGGGCTAGCAAAGCCCCTCAGTCCGACTGCCCGGCTGCTCCTGCCGGCTCCCCGTCCGACTGCTCTGCCCGGCCGGCTGCCGACTACAGCCTGACCCGACACCGACGTGAGGGCCATACCGCGGACGAGACGGCTGTACCGCGACGCCATCATCTACAGTGTACCTGTCCCCTTGGCACTATTCTATAAAGTGCCCAGGGGACAAGCATGACATGCACCATGCCTTGCTCCCATACCACCACATAGCTTAGATAGTAAGCTAGCTCCACACTATATATAGCCATCCATCCATCCACCCTCACATGCACTCACGCACGAGCACACACATGCTCACGGCCACGAACCATGAGCATGGCCGGCCACTAGAGCATGCCACATATGAGACATATACAAAGCCAGATGCATATGGCACTGAGCTTAGATACAGCTCCAGGAGCAACTCTGTACCAGATATACCACATATACTCAGACATGCAGGAGTAGGGGTATTATCTCTCCGGAGAGCCCCGAACCTGGGTAAACTAGCGCGTGCTACTCGCATACCCGCTCCCGGGCCTATCAGCAGCAGTCTTACCCTCACACTAAGCCCTTGTGGCATCTGTCGACTCGCAAGCCCCCCGTGAGAATACCACGACAGTTGGTGCCCACCGTGGGGCGGTACTATGCTACCACGCTGCTGCTGATTTCGTAGTCTGGGCGGGACCATTTTCATCTTCACCGGCGCGGCGTCTTGCCGTCTCTCCAGTAGCAGTCGGTGGCTCGACATCGACATGCCCCCGGAGTTGCCACGAGGGGCGGCGCGTCCTCGCCGTCGGCCTCGCCATCTTCATCATCTCTACCGCGACGGCCGTCGCCACTCCGGTAGCGCTCGGGGGCCCGACATCGACGCGCCCCCAGAGCGGCCGCGAGGGGCGGCGCGTCCTCGCCGCCAGCCTCTTCGTCACCACCGTTGCGACACCGGCCGTCCATCCGCGCGCGCGCCACGCCCGGGGCCTCTCTTCAGTTGGCTGTGTCCATCCACACGTCGCTCGCGTCTGTTCCCCTCCGCGCTGCATCTTGCTCCGGCTGGAACGCGCGTTTGCTATTCCATTTATCGTCTATACAAGCTAGCTAGATACAAGTCAATGGTCAAACCATTAGCCATACTCTTCACAGATAATAGCCATACACTCTTCATACACTATCCAGATGCAAGTTGGATAGTGCGTGTATGTTGGTCAGACAATAGCCGGGCATTGGTCAGATGCTAGCTACTCCTTCTCCTCCTCCCGCGACGTCCGCCGCCGCCGACGAGCTCTTGCTCTGACTGCCGTCGGGCCTCCTTCTCGTCTCGAGTTACGAGCCTTGCCTGAGCTCCACCACCATCTGTTCCAGCCTCTTCTTTCTCTCACGGCCATCCTGCCCGGTCTCTCTCTCTGTGGATTGCTTCCTCCTCTCGCGTAGTAATACAAAAGATGGAGAGTAAAAATTCCTAGAGACGTGAATTCCCAGCGAAAGCAGAGATCCATCCCGTGGGTGTGCCGGCTGCCTGGCCACTTGCGACCATGCCCGCGACCACTAGTGCTCCGCCCGTGTGCCTCACCTTGACGCTACTGCGCGCGCTACGCCTCCCCCGCGGCGCGCCGCTGCTGGCCAGGGCCTCCACCCGTCCGTGGCTCCATCCTGGAGCGCCTCGACGCCGGGCTCCTCTCCGCCATCCGCGCCCGTTGCGCTGCCTCATCCCGCGGGCCGGCTCGCCAGCCGACCTAGTGCGCCGCCTCCCCGCAAGCCGGTCCCGCGTCGGCCGCCTGCACGCGCCCGTGCTGGGTTGCCCCTACGCGGCCCCAGGCTTGTGCCGTCATCCGCTCCACGCGCCTGGTGGCCTTCCAGCTCCGCTGGCTGCGCCCACCCTGCATCGCCCCCAGCCGGCCGATGCTACGAGCCGCCTCCTGCCCTACGCGCCTCGCGTCGCCGCCTCGGCGCCGGCCTCTCCAGCACCCGGCCCGTCTGGTTCTGCCTGCGCCGGGCCCGGCTCCGGCCTCCGCGCTCGCCGGCTGCTAGCCTCCCCCGCCGGGTCTGGCCTCCGCGCTCGCCGGGTTCGGCTTCCGTGCCTGCCGGCTGCTGGCCTCCCACGCCGGGTCCGGCCTCCGCGCCCGCCGGCTGCTGGCCTCCCGCGACGGGTCCGGCCTCCGCGCCCGCCGGTTGCTGGCCTCCCGCGACGGGTCCGGCCTCCGCGCCCGCCGGCTGCTGGCCTCCCGCGCCGGGTCCGGCCGCCGTGCCCGCCGGCTTGCTGCTCCAGCCCGCAGCCGGCTTCCGCCCGCTTCCCGGCCTGCCGGCTTCTGCCGCGACCCGGACGCCGGCTGCTGCCGCCCCGCTCCTGCCGACTGCTCAGGCAAAGAAAGAAAAGCAAGAAAGAGCCGGCTGGGTCAACACAGTGCGCCGGCTGTGCAAAATAAAAATAAAAATGATGAGCTATGTCCGACTGCTCAAAGCCGGCTGGGAGAAAAAGAAAAGGGCCGTCTGCCCGCTGTGGCCGAGTGCCCGATCCGGCTGAGAAAAGAGGCCAGTTGCTGAAAAAAAAGATTGTTGCTGGGTGGAGAAAAGTCAGGCCGGATGCCCACCCGACTGCTCGTGCAGAAGAAGCGTTCGGCTGTCGACAGCCGGCAAAAGAAAGAACACAAAGTAGTTGCCAGAAGATCCGGCCCGACTGCTTAGCAGTTGGCACGAAACTCGGGGGCTACACCCAGCGGGTGTGCTGACGCGCCCCCGCGAAGAAGAAGACAAAGTAGTTGCCGGAAGATCTGGCCCGACTGCTCAGCAGTTGGCCCGAATCTCGAGGGCTACACCCAGCGGGTGCGCTGACGCGCCCCCGCGAGGAAAGAAGACAAAGTAGCTGCCGGAAGATCCGGCCCGACTGCTCGGAAGTCGGCCGGAATGTCGGGGGCTACACCCAGTGGGTGCGCTGGTGCGCCCCATGGAAGATTGCAAGAAACAAAACAAGAGACAAAAGTAGAGTTTTATCCGGCTGCGAGCAGCCGGCAGAAGAGAAGAAAGAAGAAAAAGGGCGCTGCCAGACGCCTGGCCGGCTGTGCCAAGCCGGCTTGGTCACGTCCCGCCTCCCCGGTCGAGCCTGACCGGCCGGGACCCTCTTCGAGCACCCGGAGACTCGAAAGCTACACCCAGCGGGTGCGCCGGCGCACTCAGCAAGCGCTGAGCCGCGCCGGCTGTCTTCGGCAAACTCCACCTCGACGAAAATCAATGTGAGCTCCTCACCCGCATATTTTTTGCACCACGAAAGCATGGATAACATTGAGCGATGCTTGGGGGGCTATCTCTCCGCATTTTATTACAGTTGCATCACTGTTCGCCCCGGCGCCAGCCAGAGTTGGCCCGGGGGCTGGCCGCTTGGCCTGAGACGATAGTTCCCGTAGACGGCTTAGTAGCGTGCGCGGTACCAAAGGCTCACTCTTAGTCACAGACCGCAGAGCGGCTGCCCGGCTAGCAAGAGAAGACGCTGGAGGCCACCCACGCGAGAAACGTCTCGGGAGAGAAAACGGTTTGGGCGACCCGGTCGTTCGCTTTATGAGTATCTGCTCGGTTAAATTCGCTCCCAGAGTCTGAGTATTGTACACTCCACTCCGCGGCCCACTCTCAGCCACAGACCGCAGAGCGGCTGTCCAGCAAGCGAGAGCGCAAGCCAAAGAGCAGAGGGAACACGAAAAAGATTGAAGGGGGCTCGGACGAAACCGAGTCGGCACCCTCCGCATAAAACTTGCAATGCTAAAAGCAATCATTTGATATATCTGCATGGACTAACTTTGTCTTTTTGCATGATCATTTCCATGAACACCCGCCAAAAAACCTCCGCCCAACTTTGCCAAGTTGCCCGGAGGCTTGGGGGCTACTGTCGGAGTAATTGGCCACGGATACCCCGAAGACGGCGAGACAATAATTCAAGACATCGGGTCTAGCAAAGCCCCTTAGTCCGACTGCCCGGTTGCTCCTACCGGCTCCCCGTTCGACTGCTTTGCCCGGCCGGCTGCCGACTGCAGCCTGACCCGACACTAACAAGACACCAATGTGAGGGCCATACTGCGGACGAGACGGTTGTACCGCGACGCCATCATCTACAGTGTACCTGTCCCCTTGGCACTATTCTATAAAGTGCCCAGGGGACAAGCATGACATGCACCATGCCTTGCTCCCATACCACCACATAGCTTAGATAGTAAGCTAGCTCCACACCATATATAGCCATCCATCCATCCATCCACCCTCACATGCACTCACGCACGAGCACACACATGCTCATGGCCACGAACCATGAGCATGGCCGGCCACTAGAGCATGCCACATATGAGACATATACAAAGCCAGATGCATATGGCACTGAGCTTAGATACAGCTCCAGGAGCAACTCTGTACCAGATATACCACATATACTCAGACATGCAGGAGTAGGGGTATTATCTCTCCGGAGAGCCCCAAACCTGGGTAAACTAGCGCGTGCTACTTGCATACCCGCTCCCGGGCCTATCATTAGCAGTCTTACCCTCACACTAAGCCCTTGTGGCATCTGTCGACTCGCACGCCCCCCGTGAGAATACCACGACAATAATAAAAACTTTCATAAAAAGTGCATTGAATACTATGAGAAGTTTGATACTTGATGATTTCTTTTAGATATGAAGATGGTAATATTAGAGTCATGCTAGTTGATTAGTTTTGAATTTGAGAAATACTTGTCTTAAAGTTTGCAAGTCCCGTAGCATGCACGTATGGTGAACGTTGTGTAACAAATTTGAAACATGAGGTGTTCTTTGATTGTCATCCTTATGAGTGGCGGTTGGGGACGAGCGATGGTCTTTTCCTACCAATCTATCCCCCTAGGAGCATGAGCGTAAATGCTTGGTTTTTAATGACTTGTAGATTTTTGCAATACGTATGTGAGTTCTTTATGACTAATGTTGAGTCCATGGATTATACGCACTCTCACCTTTCCATCATTGCCAGCCTCTTCCATACCGTGCATTGCCCTTTCTCACCTTGAGAGTTGGTGCAAACTTCGCCAGTGCATCCAAACCCCGTGATATGATGCGCTCTATCACACATAAACCTCCTTATATCTTCCTCAAAATAGCCAACATACCTGCCTATTATGGCATTTCCATAGCCATTCCGAGATATATAGCCATGCAACTTTCCACCGTTCCGTTTATTATGACACGCTTCATCATTGTCATATTGCCTTGCATGATCATGTAGTTGACATCGTATTTGTGGCAAAGCCACCATGCATATTATTTCATACATGTCACTCTTGATTCATTGCCCTTCCAGGTACACCGCCGGAGGCATCCATATAGAGTCATATTTTGTTCTAGTATCGAGTTATAATCATTGAATGGTAAATAAATAGAAGTGTGATGATCATCATTAATAGTGCATTGTCCCGAACAAAAAAAATAAAAAAAGGAAAAAAAAGAGAACGGCCAAATAAAAAAAGAGAAAGGCCCAAAAAAGAGAAAAGAAATAAAAAGGGACAACGCTACTAACCTTTTTTCCACACTTGTGCTTCAAAGTAGCACCATGATCTTTATTATAGAGAGTCTCTTGTTTTGTCGCTTTCATATACTAGTGGGAATATTTTATTATAGAACTTGGCTTGTATATTCCAAAAATGGGCTTCCTCAAATGCCCTAGGTCTTCGTGAGCAAGCAAGTTGGATGCACACCCACTTAGTTTCTTTTGTTGAGCTTTCATACGTTTATAGCTCTAGTGCATCCGTTGCATGGCAATCCCTACTCCTTGCATTGACATCAATTGATGGGCATCTCCCTAGCCCGTTGATTAGCCGCGTCAATGTGAGACTTTCTCTTTTTTTTGTCTTTTCCACATAACCCCCATCATTATACTCTATTCCACCCATAGTGCTATATCCATGGCTCACGCTCATGTATTGCGTGAAAGTTGAAAAAAGTCTGAGATTACTAAAATAAGAAACAATTGCTTGGCTTGTCATCGGGGTTGCGCATGATGAGAGCATTCTTGTGTGACGAAGATGGAGCACGACCAAACTATATGAATTTGTAGGAATGAACTTTCTTTGGCCATGTTATTTTAAGAAGACATAATTGCTTAGTTAGTGTGCTTGAAGCATTATTATTTTTATGTCAATATTAAACTTTTATCTTGAATCTTTCGGATCTGAACATTCATGCCACAATAAAGAGAATTACTTAGAAAATATGCTAGGTAGCGTTCCACATCAAAAATTCTGTTTTTATCATTTACCTACTCGAGGACGAGCAGGAATTAAGCTTGGGGATGCTTGATACGTCTCCAACGTATCTATTATTTTTGATTGTTCCATGCTATTATATTATCTGTTTTGGATGTTTAATGGGCTTTATTATACACTTTTATATTATTTTTGGGACTAACCTACTAACCAAAGGCCTAGTGCAAATTGAAGTTTTTTTGCCTATTTCAGTGTTTCACAGAAAAGGAATATCAAACGGAATCCAAACGGAATGAAACCTTCAGGAGAGTTATTTTTGGAACAAACGTGATCCAGGGGACTTGCAGTGGACGTCAAGAAAGAAGCGAGGAGGCTACGAGGCAGGGAGGCGCGCCCCCACCCTCGTGGGCCCCTCGCAGCTCCACCGACCTACTTCTTCCTCCTATATATATCCATATACCCCAAAAACATCCAGGAGAAGCACGAAACACTATTTCCACCGCCGCAACCTTCTGTACCCGTGAGATGCCATCTTGGGGCCTTTTCCGGTGCTCCGCCAGAGGGGGAATCGATCACGGAGGGCTTCTACATAACCACCATAGCCTCTCCGATGATGTGTGAGTAGTTTACCACAGACCTTCAGGTCCATAGTTATTAGCTAGATGGCTTCTTCTCTCTCTTTCTATCTCAATACAAAGTTCTCCTCGATTCTCTTGGAGATCTATTCGATGTAATTTCTTTTTGCGGTGTGTTTGTCGAGATCCGATGAATTGTGGGTTTACGATCAAGATTATCTATGAACAATATATGAATCTCCTCTGAATTCTTTTATGTATGATTTGCTATCTTTGCAAGTCTCTTCGAATTATTAGTTTGGTTCGGCCTACTAGATTGATCTTTCTTGCAATGGGAGAAGTGCTTAGCTTTGGGTTCAATCTTGCGGTGTCCTTTCCCAGTGACAGCAGGGGCAGCAAGGCACGCATTGTATTGTTGCCATCGAGGATAAAAAGATGGGGTTTATATCATATTCCTTGAGTTTATCCCTCTACATCATGTCATCTTGCCTAATGCGTTACTCTGTTCTTATGAACTTAATACTCTAGATGCATGCTGGATAGAGGTCGATGTGTGGAGTAATAGTAGAGATGCAGAATCGTTTCAGTCTACTTGTCGCGGACGTGATGCCTATATACATGATCATGCCTAGATGTACTCATAACTATGCACTTTTCTATCAATTGCTCGACAGTAATTTGTTCACCCACCGTAATACTTACGCTATCTTGTGAGAAGCCACTAGTGAAACCTATGGCCCCCGGGTCTATTTTCCATCATATAAGTTTTTAATCTATTTTTACTTTGCAATCTTTACTTTCAATCTATATCATAAAAATACCAAAGATATTTATCTTATTATGTCTATCAGATCTCATTTTTGCAAGTGGCCATGAAGGGATTGACAACCCCTTTATCGCGTTGGTTGCAAGGTTCTTATTTGTTTGTGTAGGTACGAGGCGACTTGCGTGTAGTCTCCTACTGGATTGAAACCTTGGTTCTAAAAAACTGTGGGAAATACTTATGCTACTTTGCTGCATCACCCATTCCTCTTCAAGGGAAAAAACGCAGTGCTCAAGAGGTAGCAATGGCCTCCTCCTTCATGGAGGAGAACATCAAGGAACTCCGGGAATCGGGGTATATAGCCAAATAAATCGCCCATTGGCTCCCTGCAAAGAAGCAGATCATTCCCACACTAGAGCCCAATGAGAGGGTAGTATTCATCCCCCACTTTCTTCGGGGACTAGGGTTTCCTCTTCACCCTTTCGTCCGCGGACTCATGTTCTATTACGGGCTAGATTTCCACGATCTAGCCCCAAATTCATTCCTCGACATCCCAGCGTTCATCGTTGTGTGCGAGGCATTCCTCCGCATCCCCCCCACTTCGGCCTATGGCTTAAGGACTTCAATGTGAAGCCGAAAGTGGTCGAGGGTCAACATGCGGAGTGCGGCGGCGCCATGGTGAGCAAGCTCCCCAACGGCACCTGGCCCAAGGGGACTTTTGTAGAGACCGTGAAGGGGTGGCAACAGGAGTGGTTCTACGTTACGGAACCTCGTAACACCACATGGGCCACCACCCCTGAATTCGAAACCGGTCCACCAATGCGGCTCACAACATGGCTCAATAAAGGTCTGGATTGGGCGTCATCCAACGAGGTGATGACGCTGCAGAAGCGCATCAAGAGCATGGTGGAGAAGAACACCAGCCTTGCCAGCGTGATCCAAGTGATGCTGTTTCGCCGGATTCTCCCCTACCAACACCAGACTCTCCATATGTGGGAGTTTGATCCAACAAGTCCCCGGACCCTGTAGCGGTTCTTTGGCACGAAGCACGAAGATATATGGAAGCTACTTTTTAAGACCCATAATACATGGCTGCCAACGACCGAAGACCTTTGCCACGACTGCGCTCATCCAGCCACTCTAGTAAGTTTTTCAGATTTATAATCATATCCTTGATTTGTAGATCCAAGGAGTAAGTTTAAACCTTCCCCTTGTCCCCCAGGGCTGGATGACGAAGGCAGAACGGATCAAGTGTCCGGCTCCCCTGCCCGAAGACCCAGCTGTTCCTCTTCTAACGAAGATGCTGGTCCCGACGCCATACCAGGCGCCAGAAAAGAAGGCCAAGAAGAAGGGCAAGGAGGTCCGAAGTGGCCTTCGCCGCAAAGGTACTTCGGACATAACATCTGAAGATACCGAAGCTCTCTCCTCCCACGATGAAGACGAGGAGGAAGAGGAGGAGAACAATTCTCCCCCTAAGGGGGGAAAGAAGAAAAGGGGGGCTTCCGCAGATCTAGAGGTGGAGGCGTCCAAGAAGGGGAAACTCTCCCTTTCAGACGAGTCAAAATCGGATGTCGAAGCCGTCCCCGAATGGAACCCCAGGCCGAAGCTATCGGCTGAATCGTAAGTATTTAAGGATAATGTATATATTCGGCTTTATGCCTTGCGATCCTAACACACAGAATCATGCGTTGTAGTCAGGCCCGCAATCTCCCCCAGCGATCATCGTCTTCTGGGAGTTCGCTGGGCTCGAACATGATGGAGAGCGAGTTGCCTCCGCCGGCCTCCCCACCCGCTACTACGGACAACACCGAAGTGTTGTCCTGAGGGACCCTTCCAGACCACAGAGAGGTGCGGGAGGCCGTCAAGGTGGCGCCAGAGGGTAATACCTCTGCTGCCGAAAACATGGGGGGACCGACCCCCATAAAGACTGGCGACGGGGGCCAGGCCCAATTCGGCCCCCAACCGAATATCATTTCGGAGACCGACATGGCTCCAGAATCAGCCAAGCAGTCACCTTCGAAAGAAGGGGGTGCATCGACTCCACCGGCGACCTCTGTCAATGCGGAGGCACCAGACACACTGGTGGAAGCGCTTCAGAGTGCCTCCATTGTTGAGCAACATCGTACCCTTATGGTTACGGTGGTTGAAAAGGTTCGGTCCGCTAAAAGAGGATTGAACGAGGTCTACACTAGCCTTCTGACAGGCTTTGAGGTATGTGATGTAATATTTTTTAACTATAAAAAGAGTGCCTGTGTATAGTCAGTAGCCCCTGAGACTCTGTTCGGAGTTTGTTTAAGAAAGGCCGAACAAAGGATTGAATAGTTCTCGCATGAGATTGACATACACGTGTATTTGAACAAACAGGAGTCGAAGTTAGCGGCAGCCCCCCATGCCAATGAAGTGTCCGAAGAAAAGCAGTGGTTGGAGCCGGCCGATGAAGAGATCATCCGCACCAACAAACGTTTGGAGGAGAAGCAAGGTATGCGATACCTATTCACATCTGAAATGATATGACTTGTTGTTATGTCTCTTGCTAAGTTTTGTAATTATGCTCATAGTTGACGCGACTGAGGTCGAGACCCTCAAGAACGCGCTGGTCGAGACCAAGAAGGAGGCGGAGGGGGAGCGAGCCGCCCGCCAAAAGCATGAATCACGGGTGGAGGAAGTCCAGCAAGAGCTCAAGGATGCCATAAGCAAGTGTGATTCCTTGGAGCGCAAGATTGCGGATCAAGAGTCCAAACTTCCTAAGGCCCTAAAAAGTGCGTAGGAGGCCCGGGTTGAAGCCCAAGGTGCCTGTCGGTAAATGGCCACGGGTAGCCTAACCGACTCCCCTGGCTCTTTGAAAAATTATCAGGCCATTCAAGACTTCAAGCATACAAAGCATAGGGCCGCCTTCCCCCGGCCGGCTATCCCCAAGGCCGACTCCCAGAAGGCGACCCAGCCTCAGAAACCTCCCCCAAGAAAGATACGAGATAGCCGACTCCAGGGAGCCGGCCCCAAGAGGACCGACCCCAGAAGCCGGCCATGAAGAAAGACGACTCCCAGAAGCCGGCCATGAAGAAAGCCGGCTCCCAGAAGCCGGCCAAGACTGCACCCACTAAGACTGTAC
Source organism: Aegilops tauschii subsp. strangulata (assembly GCF_002575655.3). Taxonomy (NCBI): domain Eukaryota; kingdom Viridiplantae; phylum Streptophyta; class Magnoliopsida; order Poales; family Poaceae; genus Aegilops; species Aegilops tauschii. The sequence goes on from NC_053040.3 coordinate 262,276,188, forward strand.
CCACATAATGGCGATAGGATGGGGCGTGGCCGCAGTACCGCCCACTACCCCCGAATCCCGGAACAGGCATGGCCAAAGGGCGCCGTACAGGCCAGCCATCCCCCGTCCGGCGCGGCACTGTAGCCGTGTTGGCCTCGATGTCACCCTCGACAGGCGCCAGTACGGCCCGTAGGCGGCGGGCCCCTTTTGCCAAAGAGACACCCGAAGGCGGCCTGCCTCCTCTAGTCGGCCAGGGGTGTGGCCGGCTCCCAATAGCCGGCTACCTCCCTTCCTCGAAACATGTGCCTCATTAAGGAGACAAGACGAGGTAAGGCTACAGTGGGAGCCCGCTAGGCGGCGACACTGTAGCCACGCTTACCTCAACAAAGCTCTCGTCATCAGAGGCAAGGCGACAGTAACCAGTCGGCGGGCCCCAATGACCGGCGGAGAAGCCGGCGAGCATAGACGCTGATGGCTGGGACCCGCGCCCAGCCGGATTACCATTGTACCCCTGGGGGTAGGCCTATATAAACCCCCCGGGACACCCATGCAAAGGGTTGATCTCATAGAATTCCACACACCACATAGAGAGAAAAGGAGAGCCAGCCTTGCCCTTCTTTATCCTCTAGCCAAACAGCTCAAGGAGCACTTGTAGCTACTTGCATTGATCTAGTGATCATGCGGAGACCCCGCAGAGCAGGACTAGGGGTGTTATCTCCACGGAGAGCCCCGAACCTGGGTAAGATCCGCCGGCGTGCATGTCTTCGCCTCATCCTGTTTCCAGGCACCGGCGATGTCTTACTGGCTCCCACAATGATAAGCCACCCGTTGGCATATGTCGCACCTACCACCCGACATTTGGCGCCCACCGTGAGGCCAGGTGCACCGTTGCCCGGAGACCTGTTCTGGACGGGAACCCTTTTCCTCCCCCGCGAGCGCAACCAGCCTGCTGCGCCCGATGGCGCTTGCCCCGACGCGCTGCTAGGCGTCGACGACGCCTGCGCAGCGAGCTGCCTCGCCAGTCTTCTCGGCGAGACTCGCATCTCCGACGAGCCCGCGTCCGACGCGGGCACGGACTACCCCGAGAGCCGCCTCGTCAGCCTCCTCAACCAACTTCACGTCTCCAGCGAGCTTGCTGTCGACTTGGAGTCGGTCGGCTCCACCGACCCGATGCTTGTCGACTCCGACACGGCATCGCTCGACGCCTACCCCTCCGACGTGGTAGTCTTCAACGACCCTCTCCCTCGAGCTGACAGTGGCAGCAGTGCTGTCACTAAGGTGTTGGTCATCAGCCACATCGCCGACTCGGGCGAGAACGCCCACGACGCCCTACAAGCGAAGATGCATGACTTGTCCGTCCCCATCCCGGCCGACGCCGATGCCGAGACTCTGGAGGCACGCCGCCTCGCCCTCATCGCGGAGGGCCAGAAGATAGCCTCCATGAGACGCCTCACTGAGGCTCACTAGCGCGAAGTCGACCGCGCCGCCTTTGGTACGCCGCCTCATGGCGGGCCGAGCCGAGCCGGCCTCGTCAAGAAGCGCGGCGCGGCCATCGCCAGCATGCTGGGGGCAGACCGCCCCGTCTATGCCACACCGCTCGAGAATCTGCGAGCCGCTCAGGCGGCCGCAGAAGAGCTGAATGGGATGGGGGATGATGAGCTCCCCTACATGACAAGGCGCATCCAGCAGCTGATCGACGCGGCCGCAGAACGGCATGAAGCCGGCGCCCGCGCTGAGAGTCCTCCCCCACGCCGAGAGCACGCCGCGACATCCCGGTCGCCGACTGCGAGCGGCGCCCGCGCAAGGAAAGACAAGGAGCCGGCTGCTAGCCGCAGCCGGACTCGAATCACCATCGAGCGCGACGCGGAAGGCCGCCCTCGAGCAGTGGAGCACCAAGGCAATCCGCCTCCTCCCCCGCCTCGTGGGGAGAGATATCCCACCCCGCCGCCTGTCACACATCCAACTCTCGGTGACCGACTAGGCCACCGCGAAGGAGTCGGCGAGAACGCCCGCCATCGGATCGACCGCCTAGCTCGATCCCTGGCGCTAGAAGAAGAAGACGATGTTGGCCCGCCATGCTTTGGCCCCCACATCCGCGACAAGCCCTTCCCCAAAGGGTTCTCGCTCCCCAGAGACACACCCAAGTACAACGGCTCTGTGAAGCCGGAAGATTGGCTCATCGACTACTCTACCGCTGTCAGGATAGCGAACGGCAACAGGCGCGTAGCCGTGAAGTACGTCCCTCTCATGCTGCAAGGCACGGCATGCACCTGGCTCAACAGCCTCAAGCCCTACAGCGTCAACAGCTGGCTGGACTTCACGGAAGTCTTCGTCCGCAACTTCACCAGCACGTACAAGCGGCCTCCCAAGCCCCGCCAGCTCTCCTTATGCGTCCAAGGGCCCAGCGAGTCGACCCGCAACTACCTCACGCGGTGGGCCGAGCTCCGCAACTCCTGCGAGGGGGTGCACGAGGTTCAAGCCATCGAATACTTCACCGCCGGATGCCGAGAGGGCACGCTCCTCAAGCACCGACTCCTCTGCGACGAGCCGGCTACCCTCGACGAGCTGCTGGTCATTGCAGACAAGTACGTCACGGTCGACTCCTCAATGAAGACCGAGCTCCGAGTGGACGCCTCTGGGAAGGTGCTCGCTCCGGCTCCAAAGACGCCGGCTGGCGACTCCAATCGGCGCCCCTACCAAAACGACCACAAGCGCAAGGCCCCTATGCCGCCTTCCACCAGTCGGAAGGTGGCCATAGTCGAAGATGAGCAGCCCGAAGAACGGCCCGCTCCCAAGAAGAAGGGCGGCAGGCCGGCTTGGCAGCTGACCTTCTCCTACGAGCAGACTCTCGATGCCCCCTGCAAGTTCCACAGCGGCGCGAAGTCGTCCAACCATACGACCCAAAAGTGCCACTGGCTCACCCGAATCTCCAAGGGCGAGGGGCTGGTGCCGCCTCCGCCTCCCGGCCCGCCGCCTGCAGCCCCCCAGCAACCGGCTGCTCGACCAGCAGTCGGAGCCATTCAAGATGAGTTCCCTGATGAGCACGCCGCCTACGTCGTCTTCACGAGCCAGGTTGTAGACAAGCGCAGCCGGCGCCGACAGCACCAAGAGGTCAACGCAGTCGCCTCCAGCAACCCCGAGTTCATGCATTCGTCCGAAAGGCCTATCAACTAGAGCCGGGCCGATCACCCAGAGGTGATGCCGTCCCCTGGCTCCTACGCATTGGTGTTGGATGTCACCCTCGCAATGGAGAGGCGGGCTGCCCAATTCTCCCGCGTTCTGATTGATGGCGGAAGCAGTATCAACATACTGTACCGCGACACCTTGGAGAAGTTGAACCTCAAGGCGAAGCAGCTCATGCCAAGCCGGACCGTGTTCCATGGCATCGTACCCGGCCTGTCCTGTTCCCCGATCGGCAGGATCAAGATGGATGTTCTCTTCGGAGACAAGGATCACTTTCGCCGAGAAGCAATCTGGTTCGAGGTAGTGGATCTGGAAAGCCCTTACCACGCCTTGCTTGGCCGACCTACTCTGGCCAAGTTCATGGCTGTGCCCCACTACGCCTACCTGAAGATGAAGATGCCGAGCTCGAAGGGGATCATCACTATAGCCGGCGACTACAAGAAGTCCATCGAGTGCGCTGCAGCCAGCAGCCGGCTGGCCGAGTCCCTTGTAGTGGCAGAAGAGAAGAAGATGCTGGAGTGAGTTGCGGCCATGGCCGGCAAGCAGCCGGCCTTGTCCCCCAACCCCTAGGAATATGATGCGCAGGGCTCCTTCCAGCTGGCCAAGGAGACGAAGAAGATACCTCTGGACCCGGAGAACCCGGAGAGGTTTGCAGTCATTGGTGCAAACCTGGACACTAAATAGGAAGGCGAGCTTGTCGACTTCCTCCGTGAGAATCGAGACATCTTTGCATGGTCCCCAAAGGACATGCCGGGTGTTCCGAAGGATTTCGCCGAGCACAAGTTACACGTCCGAGCCGACGCGAAGCCGGTCAAGCAGCCTCTCCGCCGACTGTCAAAAGAGAAGAGAAGAATCGTAGGAGAAGAGATAGCCCGGCTCCTTGCCGCCGGCTTTATTATGGAAGTGTTTTTCCCAGAGTGGCTTGCCAACCTAGTCTTGGTGTTGAAGAGGAACAACAAATGGCGTATGTGTATAGACTACAGTAGCCTCCACAAGGCCTGCCCCAAAGATCCGTTTGCTTTTCCATGGATTGATCAAGTGATAGACTCCACAGCCGGATGCGAGCTGTTGAGTTTCTTGGACGCCTACTCAGGATACCACCAGATTAAGTTGGACCCAGCAGACCGCCTGAAGACCGCCTTCATCACACCATTCGGAGCTTTCTGTTACCTGACTATGACATTCGGCTTGAGGAATGCCGGTGCCACTTTTCAGCGTTGCATGCAGAATTGCCTCCTCCAGCAACTTGGTAGAAATGCCCACGTCTACGTAGACGATATTGTGGTGAAGACAGAGAAGCGCGGCACCCTGCTGGAAGACCTCAAAGAAACATTTGCCAACTTGCGCCGATTCCAGATCAAGCTCAACCCCGAGAAATGCGTGTTCGGAGTACCAGCCGGCCAGCTTCTAGGCTTTCTGGTCTCCGAACGCGGCATTGAGTGCAACCCTGTGAAGATCAAGGCCATTGAGAGAATGGAGATTCCCACCAAGTTGCGAGATGTGCAGAAGTTCACCGGGTGCCTGGCCTCCCTAAACCGCTTTATCAGCCGGCTAGGAGAGAAGGCTCTCCCTCTGTACCGACTCATGAAGAAATCCACTCATTTCGAGTGGAATGACCAAGTAGACCAAGCCTTCCATGAGTTGAAGAAGATGCTGACCACTCCACCTGTCTTGGCGGCGCCGACTGAGAAGGAGCCCATGCTCCTCTACATTGCCGCAACTAGCCGAGTGGTTAGTACAGTCATCGTGGTCCAGCGCCCAGAAGAAGGTCGAGCCCAGCTTGTCCAGAGGCCGGTATATTATCTAAGCGAAGTACTGTCCAGCTCAAAGCAAAACTACCCACACTACTAGAAGATGTGCTATGGAGTGTACTTCACCGCCAAGAAGCTGAAGCCCTACTTTCAAGAGCATCCCATCACGGTCGTATGCACCGCCCCGCTTGCCGAGATCATAGGCAGCCGGGATGCATCCGGCCGGGCGGCGAAATGGGCCATTGCGCTGGCGCCTTACACAATCTTCTACCAGCCCCGCACCGCCATCAAGTCCCAAGCATTGGCCGACTTCCTCGTCGACTGGGCCGAGACCCAGTACCTACCGCCGGCTCCCGACTCTACTCATTGGCGGATGCACTTCGACTGGTCCAAGATGCGCACCGGCTTGGGAGCCGTCATCGTCCTCACCTCTCCCAAAGGCGACAAGCTCAGATACATGCTGCAAATCCACTTTGCCGCCTCCAACAACGTGGCTGAATATGAGGCGCTCATACACGGGCTCCGGCTAGCCAAAGAGCTCGGCATACGCCGGATCCTGTGTTATGGCGACTCAGACTTGGTGGTCCAGCAGTCATCTGGCGACTGGACGCCAAGGATGCAAACATGGCGAGCTATCGATTCCTCGTCCAGCAGATCAGTGGGTACTTCGAAGGGTGCGAGTTCCTTCACGTGCCACGGACCGACAACGACCAAGCAGATGCTCTGGCACGGATCGGCTCCACCCGACAGGCTATACCAACCGGTGTCTCTCTCCAGCGCCTCCTCAAACCATCTATCAAGCCGTCTCCAAAGTCGGACTCTATCTTTGTACCGCCCGCCCCCGATGTAGCCGGATCCGACTGGAGGAACCCAGCAGGCGGCTCGGGGACTTCGACAAGCAGCCCGGGGATTGCCGTAGTCGGCCCGGGGACTGTAGCGACACAAGAAGCGGTGGCCGACTCCAACTCTCCACCAGCCAACCCACCCACCCGAGTCACAGTGGCCGCGCTAACAGTAGAAGAAGTCACAGCTCCATCATGGGCCCAACCCATCCTCAACTTCCTAGTCAACAGAGAGCTGCCGACTGATGAGATCTCGGCAAGACTAGTGCACCGCCGAGCCAGAGCGTATGCAATAATAAACAGAGAACTTGTCAAGCGCAGCGTCACTGGAGTCCTCCAGCGCTGCGTCGAGCCAGAGAAGGGTGTAGCAATCCTCAAGGATATCCACCAAGGCGAATGCGGCCACCACGCAGCCTCAAGATCACTTGTGGCCAAAGCTTTCCGCCATAGTTTCTTCTGGCCGACTGCTTTGGAAGATGCCAAAGAGATAGTCAAAAGCTGCAAAGGATGCCAAGTCTTCAGTTCCAAGCAACACCTGCCGGCTTCTGCACTCAAGACCATCCCCCTCACCTGGCCCTTTGCCGTCTGGGGGCTGGACATGGTGGGCCCATTCAAGACAGCCTACGGCGGCTTGACACATCTGCTTGTCGCCGTGGACAAATTTACCAAGTGGATCGAAGCGAAGCCGATCAAGAAGCTGAACGGGCCGACTGCCATGACGTTCATTGCCGACATCACTACTCGGTATGGCGTGTCGCATAGTATCATCACCGACAACGGCACAAACTTTGCCAAGGGAGCACTAGCACGTTTCTGCGCGACACAGGGCATCCGACTGGACTTGGCGTCCGTTGCCCACCCGCAGTCAAACGGCCAGGTCGAGCGAGCAAACAGCCTCATCCTCTCCGGCATCAAGCCCCGATTGGTCGTACCACTGGAGCGCTCGGCCGACTGCTGGCTCGACGAGCTACCGGCTGTCCTCTGGAGTGCGCGTACTACCCCAAACAAGTCAACCGGCTTCACTCCGTTCTTCCTTGTGTATGGTGCCGAGGCTGTCATCCCAACTGACATCGAGTTCGACTCGCCTCGGGTCACCATGTACACGGAGGCGGAGGCCAAGGAAGCACGAGAAGACGGCGTCGACCTGCGGGAAGAAGGCCGGCTGTTAGCACTTAGCCGGTCCGCCATCTACCAGCAGGGTTTGCGCCGTTACCACAACCGAAAGGTTAAGCCAAGATCCTTCCAAGAGGGCAACCTTGTGCTCCGGCTGATCGAGCGAACAGTCGGCCAGCACAAGCTCTCGGACCCTTGGGAAGGCCCTTTCGTCGTCAGCAAAGCACAAGGCAACGACTCCTACTACCCGATCGACGCATAGAAGCCAAGAGCACGCAAGAGGGATGATTCCGGCAAGGAGTCGGAACGACCATGGAACGCAAACCTCCTGAGAAGATTTTGCAGTTGAAAGCAGTATGTATCATGCTACCGTTTTTGTATTTAATATGAGACAAACGGGCCCCCGGAGGCGCACTTGGGGACTGCCCTCCTTTATCTATGAATGACGAGTGTCATACTCATGAATGTATTATTACATTTGATTTTCTGTCTGGCACCGGGTTCGACTAGTCGGCCCGTGTACTGGCCGCCTTAAGTTATATTTAAAGTTCTACCTGAAGTCAGACAAGTAGTGTGCCGGCACCCGAGCCCTCTCTTGTTGAAAGTCGCAGCTCGAAGAACCGACTGTCCGACTGGCAAGAGTCAAAGGCAGAAAGGATGCCCACACGAAAAACGGCTAAGGACTAATGAACTTATATAACGGAAAGACGGCGTCCAACCACGCCTACCGCCTGTCAAAACAGCCGGCTTGCCGGCCTCCCAGTCACTTCGCTATAATCCAACAAAGCTAGAGTACTTTCCCTCCCAACTGGCCAAGCACTTCTCCAGCCACAGATTGCAGAGCAGCTGTCCGGCTGGGAAGGCGGCAACCAAGGGAGGGCGGCAAAGGAAACAGCCGAAGGATGAAAAGCAAAGAACAAGGGAAAGCCAAACGCATGCATAATTATATTTACACATAAGGGCCCCAACAGGCCGACAGTCAATATAGTTCGAATACACCCCCAGTGGGTGGAATTGTGCAAACTTAACAAAATACTGTTCCAAGAGTGGTAAAACAGGAAAGTAGAGGCAGCAGACTAGACTAAGGGCGCAGCAGGGGAGCCGGGCTGGTCGGTGGAGACGGCGCCGCCGGCTGGCGGGTCTCGGCTTGATCATCGCCAGCTGTAGGCGGTGCACCCACGCGTGCCTTGTTGCTGGAGGCACGGTCAATCTGAGGCTGACCGGCCGCTCCACCATCTGGCGCGGCGTCTTCACCCTCCTCCTCCTCCTCGCCCTCGTCGCTGGAGTCGATCTCCTCCGCCGAGTCCTCGCCATATGCCGGGTTCATCCCGAACCACTCCTCCGGCTGGGCAACGCCGTTGTCGTCCACCTCAGGAGCGAAGGCGCTGGTGTCGGTGTAGTCGGCAATCGCCGAAGCCCGCCGGATGATAGCCGGCCACGCCGGCTCCAGCTCCGTGTCGGCCTCCTGCCGCCAGGTGGCCAGCTGGTCCAGACTCAGCTCGGGATACCAGGCCTTGACGAACTCCAGCGCCCGCCTGGCGCCAGACCGAGCCGCAGAGGCCTTCCAGGCCTCGAAGCGGCCGACCGCCACCTCCAGCCAGTCGGCAGTCCGACTAGGGGTGCGGGGAATCACCTCACCAGGCCAGAGAGCGGCCAACACCTGCGCCCCAACACGCTGAAGCCGGCGGAGCATGCGGTGAGCCGGCTGGAGGCGGGCTTGAATCGCCAAGAGCTGCTCCTCCAGCGACCGGCGAGCGTTCGGCGCGATCTCGGCGCCAGCCTGCCTTTGTGCCTCGCGGTGGGCCTCGCCGACCTGGTTGGCGGCAGTAGAGTAGCCAGGGAAGTACTCTGCGCAAGAAAGAAAGAGAAAGAAGAGAAAAACACCAAGTCAGAAAATGAGCCAAACGGCAAGCGGCAAGCAAGGACGAAGAAGAGGGCGGCCTACCGTCAACCAAGTCTTCGATCTGGCCGTAGCCGTTGATCAGCGACTGCCTCGCTTCGGCCCAGCTTGCCGCCTCTATCTCATATTCGGCTTGGAGGGCGGCCTCGCTGTATTGCACCACCTTCAGGGCCACCTTGTGGCTCTTCTCCTGGTCGGCCAGCCTCTTGGCCAGGCGGTCACGCTCCTGGGCCAAGGCATCAAACTCGGCCTCTTTAGCATGGAGGGCGGCCTGAGTCCCACCCAGCTGCTCCCTCAGTCTGGCGTTGGCCGCTACAGGCATGGCAGAAAAGAAAGAAGTAATAAGGAAGAAGTCGTCAAGGAAGATCCGACCCGACTGCTCAGCAGTTGGCCCGAATCTCGGGGACTACACCCAGTGGGTGCGCTGACGCGCCCCCACGTGAGATAGAAGACGAAGCACTTACCCCGGCTCTCAGATAGATCAGCATTCTTCTGGGTCAGCTCCCGAGCCTGGGAGTTGAAGGCAGCCGCGCGGAGGTTGTGGTAGTCCTGCAAGTCAGGCACAGAAGCGAATGAGAACAAGATAGCAAAACAAAGCCCGCTAAGAAGTTCCAAGCCGCCTGCTCAGCAGCCGACTCGAAACTCGGGGACTACACCCAGTGGGTGCGCTGACGCGCCCCCACGGAAGGAACCAAGCTCAAAAAAGCAAAAATAGGAAGACTAACCCGAATGGCCGCTTGCGTCGCAAGGAACTCGTCATTGTATTTCCTCAGCATCGCAGCCTGGGACTGAAGCCGGTTCCGGACGTCCTGCGCCGCCACGTTCACCACAGCCGTCCCTCCACCCGGCGTCCACCCCAAGCTAGCGCTGGCCGCCTCCATGTCACGGGCCGACGAGCCGGAGCCCGCGGCCTTCTGCGGGTCCGATGCGGCCTTCCCCGCGCGCTGGCGCGATGGCGACTGGACCACCAGGTTCGTCCTCGCGGCCGGCTCGCCCCCGGTCGATTGCGGAGGCGGCACGTTAGGCCGGCTACCTTGAGCCGCCCCAGTCGGCGGGGCCGGTGCCGCCTCCCTCTCCGGGACGATGACGTCGTCCTCCCTCTCCAACCCCAGCTGGTCACCGCCGGCTTCCTCCGGCGGGGGCTCCAGGACCTCGGGCGCCGCAACACGCAGAGGGGTGACGAGCAAGGCCCCCTCCGCTGCTGCCGCGGCTGCAGCCTCCGCTTGGGCCTTGGCCGCTGCGTCGGCGCGCGCCTTCGCCGCCTCCTCCTCCTCCTGTGCCGCCTTGGCGGCAGCCGCCCTCAACTCCTCCGCCTCCCGCTCCTCCCGCGCCTCCCGCGCGTTTCACTCCATTGCCGCCTAAAGCTCGGCGCGGGGGTCCATGCAGCGGGTGCTCCCGGATCCTCCCGGCGATCCAACGACGGAGGCGGCAGCAACCCGCTCAAGCGAAAGCGGAGCCCTGATTTTTGAGAAAGGGCAAGGACTCAGAATCACCAAGAAAAGAAGAAAGAATGTACAAAGGAATATACACTTACGCCGACACCATCTGTGGCTGCTTCACCACCTTGCGGAAGCGGGCCGCCTTTACGGCCGCCTCATCCCGCCTGGTCACCACCGCCCCGCCCCGCGGCTGCCGAACAAGCCCGACGCGGCTCGGCGCTTCTGCCCGCCGCCCCGAGCAGGCGGCGCAGCAGAGGAACCCGCGCCGTGGCCGGGCGCCGGCTGCAGATGATTTCCGCCTCGTCGTCATCCGGCCAGTCGTCGAAGCTGGCTCTGAGCCCGGAGCCGCCTGCTTTGCCGCCACCCGCCTTGGTGTTTTCATCCATGGCGGCCGCCCCCAAGTCGTGGTCCTCCAGGTCATGCTCCGGCCGGTCGGGGAGGAATCGGCGCTCCGCTTCCGACCCGGCTGCAGGTCAAAGGAGTGGGCTCTGCCAAGACGTGCCGACTGATCACAGTCGGCCAAGAGGAACTCGGCGACAAAACTAAGAGAAGAAAGGGAAAAGAGAACATACCGTGGGCGGCGGATGTGCACGGGAATATGGCTCCTTGCCAAACCGCCACTCTGCGGAGAGCTTGCAGTTCGCAAGATAATTCACCATATGGGCCACCTCGTCGCGCGGCATGTCCTTGGTGCACATCCGACTCGGATCGAGTTGGCCGCTCATCTGACAGATCAGGTGAGGGCGTCTCTGAAGCGGAAGCACCCGGCGCGCGACGAAGGCGGCCAGCTAGTCGGACCCAGTCAGGCCCTCCGACTGGATCATCACCCATAGTCGGGCGACGGCCACGGCTCCAGCCTGCGATAGCGTCACGGCCCGATAGGACCACTGGGGCCGCCTCCCAGCCGGCAGGCATGCTACGTAAGCCGGCAAGTTGACGTAGTAGCCTTGTGGGGTGACGTTCTTCACGTAGAAATATGACTTCTGCCAGAGCTTCACCGACTGGATTAGCATGATGACGGGGAAGGGGTTGTCGGCCACCGGCCTCCGCATCGCGATGAAGGCACCGCTCTGGGCCGGCACGCCCTGCATGCGGGTGCCCAGCCTAGACTGGAAGAACTCCCCCCAGAGCTCGAGGGTGGGGAGAACGCCAAGAAAGCCTTCACACAAGGTGACGAAGGCGGACAGCAGCACCACCGTGTTCGGAGTGAGGTGGTGCGGCTGGAGTTGACAGAAGTCGAGGAAGGAGCGGAAGAAAGCGCTCGCCGGCAAGCCGATGCCGCGCAGGAAGTGCGAGCGGAAGACTACCCACTCGCCTTCCTCCGGCTCCTGCGTGATCTCCTTTGCATGCGCGAGACGGACCCGCACCTGGTCCGCGCCGGGCAACCGCCGCGTCTTGCGGAGGAACTCGATGTGGTCCATATGGACGTTGGAGCCGTCCCAGTCCCCGCTGTACTGCATAGTGGTGAGAAGCTAGCGAGGAAGCGTGCGGCGGCGGAGAAAGCACGGCCTTGCGGCGGCAAAGCTGCGGGGCGGAGTGAAGATTGGTGGGACGGCGCGGCGGTGAGGCGCTGCTGCGAGGGAAAGCAGGAGGAAGACGATGGCGGAGAGGAGAGGAGCGTGCGAGCGTCTGCCGCTTCCCCTCCTCCCCCTACTTATAGCCTCGTGCGGCGAAGCGGAGGAGGCGAGGTGTGGGGAGGAACGTGGGATTAACTGCGCCCACTCCCCCACGTCCCGCGATTATTGCGCCCTAACGGCGTGCGGAATCCGCCGCCGGAAGACGTGCGGACTGCTTTGGGCCGCAAAGAACCCGCGCCTGGGATTAGGCGTAGGAGTGGTGGGCCCTCGGCCTGCGGCGATGTCTTGTCGCGCGCGTGGGTTGGCAGGCTCTTTTCAGCCGAGGGACGCCACGTGGTTCGCAGGCGGCGAGCGGTCGGCCCGCAGCCCGGCGCACGCACCAACAGACTCCCGCCTTCCGACTTTAAAAATTTCACCAAGACGGCGCGCCAACCGAAGCCGGCTCCTAGCTGCTGGCTCATCAAGACAAGAAGCTGACCGAGCTTCTCGACCTCCTCTCAGCCTCGAAGCCCAACCAGCTTCGGGGACTACTGTCGGAGTAAATGGCCATGGGTAGCCTAACCGACTCCCCCTGGCTCTTCGAAAAATTATCAGGCCATTCAAGCCTTCAAGCATACAAAGCATAGGGCCGCCTTCCCCCGGCCGGCTATCCCCAGGGCCGACTCCCAGAAGGCGACCCAGCCTCAGAAACCTCGCCCAAGAAAGATACGAGATAGCCGACTCCAGGGAGCCGGCCCCAAGAGGACCGACCCTAGAAGACGGCCATGAAGAAAGCCGCCTCCTAGAAGCCGGCCATGAAGAAAGCCGGCTCCCAGAAGCCGGCCAAGACTGCACCCACTAAGACTGTACCCACATAACAGCGATAGGATGGGGTATGGCCGCAGTATAGCCCACTACCCCCGAATCTTGGAACAGGCATGGCCACAGGGCGCCGTACGGGCCAGCCATCCCCCGTCCGGCGCGACACTGTAGCCCTGTTGGCCTCGATGTCACCCACGAGAGGCGCCAGTACGGCCCGTAGGCGGCGGGCCCCTTTTGCCAGAGAGACACCTGAAGGCGGCCTGGTCTCCTCTAGTCGGCCAGGGGTGTGGCTGGCTCCCAATAGCCGGCTACCTTCCTCCCTCGAAACATGTGCCTCATTAAGGAGACAAGACGAGGTAAGGCTACCACGGGAGCCCGCTAGGCGGCGACACTGTAGCCACGCTAACCTCAACAAAGCTCTCATCATCAGAGGCGAGGCGACAGTAACCAGCCACCGACAAAGCCCCCAAGCAGTGGGGCCGGCCTGTCGGCCAAGAGGCCGGCAGCCGGCGGGACCCACCAGTCGGCGGGCCACAATGACCGGCGGAGAAGCCGGCGAGCATAGACGCTGACGGCTGGGACCCGTGCCCAGCCGGATTACCATTGTACCCCTGGGGGGTAGGCCTATATAAACCCCCCGGGACACCCATGCAAAGGGTTGATCTCATAGAATTCCACACACCACATAGAGAGAAAAGGAGAGCCAGCCTTGCCCTTCTTTTTCCTCTAGCCAAACAGCTCAAGGAGCACTTGTAGCTACTTGTATTGATCTAGTGATCAAGCGGAGACCCCGCAGAGCAGGACTAGGGGTGTTATCTCCACGGAGAGCCCCGAACCTGTGTAAGATACGCCGGCGTGCATGTCTTCGTCTCATCCCGTTTCCAGGCACCGGCGATGTCTTACTGGCTCCCACAATGATAAGCCACCTGTTGGCATATGTCGCACCTACCACCCGACAGCGCCTGCCAGATCCAAGAGGCCAAGCAAATCGCGGCGGGTAAGGCCTTTAATATGTAGAGCAAATTTGTGAGGAGAAGGTACCTCTTACTGACCCGGGTTTGGAGTTCTCCAGGAGCGTTTGCGGATCTGCCCTGGAGTATTGCTGATGCTGTGGAGTTCTTCCGAGCCGAAGAGGGGAGCTCGACGGAGAAGCTGTTCTTGTCGCAGTACCTTGCACGAAAGCATCCGGTGCCGCTCAGTGAACAGCTAAAACAGTTGACCGAACTACATAGGGTGGCCGGATTAGCTATGAGGGATATTATAATCTGTCTCTGGCCCGCTACCCAGCAGCTACTTCGAGCTCGTGAAGCGGCTGGTCAGTGCCTACCCCCGTCTGGATGCCATCAAGAGGTTGGTCTGTATCGAGGGTGCCCGGATGGCCTTCGCCCATGTCAAGGTACAGTGGGCAAAGATGAATGTCGTCAAGCTGGCAACCGAGGGACCGCCCGCAGGCAAGGAGCACCGCACACCGGAGCGGTATTTTGATGACGTCTTGGAAGGATCCCGCATTGTACAAGGCCAGTGTTCGAAGGACATTATTTTTGAATGAATGTATCCATGCTGCCCGAACTTTGTATTACGAAACAAGGCTTGTGTATAATATGTTGCTTGTTTAACCTCCAATTATTTTCCTCCTGTGCGGCCGTTGACAGTATTTGAGAGTTGGCCAGTCATCGGCTTCAGCCCCCACGTAGGTAGTACGGGAGTGTTCTGAATAGCACCTGAAAACACTTGACCCAACAATTTGGTCCTTGAAGGAGGTGTTAGTGCAGCAAACCAGGCAATCAGACTATGTGGCTTTATCTCTCTCACTTAGCCATAGGAGTTTGACATTTGAGATTGTAGGAGCAGCCCTTGGTATTCTTCGATTATCCGAATTTGGGTGTTGTAGACACCTGACCGGGTGAAAACCGATCCTTCACGTAATGTGGAAAAAAGCGCAATAGATTTATAATTAGTCGCCGAATAGCTGACCAGCTCTCGCCGCACCATGACAGTCAGTTTTCGGCTTTCTCTACTAAGGTGTTTATCCGGATGAACCAGAAACACAATCACAGTATTTCTCCCTTTACTACCTTAGCCGAACGAGCGGAATGTAAGGCAGTAACCACAGGATCCGGGCAACCCAACTATTGACCAAAGACATGATTCGAAGCCGATGCATATAATGCGATATTCGTGAAACCGAATTGTACTGTAAAAGTGTTCGGACTTATTTTATGTACGTGGCTGAATGGAGCCCCTGGCGATTTAAGTCATACCGAGGTGTACATGGAAATTGGACAAAAAGAGGGAAGATAGATTGGGAAATAAGCCAGTACCGGATAGGTTGGGCGAAAGAACTATTTCCATTATAGTCTAATTGAGACGCCAAAACGTATTTGTACAAATAATGCGATAAGCATCGAGGCTATTTTACTTGCCCAGCACAAGGGGAAGCTGTGTACGGGTCCTAAAAAGGGGAGAGGTGATCTTTAAAGATCCTTTAGATACTCCACCACACGTCCATGCTGCTTTTCTCCTTGGTGTATTATCCTTCGAAAGGATCAACGACCGGGTTTTCATGAGGGGCATGGAAAAAGGGCCCTTGGTACCGTCGAAAGGTGATGTGGGTTGTAAGGAACCAGAAAAAAAAAGAAGAAGAAAAAAAAGGATATGCGTGTCCAGATAGGGTCGAGCCATATTGTGGACTTTATCTTTACTATGCCTCCATCATTGCCCATAGTATTTTTAGCACGTAGTTATGTACGCGTGGTACATACGCCACAATGCGGTTGGGGCTGAGACGGAGGCCGAATTGCTAATCGAGCTCCTGACGAGCTGGACTGTCATTCTGCGGGGTAGTCCGGACTCGTTTGACAGTGTCCGGAGGTTTGACTGCCGATGTAGTATTTCGCTTGATAAGGCCACCCTGTACCTCCGCTGCGAGGGCCGCGGTGTGCTCTTTAGTGCGGAGGGAGTGCTCCATGTTTCCATTGACTGTTATAACACCGCGTGGTCCGGGCATCTTGAGTTTGAGATAGGCAAAGTGCGGGATCGCATTAAAGCGAGCGAACGTGGTTCGTTTGAGTAGTGCATGATAGCCACTTCAGAAAGGGACGATGTCAAAGATCAAGTCTTCACTTTGGAAGTTGTCTGGTGAGCCGAAGATGACTTCCAATGTGATTGAGCCCGTACAGTTGGCCTCTACACCAGGTATTACTCCTTTAAAGGTAGTTTTGGTGGGCTTGATTCTTGACGGATCAATACCCATTTTTTCGACTGTCCCCTGATAGAGCAGGTTAAGGCTGCTGCCACCATCCACGAGGACTCGCGTGAGGTGGAATCCATCAATAATTGGATCGAGGACCAGCGCGGCCGAACCTCCATGGCGGATACTGGTCGGATGGTCTCCGCGATCGAAAGTGATCGGACAGGCTGACCATGGGTTGGATTTTGGGGCGAGTGGCTCCATCGCATAGATGTCCCTTAACGTGCACTTGCGCTCCCGCTTAGGGATGTGAGTAATGTATATCATATTCACCATTTTGACCTCGGGGGGAAATTTCTTCTGCCCCCTGTGCTCGGTGGGCGAGGCTCCCCATCGTCGTCCTCGCTGGGCAACCCTTTCTCCTTATGTTCGGTATTTAACTTACCGGCCTATTTGAAGACCCAACAACTTCTGTTTGTATGGTTGGCAGGCTTGTTGGGAGTGCCGTGAATCTGGCAAGGTCGATCAAGTATTCGCTCAAATCTAGATGAACCATCTTTGTTTCTTCTGAATGGCTTCTTCCACTGACCAGATTTGGAGCCACTGCATCCGGCGTTGACCGTCATGTCTTCGGTATTGTCATTGTTGCTTCGACGCTTGTGTTTCTTGCGTCGGGGCTTGCCGTTGCCGTTCCTGGCCTCAGAAGTGCCCGGGTCGCTAGTACTGTTGCCACTACGGGCTAGCCAGCTATCTTAGCCCACGCAAAAGCGGGTCATGAGTGTTGTAAGGGCTGCCATAGACTTCGGCTTCTCTTGGCCGAGGTGTCGGGCAAGCCATTCGTCGCGGATGCTGTGTTTAAAGGCCGCTAGGGCTTCGGCGTCCGGGCAGTCGACAATCTGGTTCTTTTTAATTAGCAACCTAGTCCAGAATTTCCTAGCTGACTCTCCGGGCTACTGGACTATGTGACTGAGGTCATCAGCATCCGGAGGCCGGATATAAGTGCCTTGGAAGTTATCTCTAAAGGCATCTTCCAAGTCTTCCCAGCTTCCAATAGAGTTTTCTGGGAGGCTATTTAGCTAGTGTCGAGCTGGTCCCTTAAGTTTTAGGGGGAGGTATTTGATGGCATGTAGATCATCACCACGAGCCATGTGAATGTGGAGAAGAAAATCTTCAATCCATACTGCGGGATCTGTTGTGCCATCGTATGATTCGACCTTCACGGGTATAAACCCTTTTGGGAACTGGTGCTCCATTACCTCGTCGGTGAAACATAGAGGGTGTGCGGCGCCTCTATATCGGGCCACGTCGTGACGCAGTTCGGATGAAGTCCGTATGCAGTTTTCGGCCCAGGTGTAGTTATGCTTCTTGCGCCAGGCCTGATAGCCGTCTTCTCGCACTGGGGCACGTCCTCGTGATCCGTAGATTGATCTGGTCTGCCCGGCTCTATTTTCCAGGTCCTGTCGGAGGTCATAGGTGTATCCTGGAGCCGCTGCTTCTCTGCCTCTAAGGCGAGGTGGTGCAGGCTGGTGTTCGGCATGAGTAGCCGGTCTATCCCGTCCACGTGGTGCTCGGTCGGGCTTGTCAGCAGTTTTGTGCTTTGGCGGTATTGGCTCAAGGGCCTCATCGTCGAATCAGGGTAGCAGCTTGCGCTTCGAGAAGCTCTTTGCTGGGCGTTCGGGGTCGTATTCCTTGGCTGCCAGGATGTTAGTCCATCTGTCATTGAGCAAATCCTAATCAGCTTGAAGCTGTTGCTGCTTGTTTTTCAGGCTTCTTGCAGTGGCGATTAGCCGGCGCTTGAAGCGCTCTTGTTCGAGGGGTTCCCCTGGCACCATGAGATCTTCATCGCCGAGGCTCACGTCCTCTTCGGAGATCGGTAGGTAATTACTGTCCTCCGAGCCCCCGTTCTCGACAGGATTGTCGATGTCAACTTGTCCTTCCTCCCAATCATCTTGTTCGGATGTTGGCTCGACAGGGGCTTCGGGGTCTTCGGCGTTTTCTGGAGAATTATTGTTTCTGGTGCCGGCGTTGCTATCTTTTACACGACGCGATTTAGAGCGGCACCGCTGGCGTCGACGTTGTGGTGGTATCTGAGGAGGTTCGTCCTCGACGGGACCCTTCTCATCATCGCTATCGTCTTCTTTAGGTGTATCCACCATGTACACGTCATATGAGGAAGTGGTCGTCCAGCGTCCAGTGAACGGCGGTTTGGCCTTGCTCATCTCCGTATCGTCATCCATACCGTAGATGTCTTCGGAGGCGTAATCGAGCACTTCGGTTAGATCCTCGACAGTGGCTATGAAGTGGGTGGCGGGTGGGACGTAAAATTCCTCACTCCCAGCCCCTGGTCTGGGCTGGGCATAATTCAGAAGCGATCCTTCTGTGATGGGGTGTGATCGCATTAACTCTAGAGCCTCGTTCAGGAGCGAGGTTCGGGCAGAGAAATGAGAGTCCGCGGGGCTGTCCAGGGTTGGAGCCTCCTGGTCACGTCCGCTTCACACGGACCTCGAGAGTTCGGACATAGAGTCCGGCGGAGTGTCCGGCGCTTGAGCGCCAAGGGGAGATCAGTTCGTCTTTGGGTTTGCCGGTGACGCCGTCCCATTGGGACCTCCGGTAGCAAGTTCCATATTTGCAGAGATTCCGGCGGGCTCCAAACTCCCGTCTTCGGACATGATAGCCTGCTCTGGATCTAAGGCCAGAGTGGCGATCGGGGCCGCGAATCATTCGAAGATCAGGTCTCCTCGGATATCGGCGACATAGTTTAGGTTCCCGAAATTGATGTGATGACCAGGGGCGTAGCTGTCGATCTGCTCGAGGTGGCCAATCGAGTTGGCACGCAGCGCGAAGCTACCGAATATGGAAATCTGGCCAGGGGGAAGGTCTTCCCTGAAACAACATCATTGTATATGATCGAACGATCCATCGAACCTTCTGTTGACGGCATAGAGGAACTCTCAACGAAAGCACCAATGTCGGTATGAAAACCGGCAGATCTCGGCTAGGGGTCCCGAACTTGTGCGTCTAAGGATCGAAGGTAACAGGAGGCAGGGGACACGATGTTTACCCAGGTTCGGGCCCTCTTAATGGAGGTAATACCCTACTTCCTGCTTGTTTGACTTTGATGAGTATAGGGGTTACAAGAGTTGATCTACCTCGAGATCGTAATAGCTAAACCCTAGATGTCTAGCCTGTATGATTATGATTGCCTCTACGGACTAAACCCACCAGTTTATATAGACACCGGAGGGGGCTAGGGTTGTACATAGTTGGTTTACAGAGAAAGGAATCTTCATATACGAACGCTAAGCTTGCCTTCCATGCCAAGGAGAGTCTCACCCGGACACGGGGGGAAGCCTTCTATCTTGTATCTTCACGGCCCACCAGTCTGGCCCATGTCACATAGCCCGGACGCCCGGGGACCCCCTAATCTAGGACTCCCTCACCCCCTGCCCCCATATATAAAGGATGGGAGGGGAAGGCCGGCCGCCCCTGTAGGGCACGCCAGGAGGAGGGAGTCCTACTAGGACTCCAAGTCCTTGTAGGATTCCACCTGGAGGAAAGGGGGAAGAAGGAAGGGAGAGGGGGAAGGGAAGGAAAGGGGGGCACCTCCCCCTTCCCCTAGTTCAATTCGGACCCAAGGGGGCGCGGCCAGCCCCTTGTGGCCCTTCCTCTCTCCCCACTAAGGCCCATGAAGGCCCATTAGTTCCCCCCGAGGGTTCCGATAACCCTCCGGCACTCCGATAATTATCCGGTACCTCCCGGAACTCATCCCGTGTCCGAATAACATCGTCCAAAATATCAATATTTATGTCTCGACCATTTCGAGACTCCTCGTCATGTCCGTGATCTCATCTGGGACTCCGAACATTCTTCGGTCATCAAATCACATAACTCACAATACAATCATCATCAAATGTTAAGCGTGCGGACCCTACGGGTTCGAGAACTATGTAGACATGACCGAGACACATCTCCGGTCAATAACCAATAGCAGATGCTCATATTGGCTCCTACATATTCTACGAAGATCTTTATCGGTCAAACCACATAACAACATACGTTGTTCCCTTTGTCATCGGTATCTTACTTGCCCGAGATTCGATCGTCGGTATCATCATACCTAGTTCAATCTCGTTACCGGCAAGTCTCTTTACTCATTATGTAATGCATCATCCCGCAACTAACTCATTAGTCACATTGCTTGCAAGGCTTATAGTGATGATCATTACCGAGAGGGCCCAGAGATACCTCTCCGATACACGGAGTGAAAAATCCTAATCTCGACCTATGCCAACTCAACAAACACCATCGGAGACACCTGTAGAGCACCTTTATAATCACCCGGTTACGTTGTGATGTTTGATATCACACAAGGTGTTCCTCCGGTATTCGGGAGTTGCATAATCTCATAGTCAAAGGAACATGTATAAGTCATGATGAAAGCAATGGCAGAAAAACTAAATGATCATTATGCTAAGCTAACGGATGGGTCTTTTCCATCACATCATTCTCTAATGATGTGATCCCGTTCATCAAATGACAACACATGTCTATGGCTAGGAAACTTAACCATCTTTGATTAACGATCTAGTCAAGTAGAGGCACCCTAGGGACATTCTGTTTGTCTATGTATTAACACATGTACTAAGTTTCATGTTAATACAATTCTAACATGAATAATAAACATTTATCATGATATAAGGAAATATAAATAACAAGTTTAGTATTGCCTCTAGGGCATATTTCCTTCAGTCTCTCACTTGCACTAGACTTAATAATCTAGATTACATAGTAATGATTCTAACACCCATGGAGTCTTTGTGCTAATCATGTTTTACTCGTGAGAGAGGCTTAGTCAATGGGTCTGCAACATTCAGATCTGTATGTATCTTGCAAATCTCTATGTCTCCCTCCTTGACTTGATCACGAATGGAATTGAAGCGTATCTTGATGTGCTTGGTTCTTTTGTGAAATCTGGATTCCTTTGCTAAGGCAATTGCACCAGTATTGTCACAAAAGATTTTCATTGGACCCGATGCACTAGGTATTACACCTAGATCAGATATGAACTCCTTCATCCAAACTCATTCATTTGATGCTTCTGAAGCAGCTACGTATTCCACTTCACACGTAGATCCCGCCACGACGCTCTGCTTAGAACTGCACCAACTAATAGCTCCACCATTCAATATAAATACGTATCTGGTCTGTGACCTAGAGTCATCCGGATCAGTGTCAAAGCTTGCATCAACGTAACCATTTACGACGAGCTCTTTGTCACCTCCATAAATGGGAAACACATCCTTAGTCATTTTCTGGTATTTTAGGATGTTCTTGACCGTTGTCCAGTGATCCACTCCTGGATTACTTTGGTAGCTCCCTGCTATACTAATAGCAAGGCACACATCAGGTCTGGTACACAACATTGCATACATGATAGAACCTATGGCTGAGGCATAGGGAATGACTTTCATTTTCTCTCTATCTTCTGCAGTGGTCGGGCATTGAGTCTGACTCAACTTCACACCTTGTAACACAGGCAAGAACACTTTATCAAGGTATTGCTTTGTGAAATTCCAATTAAGCGTCTTGATCTATCTCTATAGATCTTGATGCCCAATATATAAGCAGCTTCACGGAGGTCTTTCATTGAAAAATTCTTATTCAAGTATCCTTTTATGCTATTCAGAAATTCAGTATCATTTCCGACCAACAATATGTCATCCACATATAATATCAGAAATGCTACAGAGCTCCCACTCACTTTCTTGCAAATACAGGCTTCTCCAAAAGTCTGTATAAAACCATATGCTTTGATCACACTATCAAAGCGTATATTCCAACTCCGAGAGGCTTGCACCAGTCCATAAATGGATCGCTGGAGCTTGCACACTTTGTTAGCACCTTTAGGATTGACAAAACCTTCTGGTTGCATCATATACAACTCGTCTTTAAGATATCCATTAAGGAATGCAGTTTTGATATCCATTTGCCAAATTTCATAATCATAAAATGCGGCAATTGCTAACATGATTCGGACAGACATAAGCATCGCTACGGGTGAGAAGGTCTCATCGTAGTCAACTTCTTGAACTTGTCGAAAACCTTTCACAACAAGTCAAGCTTTATAGACAATAACATTACCGTCAGCGTCAGTCTTCTTCTTAAAGATCCATTTATTCTCTATGGCTTGCCAATCATTGGGCAAGTCAACCGAAGTCCATACTTTGTTCTCATACATGGATCCCATCTCAGATTTCATGACCTCAAGCCATTTCGCGGAATCTAGGCTAATCATCGCTTCCTCATAGTTCGTAGGTTCGTCATGGTCAAGTAACATGACTTCAGAACAGGATTACCATGCAACTCTGGTGTGGATCTTACTCTGGTTGACCTACGAGGTTCAGTAGCAACTTGATCTGAAGTTTCATGATCATCATCATTAGCTTCCTCGCTGATTGGTGTAGGAATCACTGGAACTGATTTCTGTGATGTACTACTTTCCAATTCGGGAGCAGGTACAATTACCTCATCAAGTTCTACTTTCCTCCCACTCACTTCTTTCGAGAGAAACTCCTTCTCTAGAAAGGATCCATTCTTAGCAACGAATATCTTGCCTTCGGATCTGTGATAGAAGGTGTACCCAACTGTCTCCTTTGGGTATCCTATGAAGTCACATTTCTCCGATTTGTGTTCGAGCTTATCAGGTTGAAGCTTTTTCACATAAGCATCGCAGCCCCAAACTTTAAGAAATGAGAACTTGGGTTTCTTGCAAAACCACAGCTCATAAGGTGTCATCTCAACGAATTTAGATGGTGCCCAATTTAATGTGAATGCAGCCGTCTCTAAAGCATAACCCCAAAACGATAGCGGTAAATCAGTAAGAGACATCATAGATCACACCATATCTAATAAAGTGTGGTTACAACGTTCGAACACACCATTACGATGTTGTCTTCCAGGTGGCGTGAGTTGCGAAACTATTCCGCATTGTTTCAAATGAAGACCAAACTCATAACTCAAATATTCTCCTCCACGATGTGATCATAGAAACTTTATTTTCTTGTTACGATGATTTTCCACTTCACTCTGAAATTCTTTGAACTTTTCAAATGTTTCAGACTTATGTTTCATCAAGTACATATACCCATATCTGCTCAAATCATTTGTGAAGGTCAGAAAATAACGATACCCACCGCGAGCCTCAACACTCATCGGTCCGCATACATTAGTATGTATTATTTCCAATAAGTCTGTTGCTCGCTCCATTGTTCCAGAGAACAAAGTCTTAGTCATCTTGCCCATGAGGCATGGTTCGCAAGCATCAAGTGATTCCAAAAGCCCATCAGCATGGAGTTTCTTCATGCGCTTTACACCAATATGACCTAAACGGTGCTGCCACAAATAAGCACTATCATTATTAAACTTGTATCTTTTGGCTTCAATACTATGAATATGTGTATCACTACTATCGATATTCAACAAAAATAGACCACTCGTCAAGGGTGCGTGACCATAAAAGATATTACTCATATAAATAGAACAACCATTATTCTCTGATTTAAATGAATAACCGCCTCGCATCAAACAAGATCCCGATATAATGTTCATGCTTAACGCTGACACCAAATAACAATTATTCAGGTCTAAAACTAATCCTGAAGGTAGATGTAGAGGTAGCGTGCCGACTGCGATCACATCGACTTTGGAACCATTTCCCATGTGCATCGTCACCTCGTCCTTAGCCAATCTTCGTTTAATCCGTAGCACCTGTTTTGAGTTGCAAATATGAGCAACACAACCAGTATCAAATACCCAGGCGCTACTATGAGCATTAGTAAGGTACACATCAATAACATGTATATAAAATATACCTTTCACTTTGCCATCCTTCTTATCCGCAAAAAATTGGGGCAGTTCCGCTTCCAGTGACCAGTCCCTTTGCAATAGAAGTACTCAGTCTCAGGCTTAGGTCCAGACTTGGGCTTCTTCACTTGAGCAGCAACTTGCTTGCCGTTCTTCTTGAATTTCCCCATCTTCCCTTTGCCCTTCTTCTTGAAACTAGTGGTCTTGTTAACCATCAACACTTGATGCTCCTTCTTGATTTCTACCTCCGTAGCCTTTAGCATCGCAAAGGGCTCGGGAGTTGTCTTATCCATCCCTTGCATATTATAGTTCATCACGAAGATTTTGTAGCTTGGTGGCAATGATTGAAGAACTCTGTCAATGACACTATCATCAGGAAGATTAACTCCCAGTTGAGTCAAGTGGTTCTGGTACCCAGACATTCTGAGTATATGTTCACTGACAAAACTATTCTCCGCAATTCTGTAGCTGTAGAACTTATTGGAGACTTCATATCTCTCAATCTGGGCATTTGCTTGAAATGTTAACTTCAACTCCTGGAACATCTCATATGCTCCATGATGTTCAAACATCATTGGAGTCCCGATTCTAAGCCATAAAGCATGGCACACTGAACTATCGAGTAGTCATCAACTTTGCTCTGCCAGACATTCGTAACGTCTGGAGTTTCTCCCGCAGCGGGCCTTGCACCTAGCGGTGCTTCCAGGGCGTAATTCTTCTGTGTAGCAATGAGGATAATCCTCAAGTTACGGACCCAGTCCGTGTAGTTGCTACCATCATCTTTCAACTTAGCTTTCTCTAGGAACGCATTAAAATTCAAGGGAACGGTAGCACAGGCCATTGATCTACAACAACATACACATGCAAAATACTATCAGGTACTAAGTTCATGATAAATTAAAGTTCAATTAATCATATTACATAAGAACTCCCACTTAGATAGACATCCTTGTAGTCATCTAAATGATCACGTGATCCATATCAACTAAACCATGTCCGATCATCGCGTGAGATGGAGTAGTTTTCAATGGTTAACATCACTATGTTGATCATATCTACTATATCATTCACGCTCGACCTTTCGGTCTTAGTGTTCCGAGGCCATATCTGCATGTGCTAGCCTCGTCAAGTTTAACCCGAGTATTCTGCGTGTGCAAAACTGGCTTAAACATGTTGTATGTGAACGTAGAGCTTATCACACCCGATCATCACGTGGTGTCTTGGCACGACGAACTGTAGCAACGGTGCATACTCAGGGAGAACACTTATACCTTGAAATTTAGTGAGAGATCATCTTATAATGCTACCGCCGTACTAAGAAAAATAAGATGCATAACATAAACATCACATGCAATCAAAATAAGTGATATGATATGGCCATCATCATCTTGTGCCCTTGATCTGCATCTCCAAAGCACCGTCATGATCACCATCGTCACCGGCTTGACACCTTGATCTCCATCGTAGCATCGTTGTCGTCTCGCCAACTATTGCTTCTACGAATATCGCTACCGCTTACTGATAAAGTAAAGAAATTACATGGCGATTGTATTTCATACAATAAAGCGACAACCATAAGGCTCCTGCCAGTTGCCGACAACTCTTTACAAAACATGATCATCTCATACAACAATTTATATATCATCACGTCTTGACCATATCACATCACACCAAGCCGTGCAAAAACAAGTTAGATGTCATCTACTTTGTTGTTGCAAGTTTTACGTGGCTGCTACAGGCTTCTAGCAAGAACCGTTCTTACCTACGCATCAAAACCACAACGATTTTTCGTCAAGTGTGCTGTTTTAACCTTCAACAAGGACCGGGCGTAGTCAAACTCAATTCAACTAAAGCTGGAGAAATAGACACTCGCTAGCCACCTGTGTGCGAAGCACGTCGGTAGAACTAGTCTCATGAACATGGTCATGTAATGTCGGTCCGGGCCGCTTCATCCAATAATACCGCCGAATCAAAGTAAGATGTTGCTAGTAAGCAGTATGACTATTATCTCCCATAACTCTTTGTGTTCTACTCGTGCATATAACATCTACGCATAGATCTGGCTCGGATGCCACTGTTGGGAAACATAGTATTTCAAAAAAATCCTACGATCACGCAAGATCTATCTAGGAGAAGTATAGCAACGAGCGGGGAGAGTGTGTCCATGTACCCACGTAGACCGAAAGCGGAAGCGTTTAGTAACACGGTTGATGTAGTCGAACGTCTTCGCGATCCAACCGATCCAAGCACTGAACGTACGGCACCTCCGCGTTCAGCACATGTTCAGCTGAGTGACGTCCCTCAATCTCTTGATCCAGTTGAGGGTGAGGGAGAGTTCCGTCAGCACGACGGCGTGGCGATGGTGATGATGAAGTTACCGGCGCAGGGCTTCGCCTAAGCACTACGACGATATGATCGAGGTGTGTAACTGTGGAGGGGGGCACCACACATGGTTAAGAGAAACTTGTGTGTTCTAGGGTGCCCCCTACCCCTGTATATAAAGGAGGGCAGGGGGAGGCCGGCCGGCCCTGTAGGGTGCGCCAGGAGGAGGGAGTCCTACTAGGACAAGTCCTGGTAGGATTACACCTTGAGGAAAGAGGGAAGAAGGAAGGGAGAGGGGGAAGGAAAGGAAAGGGGGGCACCGCCCCCTTCCCTAGTCGAATTCAGACCCAAGGGGGCGCGGCCAGCCCCTTGTGGCCCTTCCTCTCTCCCCACTAAGGCCCATCAAGGCCCATTAGTTCCCCCGGGTGGTTCTGATAACCCTCCGGCACTCCGATAATTATCCGGTACCTCCCGGAACTCATCCGGTGTCCGAATAACATCGTCCAATATATCAATCTTTGACCAGTTCGAGACTCCTCGTAATGTCCGTGATCTCATCCAGGACTTTGAACAATCTTCGGTCATCAAATCACATAACTCATAATACAAATCGTCATCGAACGTTAAGCGTGCGGACCCTACGGGTTCGAGAACTATGTAGACATGACCGAGAAACATCTCCAGTCAATAACCAATAGCGGAACCTGGATGCTCATATTGGCTCCTACATATTCTACGAAGATCTTTATCGGTCAAACCGCGTAACAACATACGTTGTTCCCTTTGTCATTGATATGTTACTTGCCCGAGATTCGATCGTCGGTATAATCATACCTAGTTCAATCTCGTTACCGGCAAGTCTCTTTACTCATTCCGTAATGCTTCTTCCCGCAACTAACTCATTAGTCACATTGCTTGCAAGGCTTATAGTGATGATCATTACCGAGAGGGCCCAGAGATACCTCTCCGATATACAGTGTGACAAATCCTAATCTCGATCTATGCCAACTCAACAAACACCATCGGAGACACCTGTAGCGCATCTTTATAGTCACCCAGTTACGTTGTGATGTTTGATAGCACACAAGGTGTTCCTCTGGTATTCGGGAGTTGCATAATCTCATAGTCAGAGGAACATGTATAAGTCATGATGAAAGCAGTGGCAGAAAAACTAAACGATCATTATGCTAAGCTAACAGATGGGTCTTGTCCATCACATCATTCTCTAATGATGTGATCACCTTCATCAAATGACAACACATGTCTATGGCTAGGAAACTTAACCATCTTTGATTAACAAGCTAGTCAAGTAGAGGCACACTAGGGACATTCTATTTGTCTATGTATTCACACATGTACTTAAGTTTCCGGTTAATACAATTCTAGCATGAATAATAAAAATTTATCATGATATAAGGAAATATAAATAACAACTTTATTATTGCCTCTAGGGCATATTTCCTTCATAAAATCCTACTCCTGCTTTGGTGGATCGATGGTGGATTGCGGTGGAAGCGCAGTGCTCTTGCCCTGTAGGGTTTCCTCGAAACGAGAGTGGCTACGCGTGTATGAGTGTACAAGGGTCCTAATCCCTTCTATGGTTGCCACAAGCCTCCTTTTATAGATCAAGGGGTCACCACAATGGAAAATCAGTCATTGTGTACTAATTAGATTGCAAATAGTGCTATCATACCTAACTCTGCACACAGGGCGGAGCGCATTAAATTCGCCGCTTAGTGTCACATCATGGCCTGCCCGGCAAGCCTTGCCGGGCTGTTTGGCCACCTTCTCTCTTGTTTGCATGACACGTCTCTGGATGGGTGTCATTTGGAGGTGATTTCCATAGGAAGTGGCTGCCATGTGGCAAGAAAAAGTCACTTATTCACTTGGTGGCTTCACACCGAACTGATCGATGACTTGCATCGTTGTGAGGTGGAGTGGTGAAGCATTTGCTTCGGCTTGTCTTTGGGGTAACCTTTACCTCGCCAGGCTGGCCTGCCCAGCAGGGGAGGTTTTCCCTTAGTGGTATCTTGCTCCTTTGGCTTGACTTGGTCTTCTTGATCTCCACTCTGGTACTTCAAAAAGCTATATCTTCTGCTTGGCCTGGTCTTGGGTGTTGCAACCCTGCTGGGTCGATGGTTTGATGTCCGTGCACAAGTCAGGGGGAAACATACACCCTTGTGTGTGTACCCTGACAGAAGCCCCGGGGCCTGAGCCATACAAATCGCTCGGCACGTTGGGTTAGGCCCCAAACAGTGCACGAAAGACGTGGCGAGAGAGTGTTGCGCGTGCAGTGATTTGTCATGATAATCAGTCAATCCAGCGTCCACTTCACGTATTTACCGCGGGTCGTGGGGTAGTGGGACTATAGCAGTTAATGTGAAACGGTAACTTTCTAAAGAGTCGCACCCTCCCCCAAGTTCTTTCCTTAAGGGAGGGAAACGCGGAAGGGCATTGCTCATTCGTCGCCCGCTCCATCCCTCCACCATCTTCTTCTGCAAGCCAAACAACCGTTCTTCCTCCTCGCCCATACTCGTCGCCGATCCTCCACCCATCTTCCTTCTCCCATCCCTGTCACGGCTTGAGGAAATGGGGAACAAAGCTGCCGCCAAGGGAAGTGGACGTCCACGGCGAAAGAGGCGGCTGCTATGGGGAGCAAGAGGGCAATGGAGCTGGACAAGAGATGGAGGGGAGATGTCGTCTTCTTCCCGTCGAATCTAGATGGCAGGGTGCTGGAAGCAAGCTACGGATACCTGTGGGGGAGGAAAGTCCCGAAAGGGCATGGCGCACCCAAAGTTCTAGCGGAGGGGAAAAAGGACCCGCTAGATTCATATCGATTCTTTTATGTGTATTTCATCTACGGTCTTTGCCCTCCCTTCTTGGATTTCTTCGAAGCGATGATGGTGATCTATGGATTCCATCTTCTGGATTTCACGCCAAATGCAATGGCGTGCGTGGCGATTTTTGCCCATTTGTGCGAGAACTTTGTTGGAGTTGCTCCCAATGTTGATTTGTTCAGGCACTATTTTGTCCCGCGGGTGGAGAACAAAGCCCATCGTTCCGGGAACATAAGTTGGATGCCACGGGTGGTGAGGGGAAGCTGGGATTATCTCCCAGGTCTGCAGCGTGGCAGATGGGAGGAATAGATAGCAGTTTGGGGCTGGATCCAAGATGGGAAGGCCACAGATTTCTGCCAAGCGCGGATAGAGTGCGTTCAGCGCGACAATGATTGGAGGGAAGTCAGCCTCTCCGACGATGGGTCCGCCCGGCAATAAATAGGATCACCAGCGTAAAGGCTGCTAGGCTAACCATCAGGCATGTGGGAGCTGACTTCCTCCTTCGTCGCATCATAGAATTGCAGAAGAGGCACAGGTTCTCCTGGGAGTATGGAGATGTAGTGGATAGGATGAGATTGCTCCCTGGCCTGGCCAACAATCGATATGAATCTAGGCACACTTGGTTGTGTGATCAATTGTTTGGTAGCTTCGGGCTGTTCAAGTTGCGAGCAAACGTCAACCCAATGAACACCAATTCTGCCAGGGACCAGATCTTCAAATGGATGCCAGATTGCAGTGCTCATGGAGTTGCAGGTGACTGGAAGTTACCCACGCTCGACGAAGAGCTTGCATGGTCCTCTATCCTGGTGGAAAGGGCTACCAGGGTGGAGTCCAATATGTACAAGCGCACCTCCAAGGTGGAGGAGACGTACATCAGGAAGCGGCTAGAGAAGGATAGGGCACTTCGGGCTGCCGCTATGGCGATGGCCGGGAAGGAAACAAAGGGAAAGGAGGAGGCTGAGGACGAAGGTTCCTCCGACAGCAAGAGCGAGGCGCAAGCCACGGAGGAGGCTGCACGGGATGATCCTGCCGGGGGTGAGCATGCCGGGAACGACCCTGCCGGAGACGAGCCTTCCGTGATGGAAGCTCTGTACACCATGGCGGTAGAGGCCCAGGAGGAAGAGGAGGGTGAGGGGGCGGAGCAGCCTGAGGAGGAGTGGCTTGCGGCAGGCCCTCAAGCCCCCGAACCAGACTTGGACCAGCTCCCTCGCAGGCGGGCTGCCAACCGGGGAGTGGCAGTTCCCGATCCTGTGCCTGCTGCTAAGATGGTGAAGAAGATTGTCACCAAGAATAGCAAGCAGGATGTGGTGCGCCGGCAGTCCTCCCGCCTCGCTGGGGCTAAAACCTCTCCCGCCAAGCAATTTGTGGCCGCAGGAGTTGACTCCGGCTCCCTGTCCGGCTCAAGCTCCTCACAGAACTCGTCCTCGTCGGAGTCCCCTATGCCTTGGCAGAGCCCAAAGCTGCCAGGGAGCTTCGTTCCTCTGCCCCAGAAGAGAGGTCGGGCGCCCTCAGCGCCCCATTGAGTTTGAGCTGAACTCCATGCTCATCGATGAGGAGTAAGAGAGAACAATCCCCTTCTCTTGCAGTAGTTTCAGTATGCGCTGCTTACTCTTGTTGACTGGTCTTTTGCTTGCTGCCGTTGCCAGGGAGGAGGAGGAGACAGAGACCCTCATCCACCGGTCCATGCGGCTTAAGCGTGCGGAGCCGCCGAAGACTATGGAGGGAATGGGTCTGGTGGGGAGTAGCACAAACGACCCGCCACCAAGCCCCCAGCTCAGCCCCCAAAAAGAAAGCATGGGATTGGCCCCTCTTGTGGGCAGCGATGCAGGAGAGCTTCCAACCTCCTCGGCTGGAAAAGGAGGGGAGGTCATCCGGGACGAGCACCTCCAGGAAGGACCAACTCCGCCCACCGATCGTGTCGAG
This sequence comes from Aegilops tauschii subsp. strangulata, assembly GCF_002575655.3. Taxonomy (NCBI): domain Eukaryota; kingdom Viridiplantae; phylum Streptophyta; class Magnoliopsida; order Poales; family Poaceae; genus Aegilops; species Aegilops tauschii. The sequence goes on from NC_053040.3 coordinate 262,306,908, forward strand.
GAGCCCCTAATGTCGGCTTCAACCAGATAACTTGCTCAGGACGACGTCGTGGATGTTGTGAGAGGGGACGGAAACCATGGCCTGACAACTGATGTTGCCGGGGAAACTGAGGCCTCTGAACGGCAGACTGCTCCGGGTAATTTTTTATCCCTCCCACTCTTTGTTATACCATCTTGCTTCATGCTTCGAGTTTCCTGTTATCTCTGCTTCTTGATTTTTGCTTGCCGTCTTCTCTTACAGCTCGTCAGGCCGAAGGACCTGAACTGCTGGGAGAAGTGACCAGCATAGGAGAGATGCAGCGGATGAGGCCGCCAAGATTGCTGCCACGAAGGGGCAGGGACATGCTGCCGGGAGTGCTCATGAGCCCCGGACGAAGACGGAGCAGATCCCAACAGCGTGCCAGGGGCGGGGGCGACGGTTAAGGAGAAGGTTCCCCACCAAACCATGGACCCCCTCCCCTCATTTGATACTATGGCGGGGGCCTCACAGCCATCCTCAAGCCAGTTGGTGCTGGTGCTCGTGCAACCTGGGCTCGAAGCCCCCAGCTTGTCAATGGCGACGAGCGCGGAACTTGATGAAGAGCTACAGCGCATCCTGGCGACGCTGTATCAAGGAGTCGAGGAGGTCGATGATTCTGTCACTGTTGTGATGGACTTGTCTTTTATGCAGTCCATGGCGATATGCACTAAGGAGATGCAGGGTCGGCATAGCCAGAAATGGCAAGCGCTCAAGGAGCACCACAAGTCCGCCAACAAGGTGGATTAGCAACTGAGGGACAAAGGTAACAAGTTGCATGACTTGCACGGCAAGCAATTCCAGGTCCTGATGAAGCAGCAAGAGACCATCTCGATCGCAAGGGACGATGTCATTGCCTTGGAGGCCCGCATGGCGGAGCGCAAGGCGGTTCTAGACGCCAGAGAGCAGGATATCTCTTCCCGAGAGGAGAAGCTTGAGGCGACCCTCCGCGCCAAGGACGACGATCTGGAAGCCCTCATGGAGCAGTGCACCAAGGAGCTAGAGGACAAGCACAAGGCCACCCTGGATGCCCTCGTTGCTGATTCTGCCACCCAGCTGAAGAAACTCGCTGATGACCTTGCTGTTGCATCCTCTGCCAAGGCTTACCTAGATCAACAGGTGACCAAGCTGACGGAAGAGCTTGCCAGGAGCGCCAAGGAGGTCTCGACCCTCAGGGAGGACGCGTAGAAAGTAGAGATCCTTCTGAAGGATATACAATCGCAGCTCTCCTCCAAGAGTCAAGGCCTCAAGACCTCCAACGGCACCATCGAAGATCTGAAGTTCCAGGATCGGCACCTTGGAGAGCTCGGTAGAATCCAGTGGGGCCCATGAGCAGCAGCTGACGAAAGACCTGGATACCGCAAGGCGTCTTCGAAAGGATGTAGAGGACAAGCTGGCGAATCATTCTGAGTAGGCCGACCTCTGGATCAAGAGCTTGATCGACATTGCCGAGCGTATCACTGCTCAGACTGCAGCGATGGGCATGGAAAGGCTAGTGTTTTCGGCCAGCAGGCAGGAGGTCCCCAGCGTCAAGCTAGGGGCTTCTTCAGTGAGTTGATCAACAAGCTGAAGGCGCATGAAGAGGGAAGGGCCGGTCGCATTGCGACTGAATCCCAAAAGATTTCCCGCGACGCTCTCTTCATGGTTTTGAGCAACATCGCCTGCCGCCATCCGGTCCTCGACCTTGCCGACGGCTTCAAGAAGCAGCTAGAGGGCGCAGACGTTCCTGATGCCGAGGAGAAGGCTCCCTCCCTCGCTGCCAAGGTCCTTTCTGTCCCAACGACTCCACGTGTTTGCCAGGCCTGGCGCCGAACTATTATTGTCACCGCGCCGTCCTGTAACAAAACATGATGCATGTCCTGTGTTCAGATATCGTTTTATTTATGTTTGCGTGGAACTGATGTTTTTGCTTAATCTTAATTGCGTGTTTATCCCTCTAGAGTTCGCCATCAGTGTTCGTATGATTAGTCCATATGCATATTTTGGTTGCCTGCCGGTATCATATTTGCCGCGATTGTCGTAAGGGGTAGGTCCTTAGCATTCATCTTGGCGTGGATGCATCTCTGCAGGTTTTGCCTTGGTAGTTCTCGATCCAGCGGCTCATTCTGCGAGCAGGCTCGAAACAGAACGAGTATGCAGACAAAGATACTAGCAAGGTGCCACTACACGAAGGATGTCCTCATACGAACACTTCAATACCAAAGGGATAAACAAATGCGAAATCTTAAACTCATAAGGGAGCAATGACTGCATGGACTTAGCCTTTTTCCTTGCTTCCTCCCATCCCCTTCAGCTACGAGCACTTGCCACGTTCACATGCTTCGGGAAGGATGTATGCCGTGCGCGTAGTTCTCAGGCTCCTGGCAGCACTACTGTAGGATGGTCCAAATGCGACACTACGATCAGAGACCCTTCGACGAAACTGTGTGCGATGCCATAATCGCAAATGGTGGTGTAAAAAAACCATCAAAAAAGGTGCAAAAACGTTTGCGATGACGGTTGCATCAAACACTGTTCAGATTTTAGTTGCGCGTGCGATGCAGGGCATATGGTTCAGCTCCATTAACTGTTTGGGATAAGGAGGAACAAAAGAAATGGGCAGCCAGATGAAGGCGTGTGCGATATACAGCATACGGTTTACTGGGATGAACTGTGTGTGATTAGGCAACACAACGGAATCGGTTCAACTGAACAAGATGTTTGTGATACGCGACAAACAGGTCCGTAATCTGAAATGTGTGTGAAGACCAATAATAACACAGACAGTTACTGCTAATAAGCCGTGTGAATTGCTCTGTCTATAGTAGAATAACATGTATATATATATATAACTGAAATAAACATCCAATTACATTAGTGACTATACAGATCATTCGCACACACCTCAATAAACAATTGCATGCATTCTAAAGTAGGAGAAACGACCGTCTAGTCATCTACTTCTTATGACGCTCCCGCCACTGCTACGTGGCTCGATCCCTCGTCTTCATCAGGAAGAAGACACTTCCTCATGTCAGCGATCCGCCTGTACATCTCATAGCTTGTGTACGTGTCCATGGCCGCGTAATTGACATGTTGTTCATCAGTCTCTTATGCCACACATTGTGCCAGGCGTTCTTGTCCTTATTGCTCTCATTCTTCATCTTCGCATAGAAGGGGTCGATGATGGCCGAGGCAAGTTCAACCAGGGAGTTCAGTTTGTTTTTGTCGCTGCCCCAGACCTTGTAGTGGTGCTGGATGTCGACAAGATTTGGGCATTTCAAGTCCGAAACCTTGAGCGCTTTTAGATCGTTGGTGGTGTCCACCGTAGCGAAACTGTAGTCGGAGTTGTTGATAAACCTGGAGAAACACTCGCAAGGCCTTGTGGCATGGTGTAAATGGTAGACGAGGATGTCATGTCGCACGCACAACTGGGCGACGACAACCTTCTGATCGTGCCCAGCACGACCGATGGTGTACTCGAGGTGGAAGCCGACCACTCGGTACTTGTCCTCGGCAAGGAACTGCTCCATAGTTTGGATGGAGATCTCCACCGAGACCTTATCGTTCGTGTACACCACCAAGAGGGCCTTCCCCCTCACGTGGGTGTCCACTATGTGATGCATGGTGAACTGCCCGCCGTTGTCGTCGTCGGCTCCTGGGAGCTCCATTGGAGCCACGGGGAGCGCCATTGGAACCGCTGGATGTCCTCTCTGTATGTGTCCTCGTGGGTGTGCTTATTGTGTCGTGTGAGACGAGAGATGAAGGTAAATGGCCGCAGGAATAAAAGGGGGCCGGGCGGCGTGGATTCTCGCCGCGTCCGCATGGCAGTTTTGGCAGCGGGTAACTGCATTGTCGCGCCGTGCCCAGCGCAACCGCTTGCACACGAACATGCGTGATCGTGCGCCGGCCCCAAACACTAGCAGCGCGTGTGGAGGGACGAGGGCAGAGCACCCGGAGGGACGCGAGAGCAGAGCGTGCACAACGGGACACGAGCAGAGCGCGCCGCGGCCGCCTGAACCGCAAGCAACCACACGCATAGAGCAGTTGAACACGCAGGAAATGGTCGCCTACAAGCCGGCCGACAGTTGCGTCGCTGCATAGAGAGCGGCTGTGTGGTACCACCTCCGTCTAGTTTAGAGTCTCCTTTATATTCCATGCCATACTTTGCCCTCAAGTTTAAGCAACAAAATGTTAATGCATGTTTTAAAAATTATATAATTCAAAACTATGTTCAAATACAAATCCAACTATATAATCTTTGGCGACATGCATTCGTATTTTATTAGTTAAATCATACTTATAAACCAGGACGGTGGTATAGTAGGTAATTAAATCGCAAACATTTTTTATTAACCGTATGTGTACGTGGCCGTTCGTCCTCCTCTCACACGTCTTGTCACCCCGTTGCCGCAGACGGCTTACAGCACAAGCTTGCGCAGTGCGCGGGGGCGTTCTTTTTGCCAAATGGCGGCGCCAATGAATCGTTGGTGAGCCCGTTCCCGCGCAACCTCACAGGTTCCCGCGCAAGCTTCCCGCCCGACTCGGTGAAATCCCCCAAAATCCCAATGCTTACCGGCCTCCTATAAAAACCCTCACGGACGGTGAGTCCTGCGTTGCATTTGCCCCTCCATCCCTGTAGCTTATCTCGTCTGCTTCTCCCACAATCGCCAAAGGCACCAGTCCGTCATCGTCACTCAGCCACTCCGCTGTCATCAGAGGACAACTCCAACTGGGAGGCTGCACCGCGGCGGCGGCGCAGTCCCCGGTGTAGTGTAGTGTGCGAGGCGTCCCTGTTGGCTGTGCGCGGAACACCCACCACACGCTCCGCCGCCGGTGCCCGTCGGCAGCTGTTGCCGGCCGCCGTTGCCGCCACACCACCGTCGAAAGCCAGGGCCATCGCCCGCTCCGTCGTCGTGGCCCGAAGGCGGGAGGTGGCCGTCGTGGCCGCCACCCCACTGCCGGCCACTGTGGCCATCTCCCGCTCCGCCATCGCGGCCCGAAGGCGGGAGGTGGTGGTCGTGGCCGCCACCCCGTCGTTGGCCACTGATATGTCTCCAACGTATCTATAATTTTTATTGTTCCATGCTATTATATTATCTGTTTTGGATGTTTAATGGGCTTTATTATACACTTTTATATTATTTTTGGGACTAACCTACTAACCAAAGGCCCAATGCAAATTGTTGTTTTTTCTTCCTATTTCAGTGTTCCGCAGAAAACGAATATCAAACGGAATCCAAACAGAATGAAACCTTCGGGAGAGTGATTTTTGGAACAAACACAATCGAGGAGACTTGGAGTGGACGTCAAGCAAGCAACGAGGAAGCCACAAGGCAGGGAGGCGCGCCCAGGGGGGTAGGCGCACCCCCCACCCTCGTGGGCCCCTCGTGGCTCCCCTGACCGACTTCTTTCTCCTATATATACTCATATACCCCGAAAACATCCAGGAGCACCACGAAACCCTATTTCCACCGCCGCAACCTTCTGTACCCGTGAGATCCCATCTTGGGGCCTTTTCCGGTGCTCCGCCAGAGGGGGAATCGATCACGGAGGGCTTCTACATCAACACCATAGCCTCTCCGATGATGTGTGAGTAGTTTACCACAGACCTTCGGGTCCATAGTTATTAGCTAGATGGATTCTTCTCTCCCTTTGGATCTCAATACAAAGTTCTCCTTGATTCTCTTGGAGATCTATTCGATGTAATTCTTTTTGCGGTGTGTTTGTCGAGATCCGATGAATTGTGGGTTTATGATCAAGATTATCTATGAACAATATTTGATTATCCTCTGAATTCTTTTATGCATGATTTAATTATCTTTGCAAGTCTCTTCGAATTATCAGTTTGGTTTGGCCTACTAGATTGATCTTTCTTGCAATGGGAGAAGTGCTCAGCTTTGGGCTCAATCTTGAAGTGTCCTTTCCCAGTGACAGCAGGGGCAGCAAGGCACGTATTGTATTGTTGCCATCGAGGATAAAAATATTGGGTTTATATCATATTGCTTGAATTGATCCCTCTACATCATGTCATCTTGCCTAATGTGTTACTCTGTTCTTATGAACTTAATACTCTAGATGCATGCTGGATAGCGGTCGATGTGTGGAGTAAAAGTAGTAGATGCAGAATCGTTTCGGTCTACTTGTCACGGACGTGATGCCTATATACATGATCATGCCTTGATATTCTCATAATTATGCACTTTTCTATCAATTGCTCCACGGTAATTTGTTCACCCACCGTAGATGCTATCTTGAGAGAAGCCACTAGTGAAACCTATGGGCCCCGGGTCTATTTTCCATCATATAAGTTTCCGATCTATTTTATTTGGCAATCTTTACTTTCCAATCTATATCATAAAATTACCAAAAATATTATCTTATTATCACTATAAGATCTCACTTTTGCAAGTGGCCGTGAAGGGATTGACAACCCCTTTATCGCATTGGTTACAAGGTTCTTATTTGTTTGTGTAGGTACAAGGAGACTTGAGTGTAGTCTCCTACTGGATTGATACCTTGGTTCACAAAAACTGAGGGAAATACTTACGCTACTTTGCCACATCACCCTTTCCTCTTCAAAGGAAAACCAACGCAGTGCTCAAGAGGTAGGAAGAAGGATTTCTGGCGCCGTTGCCGGGGAGTCTATGCACAAGTCAAGACACACCAAGTACCCATCACAAACTCTCGCATTACATTATTTGCCATTTGCCTCTTGTTTTCCTCTCCCCCACTTCACCTTTGCCTTTTTTTTCGCCCTTCTTCCGTTTTTCCTTTTGTTTGCTCATGTTTCCAAGTGCCCTTTATATTCTTGCATCTTTGCTTGCTGAAAATCTATTGATATGGATCCACTTAAAGTGTTCTACTTGGATCATCTTCGATCCTTATGCGCTCGTGCTGAAACCCCAACTAGCCTAGTTGATGGGAAATCTTTAGATGAGCATGCTCATTTTGTGCGTCACCGTTTGTATGAGAAAGGGAGACTCTTATGGGATCAAATAAACAGATTGTTGAGTTATGCTTGGAATCTGTGTGAAATTTATGATTTTACTTGTTGCTCTAAGAACCCTAAAAAACACCTCCCCTACCTATGTGAGTTTAATGATAATGAAATCTTATCCTCTTATGCAAAGGGTGTTTATAGTTACTACGATATCAAACAAATTGAAGAATTTGTTGCTTTTAAGGGTGCTTATGAAGTTGCTTCTTTGATTGAAAAGTATGATATTACTGTCTACGAATCTGAAAATTTTGACACACTTAAATATTGCTATGAAAACTATGCTCATAATGTCTATGTCAAAGAATTTATTGAAAGAATGACCATTGCTTCTGAAGAAAATAATGATATGCATGAATCTATAGATAATTATGATTCCGATGATTTGATTGAAATATCCCTTGGTGAACATGATGCTTGCTATTCTTGTGGCCATGATGCCAATATTTATGAAGATGAATTTGCTATAGTTCCTTATGTTAAACATGAGATCGTTGCTATTGCACCCATACTTGATAGTTCCTTCGATGAAAAGCATGATTGCAATGATGTTATTATAAATTCTCTTAATGTCAATTGTGTTAATGATGTGCAAAACCTCAAGCTTGGGGGTGCTAGTTTTTCTATGTCTACTATTTGTTGCAATGATCATGATTGGGGTGGTTCTTTTTATGATCTTGAAAATTTAATTAAGCCCCATGATGAATATGAGATTGATAATAGTGTTTGCAATTATATTGGAAGTGGGTTTGGAAGAGTGTCAACTTTAGATCCCACATATTTGGAGAATGTTCAATCTTATGAAGTTTTTGATAAAAGTGGATTTGGAGAGGTCATGACTTTAGTTAATGTTAATCCCACTATTTTGGAAGAGTGTCAACTTTGCATACATGTTGATCGTGTTAAGAATATGTTTTTTGATAGCTATATTGTTGAATTTTATTATGATCCTACATGTAATTATTATGAGAGAGGAAAATATGGTTGTAGCAATTTTCATGTCACTAAATTTCCTCTTGTTATGTTGAGATTGCTATGGTTTCTTTCTTCTTCCTTGCATATGCTAGATCTTGCTTGTCTTGCTAATTTGTTTTCCTATAAAATGCCTATGCATAGGAAGTATGTTAGACTTAGAGGTGATTTTCACATGTTTTATGATGCTCTCTTTGTGTTTCAATTATTATCTTTCATGTGAGCATTGTTGAAATCTTATGCCTAGCTAGGGGCATTAAACGATAGCGCTTGTTGGGAGGCAGCCCAGTTTTATCTTTGTTTCTTGCTTTTTGGTTCTGTTTAGTAATAAATAATTCATCTAGACTCTGGTTAGATGTGTTTTCATGTTTTAATTAGTGTTTGTGCCAAGTAGAACCAATAGGATCTTCTTGGGTGATAGTTGTTTGATCTTGCTGAAAAAGACAGAAACTTCGCGCTCACGAAAATAATTGTTAAAATTCACCAGAACGTGATAAAATACCAATTATTTTGCAGTAGATCAATATACAAATTTTCCAGGCTTTCCTAGTTTTTCAGAATTGTTGGAGTTCCAAAAGTATTCTAACAAATCTGATTACTACAGACTGTTCTATTTTTGACAGACTCTGTTTTTCGTGTGTTGTTTGGTTATTTTGATGAATCTATGGCTAGTATCGGGGGGTATGAACCATAGAGAAGTTGGAATACAGTAGGTTTAACACCAATATAAATAAATAATAAGTTCATTACATTACCTTAAAGTGGTGGTTTGTTTTGTTGCACTAACGGAGCTCATGAGATTTTCTGTTGAGTTTTGTGTTATGAAGTTTTCAAGTTTTTGGGTAAAGATTTAATGGATTATGGAATAAGGAGTAGAAAGAGCCTATGTTTGTGGATGCCCAAGGCACCCCAAGTTAAAATTCAAGGACAACCAAAAGCCTAAGCTTGGGGATGCCCAAGGCACCCCAAGGTAAAATTCAAGGACAACCAAAAGCCTAAGCTTGGGGATGCCCCGAAAGGCATCCCCTCTTTCGTCTTCGTCCATCGGTAACTTTACTTGATGCTATATTTTTATTCACCACATGATATGTGTTTTGCTTGGAGCGTCTTGTATGATTTGAGTCTTTGATTTTTAGTTTACCACAATCATCCTTGCTGTACGCACCTTTTGGAGAGACACACATGAATCGGAATTTGTTAGAATACTCTATGTGCTTCACTTATATCTTTTGAGCTAGATAGTTTTGCTCTAGTACTTCACTTATATCTTTTTAGAGCATGGTGGTGGTTTTATTTTATAGAAATTATTGATATCTCATGCTTCACTTATATTATTTTGAGAGTCCTTTAGAACAGCATGGTAATTTGCTTTGGCTATAAAATTAGTCCTAATATGATAGGCATCCAAGATGGATATAATAAAAACTTTCATAAAAAGTGCATTGAATACTATGAGAAGTTTGATACTTGATGATTGTTTTGAGATATGAAGATAGTGATATCAAAGTTATGCTAGTTGAGTAGTTGTGAATTTGAGAAATACTTGTGTTGAAGTTTGCAAATCCCGTAGCATTCACGTATGGTAACCGTTATGTAACAAATTTGAAACATGAGGTGTTCTTTGATTCTCATCCTTATGAATGGCGATCGGGGACGAGCGATGGTCTTTTCCTACCAATCTATCCCCCTAGGAGCATGCGCCTAGTGCTTGGTTTTTGATGACTTGTAGATTTTTGCAATAAGTATGTGAGTTCTTTATGACTAATGTTGAGTCCATGGATTATACGCACTCTTACCCTTCCATCATTGCTAGCCTCTTCGGTACCGTGCATTGCCCTTTTTCACCTTGAGAGTTGGTGCAAACTTCGCCGGGGCATCCAAACCCCGTGATATGATACGCTCTATCACACATAAACCCCCTTATATCTTCCTCAAAACAGCCACCATACCTACCTATTATGGCATTTCCATAGCCATTCCGAGATATATTGCCATGGAACTTTCCACCGTTTCATTTATTATGGCACGCTTCATCATTGTCATATTGCCTTGCATGATCATGTAGTTGACATCGTATATGTGGCAAAGCCACCATGCATAATTTATCATACATGTCACTCTTGATTCATTGCCCATCCCGGTACACCGCTGGAGGCATCCATGTAGAGTCATATTTTGTTCGAGTTGTAATCATTGAGTTGTAAATAAATAGAAGTGTGATGATCATCATTATTAGAGCATTGTCCCAATAAAAAAAGAAAGGCCAAATAAAAAAGGAAAGGCCCAAAAATAGAGAAAGAAAAAAAGGGTACAATGTTACTATCCTTTTCCGCACTTGTGCTTCAAAGTAGCACCATGATTTTTATGATAGAGAGTCTCTTATTTTGTCACTTTCATATACTAGTGGGAATTTTTCATTATAGAACTTGGCTTGTATATTCCAACAATGGGCTTCCTCAAATGCTCTAGGCCTTCGTGAGCAAGCAAGTTGGATGCACACCCACTTAGTTTCTTTTGTTGAGCTTTCATTCATTTATAGCTCTAGTGCATCTGTTGCATGGCAATCCCTACTCCTTGCATTGACATCAATTGATGGGCATCTCCCTAGCCCGTTGATTAGCCGCGTCAATGTGATACTTTCTCCTTTTTTGTCTTCTCCTCACAACCCCCATCATTATATTCTACTCCACCCATAGTGTTATATCCATGGCTCATGCTCATGTATTGCGTGAAGGGTGAAAAAGTTTGAGATTACTAAAGAATGAAAAAATTGCTTGGCTTGTCATCGGGGTTGTGCATGATGAGAGCATTCTTGTGTGACAAAAATGGAGTATGACCAAACTATATGATTTTGTAGGTATGAACTTTCTTTGGCCTTGTTATTTTGAGAAGACATGATTGCTTAGTTAGTATGCTTGAAGTATTATTATTTTTATGTCAATATTAAACTTTTATCTTGAATCTTTCGGATCTGAACATTCATGCCACAATAAAGAAAATTACATTGAAAATTATGTTAGGTAGCATTCCACATCAAAAATTATGTTTTTATCATTTACCTACTCGAGGACGAGAAGGAATTAAGCTTGCGGATGCTTGATACGTCTCCAACGTATCTATAATTTTTGATTGTTCCATGCTATTATATTATCTGTTTTGGATGTTTAATGGGCTTTATTATACACTTTTATATTATTTTTGGGACTAACCTACTAACCAAAGGCCTAGTGCAAATTGCTGTTTTTTTGCCTATTTCAGTGTTTCGCAAAAAAGGAATATCAAACGGAATGAAACCTTCAGGAGAGTGATTTTTGGAACAAACACAATCCAGGAGACTTGGAGTGGACGGCAAGCAAGCAATGAGGAAGCCACGAGCCAGGGAGGTGCGCCCAGGGGGGTAGGCGCGCCCCCACCCTCGTGGGCCCCTCGTGGCTCCCCTGACCGACTTCTTTCGCCTATATATACTCATATACCCCGAAAACATCCAGGAGCACCATGAAACCCTATTTCCACCGCCGCAACCTTCTGTACCCGTGAGATCCCATATTGGGGCCTTTTCCGGCGCTCCGCCGAAGGGGTAATCGATCATGGAGGGCTTCTACATCAACACCATAGCCTCTCCGATGATGTGTGAGTAGTTTACCACAGACCTTCGGGTCCATAGTTATTAGCTAGATGGCTTCTTCTCTCTCTTTGGATCTCAATACAAAGTTCTCATTGATTGTGTTGGAGATCTATTCGATGTAATTCTTTTTGCAGTGTGTTTGTCGAGATCCGATGAATTGTGGGTTTATGATCAAGATTATCTATGAACAATATTTGATTCTCCTCTGAATTCTTTTATGCATGATTTAATTATCTTTGCAAGTCTCTTTGAATTATCAGTTTGGTTCGGCCTACTAGATTGATCTTTCTTGCAATGGAGAAGTGCTTAGCTTTGGGTTCAATCTTGTGGTGTCCTTTCCTAGTGACAACACGGGCAGCAAGGCATGTATTGTATTGTTGCCATCGAGGATAAAAAGATGGGGTTTATATCATATTGCTTGAGTTTATCCCTCTACATCATGTCATCTTGCCTAATGCGTTACTCTGTTCTTATGAACTGAATACTCTAGATACATGCTGGATAGTGGTCGATGTGTGGAGTAATAGTAGTAGATGCAGAATTGTTTCGGTCTACTTGTCACGGACGTGATGCCTATATACATGATCATGCCTAGATATTCTCATAATTATGCACTTTCCTATCAATTGCTCGACAGTAATTTGTTCACCCATCGTAGATGCTATCTTGAGAGAAGCCACTAGTGAAACCTATGGGCCCCGTGTCTATTTTCCATCATATAATTTTCCGATCTATTTTATTTCGCAATCTTTACTTTCCAATCTATATCATAAAAATACCAAAAATATTATCTTATTATCTCTATCAGATCTCACTTTTGCAAGTGGCTGTGAAGGGATTGACAACCCCTTTATCGCGTTGGTTGCAAGGTTCTTATTTGTTTGTGTAGGTACAAAGCGACTTAAGTGTAGTCTCCTACTGGATTGATACCTTGGTTCTCAAAAACCGAGGGAAATACTTACGCTACTTTGCTGCATCACCCTTTACTCTTCAAGGGAAAACCAACGCAGTGCTCACGAGGTAGCAGCCGCAAGCCCACCATCGACCGCCGAGGTCATCACCCGCTCCGCCACCGCCGCCCAAAGGCGGGAGGCGGAGGTGGATGCCCGCACGTGCGTCAGCGAGCTTGCGCGCTACATCGAGTTCCTGCGGGAGGAGGAGGAGCGCCTCCTCGAGCATGTAAAGAGCCTTACCGCCGCCATGGCCGCGGCACACGCCGCCTCAGAGGCAAGGAATCAGGAGATCTACGAGGAGAACCACCGATTCGAGAGGGGTCGTCTGGAGCGGCAGAGGGCGTTCGAGGTGAGCGTCGCTGAAGCTGCATTAGCGGCAGGCACCACATTGCACTTGCCCAGCTCGTCGGTAGGCTCCTCCTCCTCGGCTTCCTACTGAGCGCGCTTGGCAGAGGAGAGGCAGCCGGAAGTAGTACAAAGCCCCTCCGCAGTAATAGTAGTAGTAGTAGAGTAGTAGTAGTAGTAGTAGTATTCAGGGGCTATTTTGTTCAGTTCATCTGACTATAGATGTGGTGGAACTGTACAACGTACTTAAAATTAGCTAGTATATATAGTTGAACCAGTTATTTCAGTACGTGGTTGGCAACAATTGCGGAAAAGTTTGGTCGGTTCAGCTGTCGAGTTGAACTGTTTGTATAAATTAAGAACGACTACTTAATCTATGAACGAAATCTATGCTTAATTACTGAATTTTAGTTGCAAAAATTAGATACTGCTAGTGATTTTTAGCTTTATATTTTGACAAATCGCAGTGTTACAAGGATTGACAAATCTTACCAAATTGTTTGTACGTGGTTGCACACGGGTCATACAAAACAACCGTTTGCGTTGAAGGGATGCACAAATCCTGCGCTACTCTCACTTTGCATACCGGTGTTCTATCTAAAACATTTGCGATCAAGAGCAGCATAAATCCTGCTCGGCACATTTTATCTTGGCTTCCTGGGGAAGCTGTCGGTTTGCATACGGGTGTGCTAACTAAAACATTTGAGATGAGTGTTTTATATTTAAAAAGTGAATTAAAGTGTGGCTTGGGCACCATTAATGGAGACGATGCAAGCAAGGCAGGCGGCAATGAAGTCAAAGGGCTTGCTTCCTAGTGAGCCTGCGCAACGTACAACTGGCATGCTTCCCGCTGAGCCTGCACACTCGAGGACAGCTTGCACGCCTCTCGGTCAGCCTGCGCACCGGACGGCGCTCGCACGCCTCCAGTTTAGTCTAGGTCAAGCAGTTGTCCGCACGGCACCTCCTACAGCCATTAAAACCAAGACACGTGGCATCACGTGAATGGTTAACAGAATTTTGAATTTACTATAATTTAAAAACCAGCATCTCAATGTTTTGCCGGCAATCGATGGTGCCCTGGTGTTTGAAATTCATTCCCATTTCTTGCATGGGACCTAAGCATGCACCCAAGGACACATATTTGACTTTTCAACCAATTTATATGCACTGGAGCATGTGCATTTAGTTCAAATTTGAATTATGCACATAAATGCATTGAAAACTCAGTTAATGCATAAAAATGTCCAAAACGAACCCCGAAAAATCACAAAAATTCACGCAAGAATCAAGTTGTTCTATGTTGACACGAAAAAAAATTGAAAGCAATAAGAGGCAATGGATATTGTTTCGTCCCCAAAGGTGGGACGTTCGTTACCAAAAACCATCATGCTTGTTGTGAGAAGCTCTAGTTTGTGAGAAGCATATACCCAAACCTGCCCCAAATGGGACAAAATTTGTACCATGGCATGTTGATGCCGCTCCATGATAGCATGCAAGTTTCATGAATTTCAGACGAGTTTTGGATTTACTATGATTTAAAAACTAGGCATCTCAATGTTTCGCCGGCAATCAACGGTGCCCTGGTGTTTGAAATTCATTCCTATTTGTTGCATGGGACCTAAGCATACACCCAAGGACATAGATTTGATATTTCGACCAATTCATATGCACTGGAGCATGTGCATGTAGTTCAAATTTGAATTATGCACATAAATGCATTGAAAACTCAGTTAATGCATAAAAATGTCTACACGAACCCTAAAAATTCACAAAAATTCACACGACACTCCTGTTGTTCTATGTTGACACGAGAAAAAAATTGAAAGCAATAAGAGGCAATGGATATCGTTTCGTCCCCAAAGCTGGGACGTTCCCTACCGAAAACCATCATGCTTGTTGTGAGAAGCTCCAGTATGTGAGAGGCATATACCCAAACCTGCCCCAAATGGGACAGAATTTGTACCACGACATGTTGATGCTGCTCCATGATAGCATGCTAAGTTTCATGAATTTCAGACGAGTTTTGGATTTACTATAATTTCAAAAACAGGCATTTCAATGTTTTGCCGGCAATCAATGGTGCCCTGGTGTTTGAAATTCATTCCCATTTCTTGCATGGGACCTAAGCATGCACCAAAGGACAGAGATTTGATTTTTTGACCAATTTATATGCACTGGAGCATGTACATGTAGTTCAAATTTGAATTATGCACATAAATGCATTGAAAACTCAGTTAATACATAAAAATGTCTACACGAACCCTGAAAATTCACAAAAATTCACACGACACTCCTGTTGTTCTATGTTGACACGAGAAAAAAATTGAAAGCAATAAGAGGCAATGGATATCGTTTCGTCCCCAAAGCTGGGACGTTCCCTACCGAAAACCATCATGCTTGTTGTGAGAAGCTCCGGTTTGTGAGAAGCATATACCCAAGCCTGCCCCAAATGGGACAAAATTTGAACCACGGCATGTTGATGCTGCTCCATGATAGCATGCCAAGTTTCATGAATTTCAGACGAGTTTTGGATTTACTATAATTTAAAAACCAGGCATCTCAATGTTTTGCCGGCAATCAACGGTGCCCTGGTGTTTGAAATTCATTCCCATTTCTTGCATGGGACCTAAGCATGCACCAAAGGACACAGATTTGATTTCTCGACCAATTTATATGCACTGGAGCATGTACATGTAGTTCAAATTTGAATTATGCACATAAATGCATTGAAAACTCAGTTGATGCATAAAAATGTCCAAACGTACCCCGGAAAATCACAAAAATTCACACAACACTCATGTTGTTCTATGTTGACACGAGAAAAAAATTGGAAAGCAATAAGAAGCAATGGATATCGTTTCTTCCCCAAAGGTGGGACGTTCCCTACTGAAAACCATCATGCTTGTTGTGAGAAGCTCCGGTTTGTGAGAAGCATATACCCAAACCTGTCCCAAATGGGACAAAATTTGTACCACGGCATGTTGATGCCGCTCCATGATAGCATGAGAAGTTTCATGAATTTCAGACGAGTTTTGGATTTACTCGAATATAAAAACCAGCATCTCAATGTTTTGCTGGCAATCAACGGTGCCCTGGTGTTTGAAATTCATTCCCATTTCTTGCATGGGACCTAAGCATACACCCAAGGACACAGATTTGATTTTTCGACCAATTTATATGCACTGGAGCATGTGCATGTAGTTCAAATTTGAATTATGCACATAAATGCATTGAAAAGGTTGGTCACAACCCCCGCAGAAATGATTGTAGACACTGGGGCTGGCATTTCCTGCTGGGACTCCTCCAAGAGCTTCGGCTACATGCGGGGACGGTGACTAACTCTAGCGCCCAGACCTAATGCTACCGGATTAGTGACTTCACCGGTGTTGGGCTCCACTGGATCCAGGTACTCCTGCCTGGGGTCGGAGGTTGGGCCCTCAGATGAAGATGAAGTGCCGGCGGTGGGAGTCCAGTTAGCCCTTGAGGTGCTAGAGGAAGGACTCGGGGGCGGGGAATGGAAAGAGGTGAAGCGTCGGAGTAAGAAAACCGACACGGAGATCGTTCAAGAGTTCTAGAACGACGCCGGCTTCCCAATGCCGGAGTCGCGTTTCTGGGAG
Source organism: Aegilops tauschii subsp. strangulata (assembly GCF_002575655.3). NCBI lineage: Eukaryota > Viridiplantae > Streptophyta > Magnoliopsida > Poales > Poaceae > Aegilops > Aegilops tauschii. The sequence continues at coordinate 262,323,414 of NC_053040.3, forward strand.
AAGAGGTCACCATCGCCGCCGGGGATGACATCGAAGGAGGGTTCGGGGAAGGCTGGATCGGTGTCGCCGCCGGAAACGGTGACCGTCGAGCACCCTGGACGGAAGTCTTGGGCCTCGCCATCTGGGCTACGGATGGCCCGTCCGCGGCGTATGGGGTCATGGCGTGGTCCATTGCCCCCACGTAGAGTGATGCCTCCTCCTCTGCTGGGGCAGTTCCTCAATTTAGCCACACAGGTGGTGTCTCCGGCAGGGCGGAGGGACTCACCGGCGGTGGTGGGATCGCCGAGATCTGAAGTGGAGCAGGAGCCATGGCCAGGGCCGATCTCTACAGACGATCAAACTCCAGCTGCATCTCCGGGGAACAGGCCCATGCATGCAACGTTGGAGCCGGGCCTAGGGTTTTCTTGGGCCTTTCTTCGTAAAAGGATGTGGGCTCTTTGGAATAACCCTACGCACCATAGATCGATCAGCTCCACGCCTCCGACTGTAGCGCCGTCGTCCTCGTCTGCTGTCCCAGATGCTTCGATCGTCGCCACTTGGTCATCATTCCAATCGCCGAGGCCGCATACGTCTCCAACACCACTTCCTGCCGCCGAGCCTGCCCGTTCCTACGCGGCAGTTGCGGTGGCGCATAGCCCCATGGCGGGCGTGCCTCCTCCAGTGCGTGGTGCCGCCCTATCGGGAGGGACGAACCCTCATCCCTCTTCGGTCGTGGGGGGGACCTCCACTCCCTCGCGCCCTCCGGCTCAGGCGCCAGGCTTCTCTGGCCCACCTCTTCATCAACGAGGACCGGCGCCGGTCTACAGTTACTGTGTGAACCAGGCCCCCGGCTATGGCCATGCCGGGCACTTCACGTCGCTGTACGGGCCGGCCGTCGCCGGTGGGTCAGCCACTATGTATGGGGCTTCGCCGCCCGGGGTGTCCTCCCCTCCGCTGTTCCATCCAGGAGGGATTGCGGCACAACCGGTCCAGAAACGCAAAAAGAAGAAGGCCGGAACAACAGCAGCAATATGTCGGGGAATCTTTTCAACATGGTTTTCACCCTCCCCCTCAGCACATGCAGGTTCAGCAACATTTTCCGCATCAACCTATTCAGCGGCAGCATGTGAATTCGTATGAGCAGGGGCAATTGCAGCAGTCTGTGCAGCCGCAGAACACTCAGGTGCCACAGGGGCCTACTACTGTTGGTGTCCCTCCTCAGGGGGATCCCATGTCTGTTGTGAAGGTGGATCCTACAGTGACCCAGAGCAAGGGTAAGAAAGGGGTCTGATGCTAGCAGTGTGCAGTGGATACACATGCCCGAAAGATTGCACAGTCCTACATTACTGTTATATTTGTGACAACATTGCTCATCCAACGTTGCAGTGCCCGGTTCTGAAACCCCCCAAGCCCAATGCTTTTGTCTGGGGAGTGGGCGCTTAGGAGACTTACTTCGCCCAGCTGCCAGATAGAGTGGTGAAGGATCACTTGGCGGCGACACAGTCTCCAATCGCCAGAGTTCAGGCCAGTGGGTTGATGGTACCAGCTAGTGTGGTCGAGAGTCAGATTGCTAGGAGATGTCCGATACATGATCAGTGGAAGTGGGAGGCTATTCAAGACGGGGCTGATGCTTACCTTGTTAGCTTTCCTCCTTTCGAGGATTTGATAGGGTTGATGGAATTCAGATGAATGTACCATCAGTGAATGCCCAGATGACTGTCACCGCATGGAGGACGCAGGAGGTCCCTCATAAGCTCGAGCTTCAGCAGATTTGGCTCCATGTCGAGGGCGTTCCTCATACGGTGCGCCATTTTTGGGGTCTTTGGGCCATTGGTACTTTGATGGGAAGGACCTTAGATGTAGGTCTCATTAACCTAAGATGTCCGGATTCTCGTGGCTATGACCAATTCTCAGATTTTGTCTAAGGACAAGGATGATGTTGGGCCATTTGTTGCTACGGATGTACTGGTTAAGCTCAAGGGTTACGCTTTCACATTCAGGAGGGAGCCGGCTGCATACATTCCAGACCCTGACTTTGTCCCGTTTATTTGGAGACGCAAGAGTGATGATGCTGACAATGACAGCGGCGCCAAGGAGAAGGAAGATGAGATGGACACCTCAGAGCACACTAGGAATCCATCCAGCCATCCGTCTTCTAGTTCCGTTCCGGCAAATAACAGCCATGTGACTCAAGTGCAACGACGGGTAATGTCGAGTGTGGGCTCTGGATGTGTGGCGGGAGGTGGTTCAATGCTTATAGCGGTCACCCCATTTAACCCCTCGCCGCAAACGCCGAGAGGCAAGGAGCTTGCCGCGGAACATCGAGTCAACTCCACTTTACATGGATGTCTCGAAAGGTCCGCGCCGGTTCTGTGACAGGAGTCATCCTCGCCAGGGGCTATGGTTTCATCTCGGCCATCGTCGCCTTCTCCAACATCACCGTCTTTGCCACCTCCACTCAAGTCGGTGCCGGCCACCGGCGGCTTGGCGGGACGCCCGGACTCTCCTTCGGTTGAGGTGGGGCCACAGCCACAGTCGTCAACACGGACGACGCAGTCCAAGCCGGTGCCGGCAGCCGCAGGCTCAAACGGGTGCCCTGTAGCGGCGCCTTTGAAGACCGAGCATCCAGTGGCTCTGGTAGAGCAAGCCCAGCATGCAGCTCAGATCGAGTTGTGCATGCATGCTACGGGTGTGTTGGGACATGAAGCGGTGGGCTCGTGTGTGCAGCCATGCAGCACTGTACACACGGCTTCTCTCCGGTCTCAGTCGATGCTAGCGTCCCTGGATGTTCTTCTTCAGATGGAGCCGAACAAGTCTGCCTCATCCATGCTCGCTCCTCCCGTGGCCCCGCGTCTAGTCACGCCATCGTCTGTAGCGGCGTCGCGTGTACAGGCGGTTGCGACTGCCGGGGAGGGGGTTACTACTACACCCTCAACCTCTCCTCCGGCAGCGATTCTGGCGCGACATTCTTCATCAGGTGTGATGCCCACACGCCGCAGTGGCCGCCATGAAGTGGCCAATGATGGAAGTGCAGACACCGATGAGGACTCATTGGCAAAGGCTTTGTGGCGTAAAGCAGTGCAGAACCTCGACAATCAAGGTACTTCTTCATCACCTAAATCGTTTTTATCTTTTTATACTACATCCATCATTTCTAAATTGAGTAATGTGGGTGTTAGTCTAGGAAATAATGAGAATGATATTTCTATTTCCGCTAACGCTTTGAGACAGTTCGAATATGACCGATTAATGGTTACTCCACGAGTTTCTAGCAAATCTTTTATCTCACATCTAGATGAGGAGGAGCCGCATGCCACATCAGATGGTCAGCCACTCGCTCATGTAGTAGGGGAGGTTTCAGATGTGGGCTTGGAGGAACCTGGGCTTAGCTCATTGATTGAGCTTACAGCTTCCGGTCGTAAATCCGAATCCGGTCGTTCGAAAAAAGTCGTAAACCCTCTAAGAGGGCAAAATTTTCTAGATCTCCTATTGTTTCCCCATGAATGGCATGTTCTTTAATAGCAGAGGTCTTGGTGACTTGGCTAAACATCTATCCATCAAGGGGTCACCTCAATGGCAAATCAGTCATTGTGTACTGATTAGATAGCAAACAGTGCTATCATACCTAACTCTACAAACATGGCAGAGTGCATTAAATGCACCGCTTAGTGTCACATCATGGCTTGCTCGGCAAGCTTGCCTGGTTGTTCGGCCACCTACTCTCTTGTTTGCATGACACATCTCTGGACGGGTGTCATTTGGAGGTGATTTCCATAGGAAGTGGCTGCCATGTGGCAAGAAACAGCCACTTATTCACTTGGTGGCTTGACACCGCACGAATCGATGACTTCTGTCGCTGTGAGTTGGAGCGGTGAAGCCTCGGCGAAGTAGTTTGCCTTCGTAGGGCCCGGCAGGCCTGCCGGGACGGTCTTGCGGCTTCTCTTTGGGGTAACCTTGACCTTGCCAGGCTTGCCTACCTGGCAAGGGAGGTTTTCCCTTAGTGGTATCATGCTCCTTTGGCTTGACTTGGTCTTCTTGATCTGCACTCTGACTCGTCAAAGAGCTATCTCTTCTGCTTGGCTTGGTCTTGGGTGTTGCAATCCTGTCGGGTCGATGGTTTGTTGTCCGTGCACAAGTCAGGGGGAAACATACACCGCTGTTTGTGTACCCCGACAGCGTCCCAAAGTTTGAGATTCCCCTCCCCCTCCATTTCCCCATTCATACACCATCGACGCCACAACAACCTCCCCACTCCAGCCAGCCTCCTCCATCTGCCACCCCATCCTCCACCTTGCCGGAGCCGCTACCCCTACCCCGTCATCCACTGCAAGAGATGGACATATCTCATGTACGGCGTCGGACCAGGATCCTTTCATTGCATCCTCTCACTTCATTAGTGTCGTCGTCCACCTTGCCGTTGCCGGTCCTACGACCGCCTCGTCCACGGCAACACGACTTATCCCCCGACCCGGCCATCTGCTGCCTAAAGTCTTCTTCCACGCCACCGACAGCCATCGCACCCACAGCACCCTCAACATATCAGCAGGGGCCTACACGGCGTCGCAAGAGAGGTGGTACTCTTTCATATCTGCTTAAGTTATTGATCTCACCCGAAAAATAGATCGTAACTTGTTTACTGTACTTTTCTTGTCCGTACCAAATCATAGTGGCTAGTTGAAAGCAAACATTGGTTGCGAAGTAGCCTTTGTCCGGTTTGCACCTTCAGATCCGCATGGCACGGTCACTATACTCATAAAGCTTATGGTTTCCCCCTTTATATTCACTACCATCATCGTAGGTGCTTCGTGTTGTGCTAGCACTGCTCCTCAAGACCTCAACCCATTAAGTGAAACAACATGCCACTCATAATTCCAAAGCTTAGTTGTTGAAATACGAGTCTGATATGATGCTCATATTTCTAAAATAGAGAACATTTACTTGGTCAGCTAATGTTCCTATATTCGTTTCGAAAAGCACGTGCGCCACATATAGAGAGACAGTAGGGATTTGCATTTCTCTATGCGCTCTGGTTCATCATGGGTGGGAAACACACATTGTATTATCTAACTAGCAAGATGCTTGTGTGTTGCACGGAACATCAAGATGCATTTGTATGAGTAGTTTATCTTGTGGGATAAAAGGATGAACAAGGGAAGGCCTTATTTGCAAATGTGGAGAGGGGTGTGGGTATCTTTTTGCAAAACTGCCATAGTTTCCTTCCTTTCCGTTAGATATAAATCGGACGGCCTATATTACAGGATGGAAGGCACACCATCATCACTAACTCTGTTTTATAAGAGTAGAGAAAAAAGTAGAGAAATCTGCTTGCTCTTTGTTATCATGTTCCTCTTCTGTTCTTCTTAATAAGTATATTACTTCCTGTTGGGGAACGTAGCAGAAATTCAAAATTTTCTACGCATCACCAAGATCAATCTATGGAGTAATCTAGCAACGAGGGGAAGGGGAGTGCATCTACATACCCTTGTAGATCGCAATGCGGAAGCGTTGCAAGAACGCGGATGAGGGAGTCGTACTCTTAGCGATTCAGATCACGGTTGATTCTGATCTAAGCGCCGAACCACGGCGCCTTCGCGTTCAACACACGTGCAGCCCGGTGACGTCTCCCACGCCTTGATCCAGCAAGGAGAGAGGGAGAGGTTGGGGAAGACTCCATCCAGCAGTAGCACGACGGCATGGTGGTGATGGAGGAGCGTGGCAATCCCGCAGGGCTTCGCCAAGCACCGCGGGAGAGGAGGAGGAGGGAGAGGGGTAGGGCTGCACCGAAAGAGAGACGTTCTCGTGTGTCTTGGGCAGCCCAAACCTCAACTATATATAGGGGGGAGGGGGCTGCGCCCCCTCTAGGGTTCCCACCCCAAGAGGAGGCGGCCAGCCCTAAATCCCATCCAAGGGGGGCGGCCAAGGGGAGGAGAGGGGGGGCGCCACTAGGGTGGGCCTCCAGGCCCATCTTGACCTAGGGTTTGCCCCCTCCCACTCTGCCATGCGCCTTGGGCCTTGGTGGGGGGCGCACCAGCCCACCTGGGGCTGGTCCCCTCCCACACTTGGCCCACGCAGCCTTCTGGGGCGGGTGGCCCCACTTGGTGGACCCCCGGGACCCTCCCGGTGGTCCCGGTACATTACCGATATCACCCGAAACTTTTCCGGTGACTAAAACAGGACTTCCCATATATAAATCTTTACCTCCGGACCATTCCGGAACTCCTCGTGACGTCCGGGATCTCATCCGGGACTCCAAACAACATTCGGTAACCACGTATATCTATTCCCTATAACCCTAGCGTCATCGACATGACCGAGACGTTCTCCGGTCAATAACCAACAGCGGGATCTGGATACCCATGTTGGCTCCCACATGTTCCACGATGATCTCATCGGATGAACCACGATGTCGGGGATTCAATCAATCCCGTATGCAATTCCCTTTGTCTATCGGTATGTTACTTGCCCGAGATTCGATCGTCGGTATCCCGATACCTTGTTCAATCTCGTTACCGGCAAGTCTCTTTACTCGTTCCGTAACTCACATCATCCCGTGATCAACTCCTTGGTCACATTGTGCACATTATGATGATGTCCTACCGAGTGGGCCCAGAGATACATCTCCGTTTACACGGAGTGACAAATCCCAGTCTCGATTCGTGCCAACCCAACAGACACTTTCGGAGATACTCGTAGTGCACCTTTATAGCCACCCAGTTACATTGTGACGTTTGGTACACCCAAAGTATTCCTACGGTATCCGGGAGTTGCACAATCTCATGGTCTAAGGAAATGATACTTGACATTAGAAAAGCTCTGAGCAAACGAACTACACGATCTTGTGCTAGGCTTAGGATTGGGTCTTGTCCATCACATCATTCTCCTAGTGATGTGATCCCGTTATCAACGACATCCAATATCCATGGTCAGGAAACCGTAACCATCTATTGATCAACGAGCTAGTCTCCTAGAGGCTTACTAGGGACATGGTGTTGTCTATGTATCCACACATGCATCTGAGTTTCCTATCAATACAATTCTAGCATGGATAATAAATGATTATCATGAACAAGGAAATATAATAATAACCTATTTATTATTGCCTGTAGGGCATATTTCCAACAGTCTCCCACTTGCACTAGAGTCAATAATCTAGTTCACATCACCATGTGATTAACACTGACAGGTCACATCACCATGTGACCAACATCTAAAGAGTTTACTAGAGTCAACAATCTAGTTCACATCACTATGTGATTAACACTAAATGAGTTCTGGTTTGATCATGTTATGCTTGTGAGAGAGGTTATTAGTCAACGGGTCTGAACCTTTCAGATCCGTGTGTGCTTTACGAATATCTATGTCATCTTGTGGATGCTACCATGCGCTACTTGGAGCCATTTCAAATAATTGCTCTACTATACGAATCCGGTTTACTACTCAGAGTCATCCGGATTAGTGTCAAACTTCGCATCGACGTAACCCTTTACGACGAACTCCTTTTCACCTCTATAATCGAGAAAATTCCTTAGTCTACTAGATACTAAGGATAAGTTCGACCGCTGTCATGTGATCCATTCCCGGATCACTATTGAACCCCTTGACCAACTCATGGCAAGGCACACTTCATGTGCGGTACACAACATAGCATACTGTAGAGCCTACGTCTGAAGCATAGGGGACGACCTTCGTCCTTTCTCTTTCTTCTGCTGTGATCAGGTCTTGAGTCTTACTCAATACTCACACCTTGTAACACAGCCAAGAACTCCTTCTTTGCTGATCTATTTTGAACTCTTTCAAAATCATGTCAAGGTGTGCGTTCTTTGAAAGTATCATCGGGCGTCTTGATCTATCTCTATAGATCTTGATGCCCAATATGTAAGCAGCTTTTATCCAGGTCTTCCTTTGAAAAACTCCTTTCAAACAACCCTTTATGCTTTCCAGAAATTTTACATCATTTCGGATCAACAATATGTCATTCACATATACTTATCAGAAATGTTGTAGCGCTCCAACTCACTTTATTGGAAATACAAGTTTCTCATAAACTTTGTATAAACCCAAAAACTTTGATCACTCCATCAAAGCGTATATTCTGACTCCGAGATGCTTGCTCTAGTCCATGGAAGGATCGCTGGAGCTAGCATACCTTTTAGCATCCTTAGGATCGACAAAACCTTTCTGATTGTATCACATACAACCTTTCCTTACGAAAACTGGTAAGGAAACTTGTTTTGACATCCATCTGCCAGATTTCATAAATGCAGCTAATGCTAACATGATTCCGACGGACTTAAGCATCGCTACGGATGAGAAAATCTCATCGTAGTCAACTCCTTGAACTTGTGGAAATACTCTTTGCCACAAGTCGAGCTTCATAGACGGTAACATTACCGTCCATGTCCGTCTTCTTCTTAAAGATCCATTTATCTCGGATTTCATGGCTTCTAACTATTTGTCGGAATATGGGCCCACCATCGCTTCTCCATAGCTCATAGGTTCATCGTTGTCCAACAACATGACTTCCAAGACAGGATCACGTACTACTCTGAAGTATTACGCATCCTCGTCGTCCTACGAGGTTTGGTAGTGACTTGATCTAAAGTTTCATGATCACTATCATAAGCTTCCATTTCAATTGGTGTAGGTGCCACAGGAACAACTTCCTGTGCCCTGCTACACACTAGTTGAAGTGACGGTTCAATAACCTTATCAAGTCTCCACCATCCTCCCACTCAATTCTTTCGAGAGAAACTTTTCCTCGAGAAAGGACCTGTCTCTAGAAGCAATTACTTTTGCTTCCAGATCTGAAATAGGAGGTATACCCAACTGTTTTGGGTATTCTATGAAGACGCATTTATCCGCTTTGGGTTCGAGCTTATCAGCCTGAAACTTTTTCACATAAGCATCGCATCCCCAAACTTTTAGGAAACGACAACTTAGGTTTCTCTAAACGGTGTCGTCTCAACGGAATTGCGTGGTGCCCCTTTTAAAGTGAATGCGGTTGTCTCTAATGCCTAACCCATAAACGATAGTGGTAATTCGATAAGACACATCATGGTATGCACCATATCCAATGGGGTGCAGTTATGATGTTCGGACACACCATCACACTATGGTGTTCCAGGCGGTATTACTTGTGAAACACTTTCCACAATGTCTTAATTGTGTGCCAAACTCATAACTCAGATACTCATCTCTATGATCATATCACAGACATTTTATCCTCTTGTCACGACGATCTTCAACTTCACTCTGAAATTACTTGAACCTTTCAATAATTCAGACTTGTGTTTCATCAAGCAAATACACTTAGCATCTACTCAAACCATTTGTGAAGTAAGAACATAACGATATCCACTGCATGCCTCAGCACTCATTGGATTGCATACATCAAAATGTATTACTTCCAATAAGTTGCTTTCTTGTTCCATCTTACTGAAAACGAGGCCTTTCAGTCATCTTGCCCATGTGATATGATTTCCATGTCTCAAGTGATTCAAAATCAAGTGAGTCCAAACGATCCATCTGCATGGAGTTTCTTCATGCATATATACCAATAGACATGGTTCGCATGTCTCAATCTTTTCAAAACGACTGAGTCCAAAGATCCACCTACATGGAGCTTCTTCATGCGTTCTATACCAATATGACTCAAATTGCAGTGCCACAAGTATGTGGTACTATCATTACTATTTTATATCTTTTGGCACGAACATTTGTATCACTACGATCAAGATTCATTTTAGGTGCAAGACCATTGAAGGTATTATTCAAATAAACAGAGCAACCATTATTCTCCTTAAATGAATAACCGTATTGCGATAAACATAATCCAACCTTGCTCAACGCAAACACCAAATCTCGATGGTAGAGGGAGCATGCGATGCTTGATCACATCAACCTTGGAAACACTTCCAACGCATATCGTCATCTCACCTTTAGCTAGTCTCCGTTTATTCCGTAGCTTTTATTTTGAGTTACTAACACTTAGCAACCGAACCGGTATCTAATACCCTGGTGCTGCTAGGAGTACTAGTAAAGTACACATTCATATAATGTATATCCAATATACTTCTGTCGACCTTGCCTGCCTTCTCATCTACCAAGTATCTAGGGTAGTACTGCTTCAGTGACCGTTCCTCTCATTACAGAAGCACTTAGTCTCGGGTTTGGGTTCAACCTTGGGTTTCTTCACTAGAGCAGCAACTAATTTGCCGTTTCATGAAGTATCCCTTCTTGCCCTTGCCCTTCTAGAAACTAGTGGTTTTACTAACCATCAACAATTGATGCTCCTTCTTGATTTCTACTTTCGCGGTGTCAAACATCGCGAGTTGCTCAAGGATCATCATAACTATCCCAGATATGTTATAGTTCATCACGAAGCTCTACTAGCTTGGTGGCAGTGACTATGGAGAACTATCACTATCTCATCTGGGAGATTAACTCCCACTCGATTCAAGCGATTGTGGCACTCAGACAATCTGAGCACATGCTCAACGATTGAGCTTTTCTCCCTTAGTTTGCAGGTTTAAGAAACTTGTCAGAGGTCTCATACCTCTTGACGTGGGCACTAGTCTGAAATCCCAATTTCAGTCTTCGGAACATCTCATATGTTCTGCGACGTTTCAAAAAACATCTCTGGTGCCACAATTCTAAACCGTTAGCATTACGCACTGAACTATCACGTAGTCATCAAAACGTGTATGTCAGATGTTTCTTAACATCTACAGACGACGCTGAGGTTCAGAACACCGAGCGGTGCATTAAGGACATAAGCCTTCTGTGCAGCAATGAGGACAATCCTCAGTTTATGGACCCAGTCCGCATAATTGCTACTCTCAACTTTCAACTAAATTTTCTCTAGGAACATATCTTAAACAGTAGAACTAAAGCGTATGACATAATTTGTAAAGACCTTTTGACTATGTTCATGATAATGAAGTTCATCTGATTATTGAACTCCCACTCAGATAGACATCCCTCTAGTCATCTAAGTGATACATGATCCGAGTCAAACTAGGCCGTATCCGATCATCACGTGAGACGGACTAGTCATCATCGGTGAACATCTCCATGTTGATCGTATCTACTATACGACTCATGTTCGACCTTTCGGTCTCTTGTGTTCCGAGGCCATGTCTGTACATGCTAGGCTCGTCAAGTCAACCTAAGTGTTTTGCATGTGTTCCGAGGCCATGTCTGTACATGCTAGGCTCGTCAACACCCGTTGTATTCGAACGTTAGAATCTATCACACCCGATCATCATGTGGTGCTTCGAAACAACGAACCTTCGCAACGGTGCACAGTTAGGGGGAACACGTCTCTTGAAATTTTTAGTGAGGGATCATCTTATTTATGCTACCGTCGTTCTAAGCAAATAAGATGTAAACATGATAAACATCACATGGAATCAAGTAGTGACATGATATGGCCAATATCATTTTGCTCCTTTGATCTCCATCTTCGGGGCACCATGATCATCTTTGTCACCGGCATGACACCATGATCTCCATCATCATGATCTCCATCATTGTGTCTTCATGAAGTTGTCATGCCAACGATTACTTCTACTTCTATGGCTAACGCGCTTAGCAATAAAGTAAAGTAATTTACATGGCGTTATTCAATGACACGCAGGTCATACAAAAAATAAAGACAACTCATATGGCTCCTGCCGGTTGTCATACTCATCGACATGCAAGTTGTGATTCCTATTAAAAGAATATGATCAATCTCATACATCACATCTCCTGGCCATATCACATCACATAGCACATGCTGCAAAAACAAGTTAGACGTCCTCTAATTGTTGTTGCAAGTTTTTACGTGGCTTGTATAGGTTTCTAGCAAGAACGTTTCTTACCTACGTAAAACCACAACGTGATATGCCAATTTATATTTACCCTTCATAAGGACCCTTTTCATCGAATCCGTTCCGACTAAAGTGGGAGAGACAGACACCCGCTAGCCACCTTATCCAACTAGTGCATGTCAGTCGGTGGAACCTGTCTCACGTAAGCGTACGTGTAAGGTCGGTCCGGGCCGCTTCATCCCACAATGCCGCGGAAACAAGATAAGACTAGTAGCGGCAAGAAGAATTGGCAACTTCTACGCCCACAACTACTTTGTGTTCTACTCGTGCATAGAAACTACGCATAGACCTAGCTCATGATGCCACTGTTGGCGAACGTAGCAGAAATTCAAAATTTTCTACGCATCACCAAGATCAATCTATGGAGTAATCTAGCAACAAGGGGAAGGGGAGTGCATCTACATACCCTTGTAGATCGCGATGCGGAAGCGTTGCAAGAACGCGGATGAGGGATTCGTACTCTTAGCGATTCAGATCGCGGTTGATTCTGATCTAAGCGCCGAACCACGGCGCCTTCGCGTTCAACACACGTGCAGCCCGGTGACGTCTCCCACGCCTTGATCCAGCAAGGAGAGAGGGAGAGGTTGGGGAAGACTACATCCAGCAGCAGCACGACGACATGGTGGTGATGGAGGAGCGTGGCAATCCCGCAGGGCTTCGCGAAGCACCGCGGGAGAGGAGGAGGAGGGAGAGGGGTAGGGCTGCACCGAAAGAGAGACGTTCTCGTGTGTCTTGGGCAGCCTAAACTTCAACTACATATAGGGGGGGAGGGGGCTGCGCCCCCTCTAGGGTTCCCACCCCAAGAGGAGGCGGCCAGCCCTAGATCCCATCCAAGGGGGGCGGCCAAGGGGAGGAGAGGGGGGGGGGCGCCACTAGGGTGGGCCTCAAGGCCCATCTGGACCTAGGGTTTGCCCCCTCCCATTCTCCCATGCGCCTTGGGCCTTGGTGGGGGGCGCACCAGCCCACCTGGGGCTGGTCCCCTCCCACACTTGGCCCACGCAGCCTTCTGGGGCTGGTGGCCCCACTTGGTGGACCCCCGGGACCCTCCCGGTGGTCCCGGTACATTACCGATATCACCCGAAACTTTTCCGGTGACTAAAACAGGACTTCCCATATATAAATCTTTACCTCCGGACCATTCCGGAACTCCTCGTGACGTCCGGGATCTCATCCGGGACTCCGAACAACATTCGGTAACCACGTATATCTATTCCCTATAACCCTAGCGTCATCGAACCTTAAGTGTGTAGACCCTACGGGTTCGGGAACCATGCAGACATGACCGAGACGTTCTCCGGTCAATAACCAACAGCGGGATCTGGATACCCATGTTGGCTCCCACATGTTCCACGATGATCTCATCGGATGAACCACGATGTCGGGGATTCAATCAATCCCGTATGCAATTCCCTTTGTCTATCGGTATGTTACTTGCCTGAGATTCGATCGTCGGTATCCCGATACCTTGTTCAATCTCGTTACCGGCAAGTCTCTTTACTCGTTCCGTAACTCACGTCATCCCGTGATCAACTCCTTGGTCACATTGTGCACATTATGATGATGTCCTACCGAGTGGGCCCAGAGATACCTCTCCGTTTACACGGAGTGACAAATCCCAGTCTCGATTCATGCCAACCCAACAGACACTTTCGGAGATACCCGTAGTGCACCTTTATAGCCACCCAGTTACGTTGTGACGTTTGGTACACCCAAAGTATTCCTACAGTATCCGGGAGTTGCACAATCTCATGGTCTAAGGAAATGATACTTGACATTAGAAAAGCTCTGAGCAAACGAACTACACGATCTTGTGCTAGGCTTAGGATTGGGTCTTGTCCATCACATCATTCTCCTAATGATGTGATCCCGTTATCAACGACATCCAATGTCCATGGTCAGGAAACCGTAACCATCTATTCATCAACGAGCTAGTCTCCTAGAGGCTTACTAGGGACATGGTGTTGTCTATGTATCCACACATGCATCTGAGTTTCCTATCAATACAATTCTAGCATGGATAATACACGATTATCATGAACAAGGAAATATAATAATAACCTATTTATTATTGCCTCTAGGGCATATTTCCAACACTTCCACCATTCCTAAACTGCCTTGAGTGTGTGCATGTGTTGTGGTGGCGTGCGTTTGTACCGGGTGTTGTTCATCGTTGCATTATTTATAAAGCGGGGCGAAAGCCTTTTCGGTAAAACATAAGTCTTCTTAGATATTCCAATAAGAACTACATACGGATGTATATAGACATATTTTAGAGTGTACATTCACTCATTTTGCTCAGTATGTAGTCCGAATTCGAATCTCTAAGAGATTTATATTTAAGAATGGAGGGAGTAGTACAGTATGCTCCTTGTCAGGAAGTGGATTAGGGACATTTGCAGTCGACGGGTCTATTGGGCCGCTTCATGATGACCCACAAGTATAGGGGATCTATCGTAGTCCTTTCGATAAGTAAGAGTGTTGAACCCAATGAGGAGCAGAAGGAAATTATCGGTAACAGATAGTTTTCTGATAAGGTAATTTGTAACGTGTAACAAGTAACAAAAGTAAACAAGGTGCAGCAATGTGGCCCAATCCTTTTTGTAGCAAAGGACAAGCCTGGACAAACTCTTATACAAAGGAAAACGCTCCCGAGGACACATGGGAATTATCGTCAAGCTAGTTTTCATCACGCTCATATGATTCGCGTTCGTTACTTTGATAATTTGATATGTGGGTGGACCGGTGCTTGGGTACTGCCCTTCCTTGAACAAGCATCCCACTTATGATTAACCCCTCTTGCAAGCATCTGCAACTACAAAAGAAGTATTAAGGTAAACCTAACTATAGCATGAAACATATGGATCCAAATCAGCCCCTTACGAAGCAACGCATAAACTAGGGTTTAAGCTTCTGTCACTCTAGCAACCCATCATCTACTTATTACTTCCCAATGCCTTCCTCTAGGCCCAAACAATTGTGAATTGTCATGTAGTCAACATTCACATAACACCACTAGAGGAAGGACAACATACATCTCATCGAAATATCGGACGAATACCAAATTCACATGACTACTTATAGCAAGACTTCTCCCATGTCCTCAGGAACAAACGTAACTACTCACAAATCATATTCATGTTCATAATCAGAGGGGGATTAATATGCATAAAGGATCTGAACAGATGATCTTCCACCAAATAAACCAACTAGCATCAACTACAAGGAGTAATCAACACTACTTGCAACCCACAGGTACCAATCTGAGGTTTTGACACAAAGATTAGATACAAGAGATGAATTATAGGGTTTGAGATGAGATGGTGCTAGTGAAGATGTTGATGGAGACTGGACCCCTCCCGATGAGAGGATCGATGGTGATGATTTCCCCCTCCCGAAGGGATGTTTCCCCAGCAGAACAACTCCGCCGGAGCCCTAGATTGGTTTCGCCAGGTTCTGCCTCGAGAAGACGGCGCTTCGTTCCGAAAGCTTCCTTTTAATTTTTTCTAGGGCGAAAGACTTCATATAGCAAAAGATGGGCACTGGAGGCCTGCAAGGGGGCCCACGAGGCAGGGGCGCACCCCCACCCTTGTGGACAGGGTGTGCCCCCCTCTGGTGCTTTCTTCGCCCAATATCTTTAATATATTCCAAAACTGACTTTCATGGTGTTTCAGGACTTTTGGAGTTGTGCAGAATAGGTCTCCAATATTTGCCCCTTTTCCAGCCCAGAATTCCAGCTGCCGGCATTCTCCCTCTTCGTGTAAACCTTGTAAAATAAGAGAGAATATGCATAAGTATTGTAACATAATGTGTAATAACAGCTCATGATGCAATAAATATCGATATAAAAGCATGATGCAAAATGGACGTATCAACTCCCCCAAGCTTAGACCTCGCTTGTCCTCAAGAGGAAGCCGATAACGAAAAATATGTCCACATGTTTAGAGATAGAGGTGTCGATAAAATAAAATACGGACATGAGGGCGTCATGATGATTCTTATAACAGCAATATATATATATATATTTTCATATGATTTCTTATGCTAAAGTAACAATCTATTCACAATGTCAAGTATGAATCAGAAACTTCATTGAAAACTAACAAACTATGATCTCGGTCATTGAAGCAATTGCAATTTATCATAACATCAGAAAAAGTCAATATAAGAGCTTTTCAGCAAGTCCACATACTCAACTATCATTTAGTCTTTCACAATTGCTAACACTCACGCAATACTTATGGGTATGGAGTTTTAATCGGACACAGAGAAAGATAGGGGCTTATAGTGTTGCCTCCCAAACTTTTACCTCAAGGGTAATGTCAACAATAATAGTTTATGATAACTTACATCCAATTGGATATATATATCAGGATCTTTCCAACACAGTGTGCTTGCCAAAGGATAAAGTGTAAAAAGGAAATGTGAAGATCACCGCACTCTTGCATAAGACATAAGGCAAAAATAAAAGATAGGCCCTTCGCAGAGGGAAGCATAGGCTGTCATGTGCTTGTATGGTTGGATGCACGAAATCTTAATGCAAAAGAACGTCACTTTATATTGCCACTTGTGATAGGGACCTTCATTATGTAGTCCGTCGCTTTTATTTCTTCCATATCACAAGATCGTATAAAGCTTATTTTATCCACACTAATAGATCATACATATTTAGAGAGCAATTTTTATTGCATGCAACAATGACAACTTACTTGAAGGATCTTACTCAATCCATAGGTAGATATGGTGGACTCTCATGGCAAAATTGGGTTTAAGGATATTCGGAAGCACAAGTAGTATCTCTACTTGGTGCAAAGAATTTGGCTAGCATGAGGGGGAAAGGGCAAGCTCAACATGTTGGATGATCCATGACAATATACTTTATTTTGGATATAAGAAAACATAACCCATTACGTTGCCTTCCTTGTCCAACATCAACTTTTTAGCATGTCATATTTTAATGAGTGCTCACAATCATAAAATATGTCCAAGATAGTATATTTATATGTGAAAACCTCTCTGTCTTTATTACTTCCTATTAATTGCAACGATGACCAAAACTATGTTTGTCAACTCTCAACAACTTTTATTCATCATACTCTTTATTTGTGAAGTCATTAATCTGCATAAGATCAATATGATCTTTTTATTTATTTTTATTCTTTTCTTTTTACTATTATTCCCTCAAGATTATAGAAAGATAGCAAAGCCCTTGACTCAAAACTAATCTTTATTATTATATATATATAGCTCACGGACTCGCTTACATAAACATATCATAAAGCAAAACTCAAAACTAGATCATACTAAAACTTTATTCTACTAGATCAAGATATTACCAAAAGGATCGAACTAAGAAAAACGGTAAAGATAGGAGTGTGATGGTGATACGATACCGGGGCACCTCCCCCAAGCTTGGCAGTTGCCAAGGGGAGTGCCCATACCCATGTGTTTATGTCTCTTTCTTCAGAGGTGGTGATGATGGAGTTGTTGATGTTGTAGGCTTGTCGTCCAACATCGATCGTAGGAGGTGCTCCAACTTATGAATAATGCCCATGAGTGCGGTGATATGCTCTTGCAACAGAATATTTTCATGAGTTAGATACTTGTTCTGCACCCGAACTATTTCAATCATCTTGAAAGCTTCAATTTCAGTAGGGGTAAGAAGATTGTAATGAGGTTGAAGGATGTCTTCTTCTTCTGCTACCGGAGCTTGATCCTCCATGGCCTTCTTCATCCTATCATCCTTGTTGATATCCCCGGGTTCTTCTCTCTTCAGCTCTATCTTCATTAGCCAAGCATCGTTGCCCTCATTATTGGAGGAGGGGGACGACATGATGCCTGGCCTTGACAACTCTGGCAGAAAACAGCTCGAAACAAAAACAGAGGATATTTGCGTGATACGAGGGTCAAAACCTTCAGGAGGTTATATAATGAATTTTTACCGACCAAAAGAAGTATTGTGCAAGAAAACAGAGTCCGGAGAGCACACGAGGTGCCCACGAGGCAGGGGGCGCGCCCAGGGGGGTAGGGCGCGCCCTCCACCCTCGTGGATGCCTCGTGTCCTTCCCGGACTACTTATTATTTTCCTATTTTATTAAATATTCCAAAACGGAGAAAAAATGCTATTAGAACTGTTTTGGAGTCGGTTTACTTACCGTACCACATACCTATTCCTTTTCGGAGTCTGAAACATTCTGGAATGTGTCCCATATGTACTCCTCCGGGGTCACGTTATCAATAACATTGGTTTCAACATTTATGGGATTACCTGAGATATAATGTTTGATTCTTTGACCGTTCACCACCTTTGGATTTGTGCCGTCGAAGTTGTTGCTTTTAAGGCGCCGGAACGATAGACCTCCTCGATAACGTGAGGACCTTCCCATTTAGAGAGGAGTTTACCTGCAAAAAACCTTAAACGAGAGTTGTATAACAAAACATAATCACCTACATTAAACTCACGCTTTTGTATCCTTTTGTCATGCCATCTTTAAACTTTTTCTTTAAACAGTTTGGCGTTCTCATAGGCTTGGGTTCTCCACTCATCAAGTGAGCTGATATCAAATAGTCTCTTCTCATTGGCAAGCTTGAAATCATAATTGAGCTCTTTAATGGCCCAATATGCCTTATGTTCTAATTCGAGAGGTAAGTGACATGCTATTCCATAAACCATTTTATACGGAGACATGCCCATAGGATTTTTATATGCAGTTCTATAGGCCCATAATGCATCATCAAGTTTCTTGGACCAATTCTTTCTAGATCTATTAACAGTCTTTTGCAAAATTAATTTGATCTCTCTATTCCTCAGTTCCACTTGACCACTAGACTGTGGGTGGTATGGAGATACAATTCTATGGTTAACGTCATACTTAGCAAGCATTTTACGAAAAGCACCATGAATAAAATGTGAACCACCATTAGTCATTAAGTATCTAGGGACTCCAAACCTCAGAAAAATAACTTCTTTAAGCATCTTAATAGAGGTGTTATGATCAGCACTGCTAGTTGGAATAGCTTCTACCCACTTAGTAATGTAATAAACAACAACTAAAATATGTGTATACCCATTAGAAGAAGGAAACGGTCCCATATAATCAAAGCCCCAAACATCAAATGGTTCAATAACAAGTGAATAGTTCATAGGCATTTTTTGACGTCTACTAATATTACCAATTCTTTGACATTCATCACAAGACAAGACAAACTTACGGGCATCTTTGAAGAGAGTAGGCCAATAAAAACCGGATTGATATACCTTATGTGCAGTTCTATCTCCAACGTGGTGTCCTCCATAAGCCTCAGAGTGACACTTGCGTAGGATTTGTTCCTGGTCATGCTCAGGTACACAACGTCTAATAACACCATCTACTCCTTCTTTATAAAGGTGTGGGTCATCCCAGAAGTAATGTCTTAAATCATAGAAAAACTTTTTCTTTTGCTGGTATGTGAAACTAGGTGGTATAAATTTAGCAACAATGTAATTAGCATAATCAGCATACCATGGAGCAGTACGAGAAGCATTTATGATAGCTAATTGTTCATCAGGAAAGCTATCATCAATAGGTAGTGGGTCATCAAGAACATTCTCTAACCTAGACAAGTTGTCTGCAACGGGGTTCTCAGCTCCCTTTCTATCAATAATATGCAAATCAAATTCTTGTAGCAAGAGAACCCATCTAATAAGTCTAGGTTTAGCATATTTATTTTCCATAAGATATTTAATAGCAGCATGATTAGTGTGAACAGTTACTTTGGAATCAACAATATAAGGTCTAAACTTATCACAAGCAAATACAACTGCTAAAAATTCTTTTACAGTAGTGGCATAATTTCTCTGGGCACTGTCTAGAGTTTTACTAGCATATTGGATAACATTTAATTTCTTATCAACTCTTTGTCCTAGAACAGCACCTACAGCATAATCACTAGCATCACAAATAATTTCAAAGGGTAAATTCCAATCAGGTGGCTGAACAATAGGTGCAGAAATCAAGGCTTTCTTAATTATTTCAAATGCTTCTACACAATCATCATCAAAGACAAAAGGAACATCTTTTTGTAAGAGATTAGTCAGAGGCCTAGAAATTTTTCAGAAGTCTTTAATGAACCTCCTATAAAAACCAGCATGACCAAGGAAACTTCTTATACCTTTAATGTCCTTAGGGCATGACATCTTTTCAATAGCATCAACTTTAGCTTTATCAACTTCAATATCTCTTTTAGAAATTTTATGCCCCAAGACAATACCTTCATTAACCATAAAGTGGCACTTCCCCCAATTCAAGACAAGATTAGTTTCTTCACATCTCTGCAAAACTCGATCAAGGTTGCTTAAGCAATCATCAAAAGAAGTTCCATACACGGAGAAATCATCCATGAAAACCTCAACAATCTTTCCACAAAAGTCAGAGAATATAGCAGTCATACATCTTTGGAAGGTAGCAGGTGCATTGCATAAACCAAAAGGCATACGTCTATAAGCAAAGGTACCAAAAGGGCAAGTAAAAGTGGTCTTTTCTTGATCCTCTTTTGACACTGGTATTTGGGAGAAACCAGAATAACCGTCTAGAAAGCAAAAATGTGTATGTTTGGATAATCTTTCTAGCATTTGATCAATAAAAGGTAAAGGGTAATGATCCTTTTTAGTAGCTTTATTTAGTTTATGGAAATCAATTACCATTCTATAACCTGTAACAATTCTTTGTGGAATTGATTCATCTTTATCGTTAGGAACAACAGTAATACCTCCCTTCTTAGGGACACAATGGACATGACTTACCCACTGACTATCAGCGACAGGATAAGTTATACCTGCCTACAGAAGCTTTATTATTTCTTTTCTTACCACTTCTTTCATCTTAGGATTTAACCGTCGTTGGTGATCAACAACCGATTTAGCGTCTTTCTCCAATTTTATTTTGTGCTGGCATAGAGTGGGACAAATGCCCTTAAGATCATCAAGAGTATATCCAATAGCAGCACGGTGCTTCTTCAGAGTTTTCAATAATTTCTCTTCTTCCTTCTCTGAAAGTTTAGCACTAATAATAACATGATATATCTTCTTTTCATCAAGATAAGCATATTTAAGAGTATCAGGTAATGGTTTAAGCTCAAACACGGGATCACCCTTGGGTGGAGGAGGATCCCTTAGAATTTCAATAGGCAAGTTGTGTTTCAAAATAGGTCCCTGTTTAAAGAATACTTCATCTATTTCCCTTCTTTCATTCATAAACATATCATTTTCATGGTCTAACAAATATTGTTCTAAAGGATCATTAGGAGGTACGGCAATAGAAGCAAGACCAATAATTTCATCTTTACTAGGCAATTCTTTATCATGGGGTTGTCTACGAAATTTAGCAAAATTAAAATCAAGAGACATATCCCCTAAACCAATAGTAACAACATCCTTTTTTCCATCTATCTTAGCATTAACAGTATTCAAGAAGGGTCTACCAAATATAATGGGACAAAAGTTATCTTGTGGGGAAGCAAGAACAAGAAAATCAGTAGGATATTTAATTTTCCCACACAAGACTTCAACATCTCTAACAATTTCAATCGGTGACATAGTATCTCTATTTGCAAGCTTAATAGTAACATTAATATCTTCTATCTCAATAGGTGCAACATCATGCATAATTTCTTTATATAAGGTATAAGGTATTGCACTGATACTAGCACCCATATCACATAAGCCATAATAACAGTGATCTCCTATTTTAACCGAAACAACAGGCATGCCAACAATAGGTCTATGTTTATCTTTAGTATCAGGTCTAGCAATTCTAGCAGCCTCATCACAGAAGTAAATAACACGGCCATCAATATTATCGACCAAGAGATCTTTAACCATAGAAATACTAGGTTAAAATTTAATTTTCTTAGGGTGTGTAAGTGTTCTAGTATTACTCTTACGAACCATAGTTGAAGCTTTAGCATGATCCTTTATTCTAGCAGGGAAAGGTGGTTTCTCAATATAAGTGGTAGGAACAATAGGATCAACATTATAAGTGATAGTCTTTTCTTCAACTTTAATAGGTTCAACTACTTTTACTTCAATGGGAGGATGATATCTAGACCACTTCTCCTTAGGGAGATCAACATGAGTAGCAAAGGATTCATAGAAAGAAGCTACTATCTCAGAGTCAAGTCCATATTTAGTTCTAAATTCACGAAAAGCATCGGTATCTATAAAAGATTTAACACAATCAAACTTAGGTGTTATACCCGACTCCTTACCTTCGTCAAGTTCCCAATCTTCAGAGTTGCGTTTACTTCTTTCTAATAAATCCCATCTGAATTCGATAGTCTTCATCATAAAAGAACCAGTACAAGAAGTATCAAGCATGGAGCGATTATTGAGAGAAAGCCAAGCATAAAAATTTTGAATAACAATTTCTCTTGAGATCTCATGATTGGGGCACGAATATAACATTTACTTAAGCCTCCCCCAAGCTTGAGCGATACTTTCTCCTTCGCGAGGCCAAAATTATATATATAATTACGATCACGGTGAACCAGATGCATAGGATAAAACTTCTGATGAAATTCCAATTTCAATCGGTTGTAGTTCCATGATCCAATATCATCACATAGCCTAAACCATGTCAATGCCTTTCCCTTCAAAGATAAAGGGAAGACCTTCCTCTTGATGACATCCTCGAGCATACCTGCAAGCTTAAATAATCCACAAACTTCATCCACATAGATTAGGTGCAAATCGGGATGTAATGTTCCATCTCCTGTAAAAGGATTAGCTAGCAGTTTCTCTATCATACCCGAAGGAATTTCAAAGTAAACATTTTCAGTAGGTTCAGTAGGTTCAGGAGCAACTCATTGCTCTACAGGTCGTGGTGAAGATACCCCGAAGAAGCCCCTCAAAGGATTACTTTCCATAGTAACAAGTGACAGTAAATTTCACCACACTATATAAAATTTTCCTTACCAAATTCCACTTACCAAAGGCGCTTCACTCCCCGGAAACAGCGCCAGAAAAGAGTCTTGATGACCCACAAGTCTAGGGGATCTATCGTAGTCCTTTCGATAAGTAAGAGAGTCGAACCCAACAAGGAGCAGAAGGAAATGACAAGCGGTTTTCAGTAAGGTATTCTCTACAAGCACTGAAATTATCGGTAACAGATAGTTTTGTGATAACGTAATTTGTAACGGGTAACAATTAACAAAAGTAAACAAGGTGCTGCAAGGCGTCCCAATCCTTTTTGTTGGAAAGGACAAGCCTGGACAAACTCTTATATAAAGGAAAACGCTCCAGAGGACACATGGGAATTATCGTCAAGCTAATTTTCATCATGCTCATATGATTCCCGTTCGTTACTTCGATAATTTGATATGTGGGTGGACCGGTGCTTGGGTACTGCCCTTCCTTTGACAACCATCCCACTTATGATTAACCCCTCTTGCAAGCATCTGCAACTACAAAAGAAGTATTAAGGTAAACCTAACCATAGCATGAAACATATGGATCCAAATCGGCCCCTTACGAAGCAACGCATAAACTAGGGTTTAAGCTTCTGTCACTCGAGCAACCCATCATCTACTTATTACTTCCCAATGCCTTCCTCTAGGCCCAAACAATGGTGAAGTGTCATGTAGTCGACGTTCACATAACACCACTAGAAGAAAGACAACATACATCTCATCAAAATATCGAACGAATACCAAATTCACATGACTACTTATAGCAAGACTTCTCCCATGTCCTCAGGAACAAACATAACTACTCAAAAATCATATTCATGTTCATAATCAGAGGGGTATTAATATGAATAAAGGATCTGAACATATGATCTTCCACCAAATAAACCAACTAGCATCAACTACAAGGAGTAATCAACACTACTAGCAACCCACAGGTACCAATCTTAGGTTTTGAGACAAAGATTGGATACAAGAGATGAATTAGGGTTTGAGATGAGATGGTGCTGGTGAAGATATTGATGGAGATTGACCCCCTCCAGATGAGAGGATCGATGGTGATGCTTTCCCCCTCCTGGAGGGAAGTTTCCCCAGCATAACAGCTCCGCCGGAGCCCTAGATTGGTTTCACCAGGTTCTGCCTCGAGACGGTGGCGCTTCATCCCGAAAGCTTCTTTCTGATTTTTCCAGGGCGAAAGAATTCATATAGAAAAAGATGGGCACCGGAGGCCTGCCAATGGGCCCACGAGGCAAGGGGCGCGCCCCCACCCTCGTGGATAGGGTGTGGCCCCCCTCTGGTGCTTTCTTCGCCCAATATTTTTAATATATTCCAAAACTGACTTTCGTGGAGTTTCTGGACTTTTGGAGTTGTGCAGAATAGGTCTCTAATATTTTCTCCTTTTCCAGCCCAGAATTCCAGCTGCCGGCATTCTCCCTCTTTGTGTAAACCTTGTAAAATAAGAGAGAATAGGCATAAGTATTGTAACATAATGTCTAATAACAGCCCATAATGCAATAAATATCGATATAAAAGCATGATGCAAAATGGACGTATCACTTCAGATGGATGCTTTAAATGATTCTAGATCGTCTGCCAGTCTTTGATAGTCTAGACTGATAGTAACACGATTGTCCCTTCAGTTGAATAGAGCAGCCCCTTATGTGGCCGAAGCCTTTCCGAACCCATTCTTGTCATACCGGCAATACAAGCCCATATGGTCCATCTAGTTCCACTTTCCTGATTTTACTCTTGATGCTTAGGGTTTTCCCCTTTTATCTACCCTATTATGGTCTGCGTAGGTGCTTTCTGTTGTACTAGCAGTACTCCACTCTTCAAGCTAAACAACACATCACTCATAATTCCAAAGCTTAGTTGTTCAAATATGATTGTGATATGATACTGATATTTGTTAACAGACACATTTAATTGGTTAGCTAATGGTCCCATTTGAGTTTCCAAATGCATGTCGCGACATATAGAGAAACAGCAGAATTGCATTTCTTTGTCACTTGTTGAATGTACTTTCTTGTCCATACCAAATCTTAGTTGTTATTTCAAAGCAAACATCGGTTGCTAACTACCCTTTACGCCGTTTGCAGCTTCAGATCTGCCATCCCACTGCCACGGTCAACACTATACTCATCATGCTTACGGTTTCCCCATTTTATGATGACCACGATCAGCCTACGTGGTTCGTGTCGTAATAGCACTGCTCCACCCATCGAGCTAAACAAGCTTAGTTGTACAAATTCAAATATGATATTATGATGATATTAGTAAAACTGAGACATGTTTAATTGGTCAGCTAAATGTTCCTACTTTAGATTCTAAATGCATGTGAGCCACATATGGAGAGACCAAAAGGAATAGTATTTCTCTATGCGCTCTGGTTCATCATGGGTGGGCAACAGACATTGTATAGAAAGACTTGTAATATATTCAATATGCTTGCTCTTATGCTCTTCTTTAACATGATCCTCCTCTCTTCTTTAATAATTATGTTCCTTGTTGGGAAGAGTAGCAGAGACATTTGCGGTCAACTAGTCAGGTCGAGTTGTTCTCCCTTAGTATATTTTTAATCTGTCAGGTCAGGTCGACTCGTTCTTCTTTACTATATGTTGAAGCTGTCATCTGTGAAGTATCATCACTTCTGGAGCTCTCATGTTTTGAGTAGTAGGCCAAATTATATTAATGCACACACCAAATGACAGCATGCATGGCATCTCTCAAAAGAATTGCAGAGATAGCACAAAGGGGTTTACAGGGAGGCAATATTGGATTAGAATCACTTCTGCATTACAAAGATAATCTCACTTGTTTTATGTTTTCATGCATGTCAGGTATTGAACATGATCAAAATGAATATGAGAATGGGTGCCCGAGAGGAATATTGTGGAACAATCCACTGGCTAACAAACTTGGCATGGTGGAGAATGGCCTATCTTATTCACACATCAAGGTGTTTGCTCTAACTTGGCAATGTTCTATTGGTCGCACATATTTTGCATATGACCTCTTGCATTACTTCTACTTTGTTACACTACCATCTGCTTAGTTTAAGCATCATATATGAGTATATGCCATACCTATCCATTTTCTGTACCTATTCCATGTGTCATCATACTATGTTTTTCCAGTCAAATGTTGTTCTTTCGTAATAGATGTCCAAAAGGAAGACGGTGCGTGTAGATCCTCAAGGAGTACAAACTAGGTATTTGGAAAAGGTAGTGATACCTGTTAAATCAGATAGATCAGCAGCCACAGAAAACACAGGCCCAACTGTACCAAACTTTACCTCTAATCCACTGGCCAAACCCCTATTAGAACTGTAGAGAGCCCAGCCTCAGGTACTATCTATGATATCAATTCAAAATTTGAACTCCTAAATTTCTACATGTGCCTTACCTTCTCTCTTGTATGAAAACTAATTTCAGATGAATCTCCTTTCCCAAAGGACCATAGGATCTCACAACAATAATGGGCACTGCATTCCTTTTGTCAGTACCTCTTGCCCTTTGTCAGCATACTTACACTCATTACTGTTTGATTATGTAGCATCACTTTAAATGTTCGCTTCTTTATCCTCCCTTTGCTCAAAATTATAAGATCTATATTTACTCTTAGATAAATGTAGAATTAACACAATGGTTATGAAGTTTTGGATTGCTCACCTCTGGTCCTTGGCCTCCATGGTGATGATGGCCCCCTCCGGGAACCTCCTCCATGGCCTCCGATGATGATGGCCCCCTCCGGCAGGGTGCTGGAGAGGGCCTACATTGATTTTCCGTCGCTACAGAGGCTTGTGGTGGCGGAACTCCTGATCTAGGTTTCTTTCTGGGGGGTTTTGGTATTTATCGGAATTTTTGGCGTCGGTCTCATGTCAAGGGGGTCCACGAGGCAGCGACAAGGTAGGAGCACCCTCCCAGGGGGTAGGGCATGCCCCCTACCTTGTCGTCGCCTTGGGACTCTTTTGGTCCAACTCTTGTGCTTCGGGGTTCTCTTTTGGTCCATAAAAAATCACCGTAAATTTTCAGCCCATTGTGGGAACTTTTATTTCTGCACAAAAAACGACACTATGGTAGTTCTGCTGAAAACAGCGTCAGTCTGGGTTAGTTCTAATCAAATCATACCAAAACCATATAAAGTTGTTGTAAACATGCCATGAATACTTCATAAATTATAGATACGTCGGAGACATATCAGCATCCCACTACAAAAAAATACACTTCCGTGATGATACGTGTTTGTCACAGTAGGTCACGTTTTCTGTCATGCATGTACATCCATGACAAATTTATGACAGAATGAAGATAGTCATACATGTGCTGTCATAGAAGTGTTCCATGACATTACCAAAATTATCATCACGGAAGTGTCCACTTCCATGACGATAAATCGCGCGTCATAGAAGTGCTTTCGTCAAGTGTGACCGACACGTGGCATCCACCGTAACGGGACGCCGTTAAGCTATCGGGTCCGGTTTTGGATCCGATAACCCGCTAACAGCCACGACCAATGCCGATTTTCCACGTGTAAAATTCTCACTGGCCGACGGAACCACGCGTCAGCTCTGCGTTGGCACAGGTGTCACTCATCCAACGGTCGAGATGGGCCTATGATATGTTGACACGTGGACGGGCCCAAAAGTGGCCCATAAAGTTTAAATGGGTCGGCCCAACTAAAGGCCCACAAGATTTAGCAGACCATAATGGGTCGGCCCAGCTAAAGGCCCACAAGATTTTGCAGACCATAATGGGCCAGCCCAGCTAAAGGCCCACAAGATTTAGCGGACCACAATGGGCCAGCCCAGCTAAAGGCCCACAAGATTTTGCACACCATAATGGGCCGGCCTAGCTAAAGGCCCAACATTCTTAGTTAAGGACCGTACGGCTAGTGTCAAATCGGCCCGTCAACGGCCTGTCCTAAACTTGTCATCATTGTGGCCCATGGTCACTTCTGGCCCGTTAACAATCCACTAAGTATATGGGCCGAATTACGGCCCGGTGTATTTCTGGCCTGTTAAAGGTCCTGCTTCATTCGGGCCGATTTACAAGGCATTGAAACTTTTGGCCCATAAACGACCATGAAGGATTTGGGTCATATTAGGCCATGCGTGACATTCGGCCTGTTAAAGGCCCACCATAGATTTGGGCCACTTTCGGCCTGTTGTGATTTTCAGCCTGTTAACGTCGGACGAAATCCATGGGCCATATGTGGCCCAACGTCACATTGGGCCCAGTAACGGCCCATATAAAAATGACGATAATCTAGCCCGACCGAATTTCCGGCCTGTTAAAGGCCCGTGTATTAGGTCGGCGCATTTACGGCCCGTCCAAATTTTGGCCTGTGAAAGATCCGCGTCGTAAATGGGCCACCATTTCGGCCTGCTAAGACCAGTGGGTTATTTGGCACAATCAGGGCCCAATCTCACTTTCGGTCTATTAAAGGCCCATGTTTTTTATGGGCTCGAGATATTTACAACTGTAAACGGCCTATTGTTACTAAGGGCCCAAATTATGTTTAGGCCTGTTAAAGGCCCACTATGGGCACAGGCCTACCAGAAAAATATGAAAGCTTATGCTAATTTAGGCCCAGATATTTTTAGTGGGCTACATGAAAATTTCGGCCCATAATCGTTTTTAGCCCAATTGGAATGGGCCCGACGAATGTTGGCATGTTGGGCTCCTACGAAGCTTTCGGCCGAATACATTACTAAAATAAACCTAGACTATACAAAAATAGCGTCGTAATTATTGCAGCCTTTGGCAGCATCATAAATGTTGTATCACAACAAAAAAATTCCAACCATACAACAAAAGGCCTGTTGGCATAAAGTTTACAGTCCTTGCAGATAAAAGCACCATCAGATGTATAGAAGCACAGAT
Source organism: Aegilops tauschii subsp. strangulata (assembly GCF_002575655.3). Taxonomy (NCBI): domain Eukaryota; kingdom Viridiplantae; phylum Streptophyta; class Magnoliopsida; order Poales; family Poaceae; genus Aegilops; species Aegilops tauschii. Next base: position 262,352,089 of record NC_053040.3, read on the forward strand.
CATTTGACCTGAGTTCTAATATTTCAGGATATAGAATCTGATGGAGCAGCACGATCTTCACCTTTTTTCCGCCATTGCTCTTGAACAACGAAGCAAATGTCTGATAGTCTGGTTTCAAAACAATTCATATCTTGACGACATTTGTCCACCACTATTCTTGTTTCCAAAACGACGTCCATTAGGGATTGGACTTGTGTCTGGAGCACAGATATATCACTCTGTCTAGCAGGAAGATTTTGTTCAGTAGGCGATTTGGACGAGGTTACCTTGACAACCAACCCAGAATTACGCAGGAAGGTGCTTTTTGCACTGTTAGTAGAAAGAGACTGACGCACTGCAGCAAGAGGTGACATTGTGCATGTGGTAGCCTCGTCACCTTCCAGTGGTTGTGGCTGTTCAATCATTTGTTCCATAGCTTCCTGAAAGATTGAACTTGTAGATTAGTGTACCAGATAAGTTACTAATGAGACAAAAACAAACAAAGTAGGTTACAAGTTTATACATAACTTATTTTGGTGAACTACTATAATACATTAGCATGTATTGTAGTGCTAACTACATAATAAAATCACTTTCGGAACATATGTCCATGTAGCATGCCTACTGTATTGTCTATTTCCTCACATTCGTTGACATCTAAGGATAAAGAGACATGGTTTAAAGTAGGATGAACATAGTATGACATCATTCATATCATGGGCAAACAGATATAAAACAAACAGGCTATTTTATGATAGTGTGCGCACGTGAACATAACAACTAGATTACAGATCAAGACCAAAATAATATCCTTCATCTCTTTTAAACCATGTAAGGTGAAATGATACGTTAAGACAACTGTGCATAAAAGTGAATAGAGTAACTGACATGGGCTGCAAACCAAGTAGTTAAATGAACACATCACAGTACCAATCAGTTCAAAGGCAGGAGGAGTAAGGACTTACAACAGTGGCTTGAACTGGTGTGCTCATGCCCTTCATCTTGCTAGTGTGGCAATCCTTGAAGATTTGCACTGCATTCGGTTTAGGTTCTTTTTGGTCTGCACAGTCTTTCCTCTGCATTTGGAACAAGTCAATATAGATACGATAATATGGCCCAGAAAAAAGAAGGAAGTAACAGCTATTTACAAGAGCCTCGCAGTGTGCAATATAGCTACGAGATCCTGTTGTCTGTTGGAATTTCACTTTAGAACGGTTGGTCTTGTTCTTCAAACAGTTAGCCTAGAAGAAGATAGACTTCTAAGGCACATACATAAATACAAGTTCAATATGTGGTATGATAAAATAGATATAACCTACCTGATACTTTGGATCAGACCAGTGTTTAACGAGGGCTGTCCAGTCTTCATCTGTAATATATTCCACTGGAGATGTTTGGGTGATTTCATTGTTAGCCTTGCCTTCAAAGTGAGATTTTCTAACGTGGTACCGATACTGTCACAGAGCAGACTGAAAAACATGAGTGCATGCTTGTTTAGTTGCATCATCTTTCAGATCCAACTTGAACCTCATCTGTTGAAAAAAGAATGTGAGTCTTTTTAGGAGGAAGCTAGAAATTATGGGACAGAGCAAGACAATATTACTAATTCCGATGAATAACATTACTTACGGATAAATGGTCAAGGAAGGTGTTAAACTGGGTACTGTCTTTCTCATTCCTGTACTGGATCCATGTTGGGAGGATACGTGCATGACACCTAACGGCAACGGCTGCCTCTGATACTAACTTGGCTGAATCTGTAGCATCACGTGGCCTTTTTAAACCTGCCTCAAAATGGATCTCCATTCTTCCTCCTTTAGATTTTGTTAATCTATCAAGCATTATCCCTGATGTCTGTTTCAGCTTGCGCCGTGGTGCTAGTTCAACAACGAATATGGAAAGTGTTAGTGTACATCAAACTATGACAGTACATATAAAGGAGCATGCAACTGCAACTTGACTCGGTCAGGTACCGTCTTGGTATTGATGCTCGTGAGGTTCATCTGATCTTGCCAAGTCCTGTTGTGTCAGCAGTGCTTCGGAAGTAGTGTTGGGTGTGAAGGCAGCTTGGGAACTGGCCAGTTCCGGAGCAAATGAACGAGTAACTCGTTGAGATGCTGGTACAGTTGAAGCAGATGCTGCAGCTGGTGGAGCAGGTGATACTGTGTTTGTAGATTTAGTTGGTGGACTTGGACCTTCTACTGCACTATAAGTACCAGCAGAATTTGGACGGCGGATCCTTTTCCGTTTCACCCGACGAGTAACACCACTCCCTACTATATTATTTTCCTTGCTCTTTTTTGACTTTGCCATGTCAAGCCGTACCCACGACACAAAAGGATAAAATCGCTCTTCAGAACTCATTGATGCATGATACAGACAAGCAATACTTTGATGTAAGACAACTGTACGAGGATGGAATATGTAAGAAAAACACGACGGCATGACATATTCACAGCTAAGATGTGTAAACTAAGCAGAAGGATTTTCAAGAAAATAGAAGTAATGCAAGCTAGACACCATATGAAAGATGCAACCAATATTACTCTGCCAAGTTAAAAGTGTCTTGTCATAAGTGGCAATTCGAAAAATTAGAAGCAGTACAACGTAGAAATCAATGCAAGATGCAACCACTATCAAACTGCCATGTTAAAAGCGTCGAATCATGAGTGAGTGATGCGGGATACACAACAGCAGTACTTTGATGTAAGAACATGGTATGATAGATAGATGCAGTGTATTCTAGACACAGAACGCCATGTCATATGCACATGTATAACGTATAAACTCAGCAGGTGCAAATTAAATCAAAATAGAAGAAATACAGGCTAGACAACATATGCAACATGAAACCAATTATCACACTGTCAACTTAGAGCAAGCACCTGCGATGGTGGAGTATGGGAGATGAACTCATCATGTAGACTTGGGACTTCGACTTCATTAGCAGTAGCAGTGGCAAATCTAGAGAGTCTCTGTTTGCGTCGGTGCGGAGGACCACCAACATCCCCTAACTTACTCTTTTCCTTCCTATTTTCTGATATTGCCTTATGAAGTCAAAACCACAAGAAGATGAATAAAATTAGCTCTGCATAACTGGTTGATGCATGATACAGACGAACACTACTTTGATGTAAGGCAAGTGCAGGATAGGAGGATGGAATATATACAAAAAAAGATAGTGTTTCATATTCACACGTATGATAGGAGGATGGAATATGTATGTAAAACAGTAAGGGGAAGGCATTTCAACAAAATTAGAAGAAATTAAAGCTAGGCACCATATGAACATGCAACCAATATCACTCTATCAGGTAAAAAGTGTCTCGTCGCAAGTGCCATTTCAAGAAATTAGAAGCAGTACAAGCTAGAAGACAATGCAAGATGCTACCTACATCACAGTCCCAAGTTAAATGTGTCTTATGGGTAAGTGATCGTTGCAGGTATAAGTTGTAAGCTACGCAGATGCAATTCAACATAATCAGAAGCAATACAAACTAGACATCATACAGAAAACGCAACCACATATAACTGTTCCAAGTTAGAGCAAGCACCTGTAATGGTGGAGTAGGGGAGATGTGCTCATCATGTACACATATGTTCTAGAAATAGGAACACGTGTCATATTCATAGGCATTATGTGTAAAGTAAGCAGATGCAATTCAACAAAGTTAGAAGCAATACAAGCTAGACATCATACGCAACATGCAACCACATATAATAGTGCCAAGTTAGAGCAAGCACCTGTGACGGTGGAGTAGGGGAGATGTGCTCATCATGTACACGTATGTTCTAGAAACAGGAACACGTGTCATATTCACAGGCACTATGTGTAAAGTAAGCATATGCAATTCAACAAAGTTAGAAGTAATACAAGCTAGACATCATATGCAACATGCAACCACATATAATAGTGCCAAGTTAGAGCAAGCACCTGTGATGGTGGAGTAGGGGAGATGTGCTCATCATCTACACAGCTACGTTGACTGTCTAGCCTTTCGTTGTCTTGCGAATCTTGTTGGGAAGAGGGCGGAGTAGAATCTGTAGAGAACCCCCGTTTCAGTTGCTCGGAAGGAACACCATCATCCAATGCCTTGCCAATTTCCTTCAGCTTTATTGATTTTGCATTGTGAGGTCAAACCGACAAGAAAAAGGAATATAATTCGCTCTTCAGAACTCATTCATGCATGATACTGACGAACACTACTCTGATGAAAGGCAAAGTCGTGATACGAGGATGGAATATGTACGAAAAAATAGAAGTCTTGACATATTCCCACCTATGATGTGGTAACTAAGAAGAAGGCACTTGAACAAATTAGAAGCACTGCAAACTAGACACCATATGAAAGGTGCAATCAATATCACTCTACGAAGTTAAAACTGTCTCGTCATAGGTGGCGATCATCAAACTAGAAGCAATACATGCTAGAAATCATATTCGAGACGCAAACCAATATCACACTGCCAACTTAAAGGTGTCCCATCATAAGTGACTGATGCAGGATACACAAAAAGAGGAACACCATGTAAGAACATGGTGTGATAGACAGATATAGTATGTACCAAAAACAGGAAAGCGTGTCATATTCACACGTATCATGTGTAAGCTAAGCAGATGCAGTTTACACTAATTAGGAGCAATACAAGCTAGACACCATATGCAACATGCAACCAGATATCACATAGCCAAGTTAGAGCAAGCACCTTGGATGGTGGAGTACGGGAGCGGAGACTTGGACCTTGTAATGCACTATCAATACAAGGAGAATCGGTACAGATGCTCCATTTACATTGCAGAGGACCACCATCATCGCCATCCTTACTCTTTTCCTTCCTCTTTCTTGATTTTGCCTTGTCAAGTCAAACCCACAAGAAAAAGGAATAAAATTTGCTCTTCAGAACTCATTGATGCATGATACTGACGAACACTACTTTCATATAAGGCAGCCGCATGATAGGAGGATGGAATATGTATGAAAAACAAGACGACGTGGCATATTGACATGTATGATGTATAAAGTGTAAACTAAGCACAAGGTGCTTGAACTTGTTAGAATCAATGCATGCTAGAAACCATATGAAAGATGAAACCAATATCACTCTGCCAAATTAAAAGGGTGCCCTAACAAATGTATTTGACCAAATTAGAAGCAATACATGGCAACAGGCTAGAAATAATATGCAATATGCAATGAATAAAGGTGACTCATCGTAAGTGATTGATGCAGGATACAGAAGAGAGGTAGTTTCATGTAAGAACAAGGTTAACAAATAGATATAGTGTGTACCAAAAATAGGAAGGCATGTCATATTCACAGGTATAATGTGTAAACTAAGCAGATGCAATTTACCCTAATTAGAAGCATTACAAGCTAGACACCGTATGCAACATGCAACGACATATCATACTGCGAAGTTAGAGCAAGCACCTGTGATGGTGGTGTGGGGGAATTGCAGTCATCAACTAGAGAGCTACGTTGACTATCTTCATTTAGCCTTGCTGTTTCTTGAGAATCATGTGGGGAGGATGACACTGCAGTCTGTAAACGAGTATGGCGTCTCATAGTAACCCACTCGGGTGATTGTCTCATCATAAGTGATTGACGAGGGATACAAAAGAGCATTAGTTTGATGTACGAACATGGTTAATAGACATATGTAGTATGTATCAAAAACAGGAAGGCTTGTCATTATCAAAGGTATAATGTGTAAAGTAAGAAGATGCAATTTAACCAAATTGGAAGCAATACAAGCTAGACACCATATGCAACATGCAACCACATTTGACAGCGCAAAGTTAAAGCAAGCACTTGGGATGGTTGTGTGTGGCAATTGAGATCATAAACTGCAGAGCTACGTTTACTGTCTCCAACTGTTGACACTGCACCCTTTAGAGCACTGATACGCTTAGTGCTTATCTTCGAATTACACTGGAGCGACTTCTGTCTTTTCTTTTCACCATTCATCAACACTGTGTCAGAGTCTGAAATACCCATGCATAAAAAAACAATAGTGTGAGTATGGGTGAAGTGTGTGCACAATTAGTACAGTGTAAAGGTAGAAGATAGCAGGTCGGTGAGAAATAAATTACGGGAGACATATGATAGCTCTACAACATGCATGGCACACTAAATTACTACAGGATTCTATGAAAATAACATTCGGCTGAAAAACAAATAGGTCAGTCCATTTTTTCTGCACCGTCCGATGTACAAAGAACGGGCAGATCGCCTACATCTACCTCCAGCCAGTCAGTGTTGACGATCTTCCTCGAAACGGCAGCGACCACCGGCCCAGTCCCCTGCCTGCGCCCTCCCCCTCGACCTCACCGCACCGCCGTGCTTGACACCGCCCCCCGGCCATCCATTCAAGCCCCACCGACCTCTAGATCGGGCGCAAGCAGCTCCTACATCCCACACCCCTATGATAGACACCGATGCGCCGCTTCCCCGGCGAACAGGCGAACTAGGTGCTCCACGCGCCTAAGCGGGTGCTGCTTTTTTTAATTGCAGTTCGACTGACCCTGAATTGAAATCCAGGCGGGCTACTGACCTCTAGCAAAGGTGAAATAGTAAAGGGAGGAAACCTTGTGCATTTAGTATCACGGAGAAGATGCAGCAAGAAGCGCTCAACTAGCTTCTTTCGTGGGATGAATATGGTGTGAGCGGAGACGTAATGTTTGCACGAATAAGGGAAGAGGAGTACCTCTTTCTGCTGGCAGTGTTGTGTTCTCCTTCTGTTTTTCCAACGATCTTCTTTTGGTTTGCTAGAAACGAGAAGTTGTGGAGGATGGTGCAGCCTTGGACGAACCCATGGCCAAGTTGTTGAGTGTTGTGCGGTGGCCGTCTGTCGGCGGCGGGGAACCAGATCCGAAACGGCGAACGACGGCGTAGCGGGAACAACTCCGGTGCAGTGGATGCTTGCGATAGTGGATCGGCAGTAGTGGGGCGCAGGACGGCGTGGTCAGAGTGGTTCTGGTATGGCGCACGTCGGCGTCGGCGTCATGGAGGCAACTCTACCTCGGCTTCAGCTGCTAAGTCCTTGAGGGCGTTGCGATTACGGTTGCATTGGACGACAACATTGGGGTACCGGCTCCGGCGTGATGGAGGAGGGCGGCGGTGGATTGGGCGCTATGGGGTGGAGGACGGAGGAGGCTGGGGTTTCGCGGCTGGTGGAGAGGGTGTTTTGGCGCCCACGGAGTATGAATGGGGAAACGGAGGGAGGCGGGGAACTAAGGGGGAACACTGTTTCGGTTTGGGACGCGCTTGTTTGAAATTTGGGGAAAGTTACAAACTTTGGCCCCATCTAAAATTTCAGACATATTGCGGGTTGGGGGTAGGATAGTAATCTCAGGTGTCCCAAATGTGGGCGGGATAGATTTCGGCCGAGCGCATGGGTGTTTAAGCGCCCACGGCGTATGAATGCTTCTCGGAGGCGGTTGAGACTAGCGTCTTGGTGAAGTTACAAACCTACCCCTGTTTAGACCTTTGGAAATCGGGCCAATAGGCTACACGGGCCAGAGTCAGGACAGTAATTTCCTACCACCAAACATTAGTCTCGCGCGGTTTCGGGTGACTAGAGGCCTATTTGGCGCCTCGTTCAATATTTGGGAGCAGAAGCATTAACGTTTTCGGTTCTCTTGAATTGAACTTTCAGGATTTGTCAAACTTCACAAATCTTTACTCTGGAAAATCCTAAAGCTATGATTATTTTGGAATGGAGGGGGTACATTTGAATATACATTGTACACGAGTATATATTAAAAATTATGCAACTTACCTCAGTTCATGCATGGTTCCAGATATAATCTCCTTGGTTGCAAAAAAAAAAAATTGGACGTGCGTATGAATATATATAGCATGTTCAAAGGCACAACAAAGATTGATGCCCCCTTTTACATCTGATTTACAAATGCCATTATCTCGGGTTCAAATAGATGACTGCACTTGCACTTCCTATGAATTAGAATCTTCGAAACCCCCTTTATGTTGAATTCGACATGTATTCTATTTCGTAGCTAGCAATTTGGAATGTATCCATGCAAGTGACAAATGTATAAAGTGCTTCACACTGACAACATGGAGTGCACCAATTAATGTTTATATATGAATTGCAAAAGCAGCCATAGCCTGTATTTCAAAGCGCTCTCACTCTATGGATTGATAATATGAAATAAACATATGCCCATTCTAGAATTCAATAGAGTATGGGTGTCTGATAGACCGATTTTCATCCATACGCAATTTGCAAAATTCATGATCTCATTCAAAAATAATAATGCCATTTATATTTTAATTTAATGCGTAGACCACCTTTTACACGTATATGCACTATGCCTCGGCCCGTTCTCACAAACGCGCTATATATCTCTCTATCTACCGCATAAGTGCACACACTTTATATGCATCGGCATTTCTCTTTCACACATGCTCACAATCTCTCTCAGGGTGTCGGGGAGTGATACGTCTCCGTCGTATCTACTTTTCCAAACACTTTTGCCCTTGTTTTGGACTCTAACTTGCATGATTTGAATGGAACTAACCCGGACTGACGCTGTTTTCAGCAGAATTGCCATGGTGTTATTTTTGTGCAAAAATAAAAGTTCTCGGAATGACCTGGAAATCAACGGAGAATTATTTTGGAATTAATAAAAAATACCAGTGAAAGAATCAAGGCCAGGGGGCCCACACCCTGTCCATGAGGGTGGGAGGCGCGCCTGCCCCCCTGGGCGCGCCGCCTGCCTCGTGGGCCCCCTGGAGCTCCACCAACCTCAACTCCAACTCTATATATTCGTGTTCGGGAAGAAGAAAACGAGAGAGAAGGATTCATCACGTTTTACGATACGGAGCCGCCGCCAAGCCCTAAACTCTCTCGGGAGGGCTGATCTGGAGTCCGTTCGGGGCTCCGGAGAGGGGAATCTGTTGCCATCGTCATCATCAACCATCCTCCGTCACCAATTTCATGATGCTCACTGCCGTGCGTGAGTAATTCCATCGTAGGCTTGCTGGTCGGTGATGGGATGGATGAGATTTATCATGTAATCAAGTTAGTTTTGTTAGGGTTTGATCCCTAGTATCCACTATGTTCTGAGATTGATGTTGCTATGACTTTGCTATGCTTAATGCTGGTCACTAGGGCCCGAGTGCCATGATTTTAGATCTGAACCTATTATGTTTTCATGAATATATGTGAGTTCTTGATCCTATCTTGCAAGTCTATAGTCACCTACTATGTGTTATGAATTGTCAACTCAACTCTAATACTTGAGAATATTCTTTGGCTCCCCTTGTGTCGAATCAATAAATTTGGGTTGAATACTCTACCCTCGAAAACTGTTGCGATCCCCTATACTTATGGGTTATCAAGACTATTTTCTAGCACCGTTGCCGAGGAGCATTGCTCTATTCTTTGAGTCACTTGGGATTTATATCTGCTGGTCACTATGAAGAACTTGAAAGACGAGAAAACAAACATTTATCCCTCAACTACAAGGGGAGGTAAGGAACTGCCATCTAGCTCTGCACTTGATTCACCTTCTGTTTTGAGTAAACTTGCGACACCTAAACCTGCTTCTGCTATTAATTCTGATATGTCGCATCTTATTGATGATGCCACTTCTACTATGCATGATACTTATGATGAAACTACTTCTATGCTTGATACTACATGCCACTTGGTGAATTTCTTGATGAACAACTTGCTAGGGCTAGAGAGAATGAAATTATTGAAACTGATAATATTGATGAAAGTGATGATGAAGATTCTCCCCCTAGATATGAATTGCCTGTTGTGCCTGAGGGTTATGTTATGGATGAAGAAACTGCTAGAGACTTTCTTGCTTGCAATGATAGGAGTGATCTTAAGAAATTATTAGCTAAGCTGAAAGAAAAAACTCTGAATGCTAGAATGAAATATGATCCTGCTTATGCTACTTCACCTATCTTTATTACTGATAAGGATTATGATTTCCTTGTTGATACTGAGATAATTACTTTGGTTGAATCTAATCCATTTTATGGCTATGAATCTGAAACTGTTGTGGCACATCTTACTAAATTAAATGATATAGCCACCCTGTTCACTAATGATGAGAAAACTCGCTACTATTATATCCTGAAATTATTTCTGTTCTCATTAAAGGGTGATGCTAAGATATGGTTTAATTCTCTTGATCCTGGTTGTGTGCGTAGTCCCCAGGATATGATTTATTACTTCTCTGCTAAATATTTCCCCGCTCATAAGAAACAACTGCTTTAAGGGAAATATATAATTTTCTGCAAATTGAAGAAGAGAGTCTCCCACAAGCTTGGGGGAGGCTTCTCCAATTACTTAATGCTTCGCCTGATCATCCTCTCAAGAAAAATGAAGTACTTGATATCTTTTATAATGGACTAACCGATGCTTCCAGAGACCACCTGGATAGTTGTGCTGGTTGCGTTTTCAGGGAAAGAACTGTGGATCAAGCTGAAATTCTATTGAATAATATGTTGACCAATGAAAATAATTGGACACTTCCTGAACCAACTCCTAAGCCAACTCCGAAGAAAAGGGGTGTTCTATTTCTCAGTCCTGAAGATATGCAAGAGGCAAAGAAATCTATGAAAGAAAAAGGTATTAAAGCTGAAGATGTTAAGAATTTACCTCCTGTTGAAGAAATACATGGTCCTAATTCATCACCTATTGAAGAAATACATGGTCTTGATAACCCGACACACGTAGTAAAGGTAAATTCTCTTTATAGATTTGATGAAGGTGATATTCCTCATTATAAGTCTGCTAGCCAATGCTTAGATGAGTTTGATAATTTTATTGTTAAACAAGAAAACTGCAATGCTTATGTTGGTAGACAATTGAAACACAATGCTTATATGATTGAACACTTGGGTGACTATATGTCTAGAGTTAAGGGTGAACTTAAACTCATTAGTAAACATGCTTCTATGGTTACCACTCAAGTAGAGCAAGTACTTAAAGCTCAGAATGATTTGCTCAATGAATTAAATAGTAAGAATAATGACTTTGCTGTTAGAGTTGCAACTAGAGGGGGTAAAGTGACTCAGGAACCTTTGTATCCTGAAGGTCACCCTAAGAGAATTGAGCAGGATTCTCAGAGAACTAATGTAGATGCACCTAGTCCTTCTAAAAAGAAGAAAAGGAAAAATGATAGGACTTTGCATGCTTCTAGTGAACCTGTTGTTGACACACCTGAGAATCCCAATGATATTTCTATCTCTGATGCTGAAACAGAATATGGTAATGAACATGAACCTAGTGATAATGTTAATGATGATTTTCATGTTGATGCTCAACCTAGCAATAATAATGATGTAGAAATTGAACCTGCTGTTGAGCTTGATAACCCACTATCAAAGAATCAACATTATGATAAAAGAGACTTTGTTGCTAGGAAGCACGGTGAAGAAAGAGAACTATGGGTTCAGAAACCCATGCCTTTTCCTCCCAAACCATCCAAGAAAAAGGATGATGAGGATTTTGAGCGCTTTGCTGAAATGATTAGACCTATCTTTTTGCGTATGCGTTTGACTGATATGCTCAAAATGAATCCTTATGCTAAGTATATGAAAGAAATTGTTACAAATAAAAGAAAGATACTGGAAGCTAAAATTCCACCATGCTTGCTAATTATACTTTTAAGGGTGGAATACTAAAGAAACTTGGAGATCCAGGAGTACCTACTATACCATGCTCCATTAAAAGAAACTATGTTAGAACTGCTTTATGTGATCTTGGAGCCGGTGTTAGTGTTATGCCTCTCTCTTTATATCGTAGACTTGATTTGAATAAGTTGACACCTACTGAAATATCTTTGCAAATGGCTAATAAATCAACTGCTATACCAGCCGGTATTTGTGAGGATGTGCTTGTTGTGGTTGCAAACGTTACTATTTTAACGGACTTTGTTATTCTTGATATTCCCGAGGACGATAGTATGTCTATTATTCTTGGAAGACCCTTTTTGAATACTGCAGGGGCTGTTATTGATTGCAACAAAGGCAATGTCACTTTTCATGTTAATGGCAATGAGCATACGGTACACTTTCCGAGGAAACAACCTCAAGTCCACAGTATCAATTCTATTGGAAAAATTCCATCGATTATTTTTGGAGGTTTTGAATTTCCTCTCCCTGCTGTCAAAAAGAGATATGATATTCTTATTATTGGGGATGTGCATATCCCCGTCGAGGTAACATAGTGTTATTCGAAATTTCTCTGGTTCCATGTTATTCGGAATGAGTTTGTTAACAAGACTTGATCAACCTTGTTAGTGGATTCCTTTTGATGAGCATGAGATGGATGAAGTTAGAAAGCACAACCTTCTGTACCCACCTTTTACTTTCTGTTATTTAGTTGAAATAAAGTAAAAATAGTATCTTGTGTCTGTTTTCTGATTTATCCGTGCAATAAAAAATACCTCGAAAATAAAAATTCTCCAAATGCCCCGAAAATGAAATTTTATTTTTTCTAGAATATTTGAGAATATCTGGCACTGAGAACACAGCAGGGGAGCAAGCACCTGGCCACGAGGGTCCAGGACGCGCCCACCCCCCTGGGCGCGCCCCCTGCCTCGTGGGCCCATGGTGGTTCCCCTCCACTTACTCTAGCCACCACATACTCCTTCTTCCTCCCCAAAAAATTACCAACCAGCTCAAGCACGAGTTCTTGCTCATTTTGCTGCCATTTTCGATCTCCTTGCTCAAAGCCCCTCTCAGAAAACTGCTTTGGGGGATTGTTCCTTGGTATGTGACTCCTACAATGGTCCAATTAGTTTTTGTTCCAGTGCTTTATTCATTGCAAATTTTTGCTGCTTAGGTGACCCTGTTCTTGAGCTTTCATGTCAAATTTATATGGTTCCAAGTAGTTCTAATGCATGATATAGTCTCTAGGCACTTGTGGGAGTAGTTGCTATCAGTTTTGTTGAGTTTGGTTCACTTTTATTTGAAGTTACTAAAAATTTCAGAACTTTTTCAGAGGAAGAAATATGTTTAGGAAAATTTACCAAGGTGGTCCTTCAAGGAAGCAAGGGCCCAGGCCCGCAATACACGATGCAGACGATGAACCACCAAGGGAAACTCAAGTGCGGGCTTGTGAATGGCCTTCAGAGGACTTTATGGATCGAGCAGGAATCAGGTAAGAATTTAATGCATATATGCGTAACGGTGATCTTGACAGCTTCGAGGCAGATAAGTGCCGCCAGTACCATTATCTCACTGATTCCTTTGTGAGAAGGTTTGAATTTTCATCATCACGCAATTCTCAAACTGTCCTGTTTGATCTTTATGAAAATTCTTATACTATGGACTTAGAGGATTTTAATACTGCTTGCAAACTTCCACAATGGGGTAGTCCTAGTGAACCTCGCAAATCTGAGTTTAGAGATTTTCTTGCTAGTATAACTGTGGGGGAGTCTAGAGATATAACACAATCTACCATAGGGAGCATTCATTTTCCTGCTATACATTATTTTGCTCTCTTCATCGATAGGTGCATAAATGGTAAGGATGAAGCATGTCACATGTGTGTCCCTGATCTCAGTGTTCTCAGGAGCACTGTGTTAGGAGATAAACATTATAATTTGGGAGCCATTGTTGCACGTAGGTTGCATAATAATAGAATTAATGGAGATTTCTTTGGAGGAATTTATGCAACCCGTCTAGATAATTTTCTCGGAATACCTGTTCATGATTATGATATGGAATTGCCTCCTTCTTATTTATATTATGAGGCTATGGTTCGTCATCAGTTTGTTGAGAGGAACGATCAGTTCCTCTAGTACCGACTAATCTTTGACAGACGACGCTCCAATCACGTCGCTCTCCCTGCTCCTACTTTCTTTGACTTTCAGGCAAAAGGGAGATATTTTATAACCAGAGAGGAGGCGGACGAGTATAAGAGGAGGAAGGAGACAGCCCGCTTCCAAGCTGCAGCCCACGATGCAATAGCCGCTGCATCTCAGTACGACCCCAGTTACAACTTCGGATATCCACCAGGCCAGCCGTGGCAATAGACCAATTTAGGCCAATAGCCTAAGCTTGGGGGAGTACGTATTTCTCACCGACATTAGATTCATGTTTACACACTCATCGCTAGATGTCGGTGCTCATACTTTTTCACAGTAATATCCACGCTAGTTTATTTTCCTTTTTATGCTTTCTTCTTGTGTGTTTGAAAAACCTTAAGAAAAACTAAAAAATTTAGTAGTAGCTTTTAGCTAGCTTATTTTCTTGTTGTAGTAGTAATAATTAAAAGAAAACCCAAAAAGATTTCCCGTTCTTCTTTTGCTTGTTGGGAGCTTTCCCATGTAAATAGTTTTATTTCTTTTCTTTGGGGGTCGATAGGAGAAGACCATAATAAAATTGTTGAAGTGGCTCTTATATGCATTATTGTTGATTTAACCAAGAGCCCATATTGCCTTGTCTTCTCCTGTTTATTGAATGCTCGCAGATTCCAGCTTAGTCCAATGCACGTGCACTATTATTATTCACATCGTTCGGTCATGCAAGTGAAAGATAATTATGACGATATATGATGGGCTGATTGAGATGAGAGAAGCTGGTATGAACTCGACCTCTTTTGTTTTTGTAAATATGATTAGTTCATCGTTCCTGATTCAGCCTATTATGAATAAACATGTTTGCAATGACAATTAGAGATTATAGTTGCTTATGCCATGCTTAATTAGCTAGGAGTTTATAATGGTTTACCTTGCGTGCCAACATGCTATTAAAATGGTTGTGATGTGGTATGATAGGGTGGTATCCTCCTTTGAATGATTCAAGTGACTTGACTTGGCACATGTTCACACATGTAGTTGAAACAAAATCAACATAGCCTCCACGATATTTATGTTCATGGTGGATTATATCCTACTCATGCTTGCACTCAATGTTTATTAATTTTAATGCATGTTCATGACTGTTGTCACTCTCTAGTTGGTCGCTTCCCAGTCTTTTTCTAGCCTTCACTTGTATTAAGCGGGAATACTGCTTGTGCATCCAATTCCATAAACCCCAAAGTTATTCCATATGAGTCCACCATACCTTCCTATATGCGGTATCTACCTGCCGTTCCAAGTAAATTTGTATGTGCCAAACTCTAAACCTTCAAATGAAATTCTGTTTTGCATGCTCGAATAGCTCATGTATCTACTAGGGTTGTCTATATCTTCCATGCTAGGCGGGTTATACTCAA
This sequence comes from Aegilops tauschii subsp. strangulata, assembly GCF_002575655.3. Classification (NCBI taxonomy): domain Eukaryota; kingdom Viridiplantae; phylum Streptophyta; class Magnoliopsida; order Poales; family Poaceae; genus Aegilops; species Aegilops tauschii. The sequence goes on from NC_053040.3 coordinate 262,367,281, forward strand.
GAGGAGTGGACTCCGCTCCTCACTCACGAGAAAATGGCTAGTCACCGGGATGCCTAGTCCCATGCTTTATGCAAACCAAATCAAAATAATTGCAAACAAAACTCCCCCGGGACTCTTGTTAGTTGGAGGCACTCGTTGTTTCGAGCAAGCCATGGATTGATGCTTGTTGGTGGAGGGGGAGTATAAACTTTACCATTCTGTTTGGGAACCGCCTATAATGTGTGTAGCATGGAAGATATCGCCATCTCTTGGTTCTTATGTTGACAATGAAAGTATACCGCTCAAAATATTATTTACCTCTATTTCAAAATCAAGCTCTGGCACCTCTACAATTCCCTGCTTCCCTCTGCGAAGGGCCTATCTATTTACTTTTATATTGAGTCATCACCCTCTTATTAAAAAGCACCAGCTGGAGAGCACCGCTGTCATTTGCATCCATTACTATTAATTTATATTGGGTATGACTATGACTGGATCTCTTTTACCATGAATTACAATGTCTAGTCAGTCCATGATCTTTAAAGGTGCTCTGCATTTATGTTTTGCGGTCTCAGAAAGGGCTAGCGAGATACCATCTTGTTATATCATATAATGATTGTTTTGAGAAAGTGTTGTCATCCGAGATTAATTATTATTGCTCGCTAGTTGATTATGCCATTGACATGAGTAAACATGAGACCCAAGTGTTATTGTGAATATGGTTAGTTCATAATCTTTGCTAAAAACTTGAATGCTGGCTTTACATATTTACAACATTAAGAGCAAACAGAGTTTGTAAAAGTTTTTCTTTATCACTTTTAGTTTATCAACTGAATTGCTTGAGGACAAGCAAAGGTTTAAGCTTGGGGGAGTTGATACGTCTCCGTCGTATCTACTTTTCCAAACACTTTTGCCCTTGTTTTGGACTCTAACTTGCATGATTTGAATGGAACTAACCCGGACTGACGCTGTTTTCAGCAGAATTGCCATGGTGTTATTTTTGTGCAGAAATAAAAGTTCCCGGAATGACCTGAAAATCAACGGAGAATTATTTTGGAATTAATAAAAAATACCGGCGAAAGAATCAAGCCCAGGGGGCCCACACCCTGTCCACGAGGGTGGGAGGCGCGCCTTCCCCCCTGGGCACGGCCCCCTGCCTCGTGGGCCCCCTGGAGCTCTACCAACCTCAACTCCAACTCTATATATTCGTGTTCAGCTAGAAAAAAACCAGAGAGAAGGATTCATCGCGTTTTACGACATGGAGCCGCCGCCAAGCCCTAAACTCTCTTGGGAGGGCTGATCTGGAGTCCGTTCGGGGCTCCGGAGAGGGGAATCCATCGCCATCGTCATCATCAACCATCCTCCATCACCAATTTCATGATGCTCACCGCCGTGCGTGAGTAATTCCATCGTAGGCTTGCTGGACGGTGATGGGTTGGATGAGATTTATCATGTAATCGAGTTAGTTTTGTTAGGGTTTGATCCCTAGTATCCACTATGTTCTGAGATTGATGTTGCTATGACTTTGCTATGCTTAATGCTTGTCACTAGGGCCCGAGTGCCATGATTTCAGATCTGAACCCATTATGTTTTCATGAATATATGTGAGTTCTTGATCCTATCTTGCAAGTCTATAGTCACCTACTATGTGTTATGATCCGGCAACCCCGAAGTGACAATAATCGGGACCACTCCCGGTGATGACCGTAGTTTGAGAAGTTCATGTATTCACTATGTGTTAATGCTTTGGTCTGGTACTCCATTAAAAGGAGGCCTTAATATCCCTTAGTTTCTGTTAGGACCCCGCTGCCACGGGAGGGTAGGACAAAAAATGTCATGCAAGTTCTTTTCCATAAGCACGTATGACTATATTCAGAATACATGCCTACATTACATTGATGAATTGGAGCTAGTTCTGTGTCACCCTATGTTATGACTGTTACATGATGAACCGCATCCGGCATAATTCTCCATCACCGATCCAATGCCTACGACCTTTTTACATATTGTTCTTTGCTTATTGACTTTACCGTTGCTACTGTTACAATCACTACAAAACCCAAAAATATTACTTTTGCTACCGTTACCGTTACTTCCATACTACTTTGCTACTAAATACTTTGCTGCAGATATTAAGTTATCCAAGTGTGGTTGAATTGACAACTCAACTGCTAATACTTGAGAATATTCTTTGGCTCCCCTTGTGTCGAATCAATAAATTTGGGTTGAATACTCTACCCTCGAAAACTGTTGCGATCCCCTATACTTGTGGGTTATCAGGGAGTCTCACGCACATGCTCTCTCTGTATCTCTCTCTCTCTCTCTGACTACTATGTACCACTCTTTTCACTAATCTCAATTGGAAAACACTATTTCTCTCACATGCATATATACACACGCACGGTCTCTACTAGCCCTCTATATGCACATATATGTGCCTACTTGTCTCCCGCACGCACATTATCTTTAGGCCTCTCTCGCACACATTGCCCCCCCAGACACACCTCTCTCTTAGTAGTTGGCAGATATGATTCCATCATATCATTCGGTAGGATATCCCTAACTGTTAGGCTGGATGGTAATACGAGGCAAAGTTTTACCCTAGTTCGGACCCTTGCAGTTGAGGAAAAAGCCTACTGCTGGTACTGTATATTAGTGATAGCGGTGTGTACAAAGTACACGTGAATACTAGGCATTGTGCGTGTGTGTATAGTATCGACGAACTAGCCCCCAAGCTTCTATAACATACTCGGGGCCTAGGGTTACAAATCATATATAGTCGGCTTATCACAAGTGGGGATAGAGTCCTCCGCGACTCTGGTAGCTAGCTTCGTGTTGTACGCCGAGTCCTCCACATGGTGTCGATGTCAAAACCGGCGGATCTCGGGTAGGGGGTCCTGAATTGTGCTTCTAGGATCGATGGTTACAGGAGACAGGGGACACGATGTTTACCCAAGTTCGGGCCCTCTCTATGGAGGTAATACCCTACTTCCTGCTTGATCGATCTTGATGAATATGAGTGTTACAAGAGTTGATCTACCACGAGATCATAATGGCTAATCCCTAGAAGTGTAGCCTGTATGACTGTGGTAATGAGTATATATCCTATCCAGACTACGCCCTCCGGTTTATATAGACACCAGAGGGATCTAGGGTTACATAGAGTCGGTTACATAAGAAGGAATCTTCATAGCTGGTCGCCAAGCTTGCCTTCCACCCCAAGGAGAGTCCAATCCGGACATGGGTACAGTCTTCGGCCTTCATGTCTTCACAGCCCATCAGTCCGGCCCATGGATAACTGGCCGGACGCCCGAGGACCCCTTAGTCCAGGACTCCCTCGGTAGCCCCTGAACCTGGCTTCAATGACAAGGAGTCTGGCGCGCAGATTGTCTTCGGCATTGCAAGGCGTGTTCCCTCCTTTCCGAACTCCAAGATAGTCTTCAAACGTAATGATTGTATCCGGACTAGTATACACAACTTCAGAGGATATAATATTTCGCGAGTTCAATCCGCTGACAACTTTTTGGTAATATGACATCACGCCTGCTCGGCCATTATTTTCGAACCATTTTAGCTGGCCCGTCGTCCCACGTCTCAAGGCGCGGTTTTATTGGCATGCCTTACCCAAGCGGAGATCATGTCTGCCCATTTTTAAGGGATTCCTGTCAACCCGTACGTGGGTAACCCAACCGTTGCTTGGGTACAACTCCTTGGAAACAGGCAAGTTTTTGCGGCCTAGGAGGAGACGTTTGATATTCGCAGCCTTTATATAGGGGTACAGACCCGTCTTTTTCTTTCACGCTTGCTTCTTTCTCAATCCCTGCTACCCCGAGTTCCAACACCCGGGCTTCGGTTACAACAAGCCCTAATCATGTCCGGATCCAGCCGTCAAGGCCGGTGGGTAGCTTCTTCTGTCATGGAGGGAGATATTGCAAAGCTTCGGGCGAGGTACCTGACCGCAGAAATCCATCATTGGCTTCCTACCAAGGGGCAGGTTATTCCTAGCCCCAGATCCGGCGAGAGGGTCGTGTTCGTGTCCCACTTCCTCCGCGGGTTAGGGTTTGCGCTTAACCCCTTCGTCCGAGTGCTCATGTTCTATTACGGGGTAGATTTTCACGATCTGGCCCCGGACTCTATTCTCTTATCTCGGCGTTTATCGTGACGTGCGAAGCCTTCCTCCGAAATCCTCCGCACTTCGACTTGTGGCTCAAGACCTTCGATGTGAAGCCGCAAGCGATAGAGGGGGGGCAAGCTGAGTGCGGTGGTGCCACAGTGAGCAAGCTTGCTAGCGCTGTTTGGCTAAAAGGATCCCTCGCCAAATCTTCCGATTTATGGCAGCAGGGGTGGTTCTATATCACCGAGCCCCGTGGCTCCAAGTGGGCAGCTGCGCCTGCATTTCGATCCAGCCCCCCAATTCAGCTTGCATCGTGGATTAATAAGGGGTTGGACTGGGGATCAACGTACGAGGTGCGAACTCTGCAAAGTCGCATTCGAAGCCACATTGAGAGGGACACCAATATCGTCAATGTCGTTCAAGTAATGCTAGTTCGTCGGACCCTGCCATGCCAGCGACGGCCTCTCCGCCTGTGGAAGTTCAATCCAGAAGGGTCGCGGACTCTTCAGCACTTCTTTGGCACTACGCACGAAGGAATGTGGAGATTATTCTTCGGGAAACGAAGGCAATGGCCGGACACCACCGAAGATGTCGGCCTAGACTGTAACCATCCGGATACCCCGGTAAGTACCTGTTTGCCGGATACCTCATAATCAGATACCCAGTGGCAAGATACTGACAGAATCATCCTTTTTCAGGGCTGGATAAAGAAGGTGGAACAGATTAGGTGTCCGGCTCCCCTTCCCGAAGACTCAGCTACTCCTGTGCTAACAAGGATGCTGGCCTCAGCACCATACCAGGCGCCGGTAAGGGAGGGTAAAGAGGAGAGTGAGAAGACCCAAGACGACCTTGGTTCCGGAGGTAAATCGTACACCGAGTCCGGAGAAATCGACCTTTCCTCGCCTGAAGACAGAGGCGGAAGAGGACCCAGTATCCCTTCTCCAAGCAGGAGGAAAAGGGTCGCCTTCGAAGATTGGGAGGGGCGGTCTTCCAAGAAGGGCAAGATGCCACCGTCGAGCGGCTTGGGTTTGGAAAGCGATGCCGTTGAACAATTCCAACAAGGGGACAAGCCCTCCGGAGTACTTTGATAGCGTCCCGCTCCGTTGCTGTTACCGCAGATATACATAATGCGTTCATGCATTTTTACAGGTCGGCACAGAGTTTTTCTGGGCGATCCTCTTCTTCGGGAAGTCTCCTCCCAGAGATGATGGAGAGCAAGATGCCTCCGCCAACCTCCTCGCCCAATAAGGCGGATGACTCTGAAGTGTCATCGCGGAGGGTCCCTCTTAATCAACAAGTTACGTAGGGGACAAAAGAGGCAGTACCGGAAGGTGGATCTCCGACCACCCGGGATCTGGGGCTAATGATAACAAAGATCCCGGACTGTCTGGCTCGCAGCCGACAGTGATTCTGGAGACAGGTGAACAGGATTCCTTCAAAGGATGGTTGTGCTCCTAGAGCGGCCTCCGGAGACCCGGAGACTCCGGATATATTGCGGGACATGTTGCGGAAAGCATCTGTCTCGGGGGAACAGCGTACCTTGATGGGTACAGTGATTGAGAAGATTTTGTCCGCGAAGAGCGGATTAAATGAAGCCTTGATGAGCCTACCAAAGGGATTCGAGGTTTGTGACATAATGTTTTTAGCTATGTTTCATTTGCAAAGATGCGCCTGTGTATAGGTAGTAGCCCTTGAGACTCGGGTTGTCTTCCACTAGGAAGCAAACGGAGGATCAAAAAGGATCATTTGAGGACTCACCTGATGAACTTGAACACAGGCTGCTTCCCCCTTGGCCACTTCCCGGACTATGGAAATTGCCGAGCTGCAGCGGAAGCTTGATGTGGAAGGGGATGATCTTGCGTTAATCAATATGCGTCTTGACGACTCGCAAGGTATGTATTCAGGGCAATCCCCATACATTTTTGTGGTATAAGCATGATGCTAAAATCTGTATGTTGGAATATGCGTGGCTGCAGATGGTGCTGTCGCCGTTGAAGTTCTTCGAGTGGAGCTGGCCCGGGCTAAGGAGCAGGCCCGGCGTAGCAATGCTGCTGCCGAAAAGGCATCGGCTGAGCTAAAAGCCGAACAAGCTGTACGGCGCCAAGACGAGGAGAAGATATCCACGGTGGCGCTCGAACTAGAAAATGCCACTGGCCGCTGTGAATTTCTGGAGAAGGAGAATAAAGCCTTAACGGCTGAACTGGACAAGGCCTTACAAGAGGCGAGGGAAGTGCGATCGGAATCCAGAGCAGCCCATGAGGAGGTTCGGTAGGCTAGGGAGATTGCGGCTGGAAAGCCCTTTCTGCTGCAAACTAAGTTCCGTGACCCGAACTATGCTCAGCTTAACCAAGTGTGGAGTTCTTCGGACAAGTTCTTGGACTTGTCGAAGAATTCTTCCGATGCGGCGCAGTATTACCAAGCGCGAGATGGGTATGCAACAGAGAAGCTTTTTTGGTCGCAGTTTGGCGCATCAAAGCGCCCTCTGTTGCTCAATGAACAGATGTCCCAATGGGCCGAACTTCCTAAGATATCCGGCGCTGCCATGAAGGATGTCATAATCCGGTTGTGGCCAACCAAGGCTGTTCCGAATAGCTATTTCGGTTTGGTGCAGAGGCTTGTTGATGCGGTGCCGCGTATCGACGCTGTGAAGCGGTCAAAACGTGCATTGAGGGTGCACCGATGGCTTTTGCCCAAGTCAAGACGTTCTGGGAGAAGATGAAGGCCGTCGATGTTGCGACGAAGAGTCCACCCAAAGGCAAGGACTGTCCGGAACCGGAGCATTGTTTTGAAGACGTCCTGGAGGCCGCCCGCTTGATAGAGGGTCAGTGCTCGAAAGACATAATGTTCGAGTGAGGTGTATGAGAATTGTAAAAGACGATTTTATAGTTAATCTATTTTTATGTTTTTGCTCGAAAGCTTGAATTCCTCCTGTGCGGCCGTTTTAATATAATTTGAAAGTTCTCCAGTCGTCGGCTTCAACCCCCTCGTAGGAAGTACGGGGGTGTTCGGAAAAGCATTTAATCACTCTTTATCCAACGTATTGGTCCATGAGGGAGGTGATAGTGCGGCGAACTAGGCAATCGGACTATAGGGGGTTAACACTTTCCCTTAGCCATAGGAGTTTTATGGTGGGACTATGACATAGCCCCTAGTATGTATGCGGCGTATGGTGCCTTACATATTTGATTTGAAAAAGATCCTTCGTGTGACATGGAGAATCGCTAAAGATTCCAAGAAGTCGCCAAGTGGTTGACCAGCTCTCGCCGCATCATGACAGTTAGTTTTCGGCTTTCTCTACTGGGGTGCTTGACCAGATGAAACGGAAGCACAATCGCAGTAGTTCTCCCTTTACTACCCTAGCCGATAGAGCGAAACATAGGGTAGCAAGCATAGGAGCCGGGCAACCCAACTATTGACCCAAGACAATGATTCAGAGCTGATGCATATAAGGCCAAACTTGCGACGGCGAAGTACGCTGTAGAGCTGTTCGGGCTTTTGCTGGCAACTCATTTATTCCCATACCGAGCCCCAGGCAGGTTATGCAAAGGTACGTGTGTGAAACAACCATGGGAGCCATATTTAGTGGTGAAACACCATGGATGATTAATTCGGATATTGGGAGCTGAGCGACATGCCAATGATTATTTATTATATATATAAGCCATCCTCCCGGCTATTTGACATGCTCGGGGTCGGAGGCAGAGGAACAGGCATAGTACAGGCTCGAAATAGAGAGTGTGGTCTACAAGAAGTTATTTTGGACCTCCTGTCGCACGTCTGCGCCGCCAGTCCTCGGCGGGGGGAATCCGTGATGGAGATAGCCACTTAGGTGAGTGTACGGATCCGAACTCCGATAGAGCCAGTTTCAGATGTTTGTCCTGTTCGTCACCTGTTTCTAAGAGATAGTGAAGGAAGAAATAAAAAGAAAATGTATAAAAAATGTTACGGGGATGCTTGCAGGCTTGTCCGTAGTGTGCTTCCGCCAATGCCCATGGTATTTTGAGAGCGTAGTGATGTATGCGCGGCACAAATTTTGCAGGTGTGCGAGGTGGGCGGCGGAAGCCGGACTGCTATTTTCGCTCCAGGAGTAGTTGATCCTCGAGTGGAAATTGCTTCTGACCCCCGATATTTCGTTGGTTAACCTCTCCATCATCCCTGTCGCCTGGCGGCCTCCTCCCCTTGTGTTTGGCGTTGAGCTTGCCGGCCTGTTTAAAGACCCAGCAGTTTCTGCTAGTATGATTAGCTGGTTTATTGGGGTGGCCGTGAATCTGGCAGGGTCGGTCCAATATCCTGTCTAGGTTGGATGGTTCGTCTCGTTTCGCCTTGAATGGCTTCTTCCGTTGGCCGGGCTTGGGATTGCTGAATCCGGCGTTGACCGCTGTGTCGTGTGATCTTTCATTATCATTGCGACCGTTGTATTTGCTTCGTCGTGGCTTGCCCTTGCCGTCTCGGATTTCGGAAGTGCCCAGGTCACTGGCGCTGTTGCTTCTACGAGCGAGCCAGCTGTCTTCTCCCGCGCAAAAGTGAGTCATCAGAGCAGTGAGGGTTGTCATGGATTTAGGTCCTTCTTGGCCGAGGTGGCGTGCAAGCCATTCGTCCCGGACATTGTGTTTGAAAGCCGCAAGGGCTTCCGCGTCCGGACAGTCGACGATTTGGTTCTTTTTGACTAAGAACCGAGTCCAGAGCTTCCCGGCTGACTCTCCGAGCTGCTAGACAATGTGACTTAGGTCATCGGCATCCGGTGGCCGGACATATGTTCCTCGGAAGTTATCGAGGAAGGCCTCTTCCAAGTCCTCCCCGCTGCCTATTGAACTTTCAGGCAGGCTATTTAACCAGTGTCGAGCTGGCCCTTTTAGCTTTAGTTGGAGGTATTTAATGGCGTGGAGGTCATCTCCACGGGCCATATGGATGTGGAGGATAAAATCTTCTATCCATACCGTGGGATCGGTTGTTCCGTCGTATGTTTCAATATTGACGGGTTTGAATCCTTCGGGGAATTCATGATCCATTACTTCATCGGTGAAGCAAAGCGAGTGCACGGCGCCTCTATGTTGGGCCACACTGCGACGTAACTCCGCAGGAGTCCATTTGCGGTTTTCGGCTTGGGCGTGGCTAGGTTTTTCACGTCCGAATAGGTAGCCTTCGTGATCCGTAGATCGGTCTTGCGTTTCCTGCTCTACTGTCCAAGTCCCGCTGCGGGTCCTCTGGACAATCGTGAGCAGCGCTATTCTTGCCTTTACGGCGAGGTGGGGCGGTCTGGTGTTCAACTTGAGTTGCCTCTTTATCTGGACAGAGTTGTCGGTGACCAGCCGCATTGTTTGATGATGGTATGGGCTCCAACGCCTCGTCGTCGAATTGATGTAGCAATCTATGCTTCGGGTAGCTTTTGGCTAAGCCGCTAAGGCCATATTCTTTGGCGATCAGGACTTCGGTCCATCTATCGTTGAGTAGGTCTTGGTCAGCTTGAAGCTGCTGCTGCTTCTTTTTCAGGCTCCTTGCAGTAGCTATTAGCCTACGCTTGAAGCGCTCCTGCTCGAGGGGCTCTTCGGGTACGATGAAGTCTTCGTCGCCGAGGCTTACCTCATCTTCAGAGATCGGAAGGTAGTTGTCGTCCTCCGAATTGTCGCTGGGCAGGGCCTGTTCATCGGGGCTGGCTTGCCCGTCTTCCTGTTCCTCCTGTCCGGATCTTGCTCCAACAGGGTCTTCATTGTTTTCGGCGTCGTCCGGAGTACTATTTTCTCCGGTGCCAGCGTTGCTGCGATGTGACTTGGAGTGGTGTTTAGGGCGCTGGTACTTAGACTGTGTCACAAGAGGTTTATCCTCAACTGGATCTCCTTTGTCATCATCGCGAGCTTTTTTAAGTGTATCGACCATGTATACGCCGTACGAATGGGTGGCCGTCCTGCGTCTGGTGACTGGCGGGTCTTGGCCTTGCTCCTTGTCGGCATCGTCGTCTATGCCGTCAATGTCTTCGGAGCCATAATCGGGCGTGTCGGTTAAGTCCTCGACAGTGGCTATGAAGTGGGTGGCGGGTGGGAAGCGAAATTCTCCATTATCAGCCTCTAGCTTGAACCGGACATAATTCGGCTGTGAGTCCCCCACCAGGGACAGGCTATTTAATGAGTTTAGCACATCGCCGAGGGGCGAGTGTTGGAAGACTTCTGCGGTGCTGAACTTGAAGATCGATGACCGATCCAGCTCGGTGTCTGCAGGCGTATGTGGTTCGGAATTTATAGCCGGAAACGAGTCCGGAATTCCATTGGCGCAGATATTCCCTGGTGCAATCTGCTCCGGACCTAAGGCCGTAGCAATTACAGGAACCATCTCCTGAATCTGGTCCGATTACAGATTTAAGTCATGTTCATCGGAGCGAGGGGGAGGGATCCCCGCGGTCTCAAATCCATTGAAGATCAAGTCTCAACGGATATCCGCGACGTAGTTCAAGCTTCCTAATCTGACCTGATGGCTAGGGGTGTAGCTATCGATCTGCTCCAGATGGCCAAGCGAGTTGGCCCGCAGTACGAAGCCGCCGAATACGAAAATTTGTCCAGGGAGGAATGTTTCTCCTTGGACAGCATCACTATGGACGATTGAAGGGGCCATTGAACCTTTCGTCGACGGCACAGTGGAACTCTCAATGAAAGCACCAATGTCGGTGTCAAAACCGGTGGATCTCGGGTAGGGGGTCCTGAACTGTATGTCTAGGATCGATGGTTACAGGAGACAGGGGACACGATGTTTACCCAGATTCGGGCCCTCTCTATGGAGGTAATACCCTACTTCCTTCTTGATTGATCTTGATGAATATGAGTGTTACAAGAGTAGATGTACCATGAGATCGTAATGGCTAAACCCTAGAAGTCTAGCTTGTATGACTATGGTAATGAGTATATATCCTATCCGGACTACGCCCACCGGTTTATATAGACACCTGAGGGATCTAGGGTTACATAGAGTCGGTTACATAAAAAGGAATCTTCATAGCTGGTCGCCAAGCTTGCCTTCCACGCCAAGGAGAGTCCAATCCGGACACGGGTACAGTCGTCGGCCTCCATGTCTTCACAGCCCATTTGTCCGGCCCATGGATAACAGGCCGGACACCCGAGGACCCCTTATGTAACGCCCCGAGACTGACGCTCCAGAAGACTTCCAGATGCTCTGAGTTTCGTCGTGTGATTTGTTTTGTTTGTTGCATCTCTTGCATTGCATCATGTCATCATGCAACCTTTTTTTAAAAAAATACTCAGATAAATAAATTGTATGGATCTTCGATCCATTTAAATCCAGGGAAACGCACATGGTGATTTCTCTTTATAACAATTACCCTCCCAATATTATTAGGGAGCTATGATAAATATTGCATTCTTTAGGAATAAACCATAACACACTTACAGTTTAAGTTCCATGCATTTTTCTACCTCAATTCCTTGCCTCAAACTTTGCCAACAATTCTTATCTCATTTATCGAGGCTCTTCCAAAATTCTCAACATTTTTGGATCTACCAAATACCCACTTCCTTCCTACACTCATTTGAAAATAATTCAAATGAGTTTGAATTCAACTTCACGCCCATGCTCACTTTCTATTTATCTTGGATCAAGCTCATTTTTATGAGTCTGGGAAAATTGTCCGCATGCGCAAATTCTTTCCCTAACCCTCTCTTTCTTTTATTCTCTCTAATTCTTTTATGCTAAAGAATATGAGGGAGAGAGAAAGAGCCCAGCTAGGCCTCTTGGGCCTAACCAACTAGACTGACCCGTTCCCACAGCCCACTAAAACCCCTCCTAACCCTAGCCGCACCCAGCGCCCAATCCCCAATTCCCATCGATCACTCCTCCTCCTTCCTCGCGCCGCCACACATCGCCAGAGAGAGGAGCTCCCCGCGCTACAAGGCCCGAGTGCCTCTTCCCCTCCTCGCCATCGCCGCCCTGGCGAGCGAGCCCCAGCGCCCCTCCACGCGACGCCTCCCCTTCTCCTGCTCCTACACGATGCCCTGCTGCCGGCCAAGTCCCGGCCTCCAACGACAGGATCAGCCCCGAGATGCCGCGCCTCCACGCCGTCATCCGCATCCCCAGCCTCCTCGCCGGTGACATGCAGTTCCAGCAGACCCCGCGCGCCCTCTCCTTCCCTTCCTTCCTCGTCCTCGGTGCTTCGTCCCCGAGCCCTACGAGCCCGACGCTGTCCCGTCTCCTCGCGCCGGCCCCGCCACCAAGTCCCGCCGTTGGAGCTCGCCTTCGTCCCGACTCCGCCCGGATCAGGTCCCGTCGGATCCGCCCTCGCGTGACCCGGATCCGCCGCTGCCGCTCATCCATGGCGCCATGGCCTCTGCCCCTTTTGGCCGAACGATGTTACCGCGAGCGTGCTCTGCCAAGATCCGGTGGATCTCGGCTTCCCCTGCGGCTCTGCCGCCCCGCCATGTTCCCGGAGCCGCGGTGCCCTGCATCGCGCCAAGTCCCGCGGCCGTCGCCCCTGCATCGCGCCCCGTTGCTGTTGACGCCAAGTCCAAGGACCACCGAGCATGGGATTCGCCAAGTACCACTACCAATGCCTTTGGATTCGCCAAGTACACCACCGGCAAGACCACACGGATGCTCGAACGAGTGCCGAACGAAACGCCAAGTCCCTCTTCTGGATCTGTGTACGACCTTTGTAACGATGTGCCGAGTACCTCTACGGGCGCACTGAACGTCTACGAACCATGCACGACTACAACATGAACGGGTACCCGATTGCCCCAAAGAACTCGGATTCGTCAAGTCCCTCTCCAAGACGTGTACCACTACTTCCACTACCGTCGCGAGAACGACTACTTCTACTACGACCCGTGAACGACTACTTCCCTCGACATTTTTGAACCGCCTCGAAATGCATGCTTCAGAGGTATAATGACGAGACGACCGCCGTGGACCGAATGCATGTGTTGTATGAGATGCTCGTGTTTGCACCGTGTCCAAATTGTCACTCGTTTCCATGCCACTAACTCGTGGGAACCCGGTAGTCGGGAGCACCCCACCATCTTTAGCATGTTCCGCACATCCGCACACTTCCTTTTGCACCGGTATCTCCATGAGCTACCGGAACCGATATGTTACCGTGGCATCATTTTCGGAATCGTCGCTGTGACACCCTTTCTTTCCGCCATGATGACAAATGACTCGTATCTTGCTCAAGTCAATATTTCATTAAAATTCATAAAACTTGCATATGTCATCTGCATCATGTTAACAACATTTAAAATTGTTGTTTGCTTTAAATTGCTATATGCATATGGGTTTTTTTTCGGAATTGTTGTATGTTATTTCCGGCCTCATTTAAACATGCCTAAATAGATAGTTTATTTATGCTTCACCCCTTGCCATGTTTAACAACATTTAATATTGTTGGGTACATAAACGAGAGAGAACTAAATAATTGATGTGGTGTTTCTTCAATATGCAACTTGTTGCATATTGAGCTTCACTTAATTTGTAGTATTGTTTATGCACTTTGTCATGCCATGCCTCATTAAATCGGACATGCATCATACTTGATTGTGCATCATGTCATGTTTATGTGATGGTTGTTTACTATGTTGTTTGCTTCTTTCTGGTTTGCTTCTCTCGTTAGCTTCGGTTTCGTTCCGGAGTTGTGAGGATTCGTTCGACTACGTCTGTTTGTCTTCTTTGTGGACTCGTTCTTCTTCCTAGCGGGATTTCAGGCAAGATGACCATACCCTCGAAATCACATCTATCTTTGCTTTGCTAGTTGTTCGCTCTATCGCTATGCTTGCGCTACCTACCACTTGCTTATCAAGCCTCCCAAATTGCCATGAGCCTCTAACCTATGTCACCCTTCCTAGCAAACCGTTGTTTGGCTATGTTACCGCTTTTGCTCAGCCCCTCTTATAGCGTTGCTAGTTGCAGGTGAAGTTGAAGATTGCTCCATGTTGGAACATGTTTATGTTGGGATATCACAATATCTCTTATCTTAATTAATGCATCTATATACTTGGTAAAGGGTGGAAGGCTCGGCCTTATGCCTGGTGTGTTGTTCCACTCTTGCCACCCTAGTTTCCGTCATACCGGTGTTATGTTCCTTGATTTTGCGTTCCTAACGCGGTTGGGTGATTTATGGGACCCCCTTGACAGTTCACTTTGAATAAAACTCCTCCAGCATGGCCCAACCTTGGTTTTAACATTTGTCACCTAAGCCTTTTTCCCTTGGGTTCTGCAGACTCAAGGCTCATCTTTATTTTAAACCCCCGGGCCAGTTCTCCTTTGAGTGCTGGTCCAAACCGAGCGATGTCCGGCGCCCCCTGGGCAACCAGGGTCTATGCCAACTCGACGTCTGGCTCATCCGGTGTGCCCTGAGAACGAGATATGTGCAGCTCCTATCGGGATTTGTCGGCACAGCGGGCGGTCTTGCTGGTCTTGTTTTACCATTGTCGAAATGTCTTGTAAACCAGGATTCCGAGACTGATCGGGTCTTCCCGGGAGACGGTTTATCGTTCGTTGACCGTGAGAGCTTATAATGGGCTAAGTTGGGACACCCTGCAGGGTATAAACTTTCGAGAGCCGTGCCCGCGGTTATGTGGCAGATGGGAATTTGTTAATATCCGCTTGTAGAGAACTTGACACTCGACTTAATTAAAATGCATCAACCGTGTGTGTAGCCGTGATGGTCTCCTTTCGGCGGAGTCCGGGAAGTGAACACGGTTTTTGAGTTATGTTTGACGTATGTAGGAGTTCAGGATCACCTCTTGATCATTGCTAGCTTCACGACCGTTCTGTTGCTTCTCTTCTCGCTCTTATTTGCGTATGTTAGCCACCATATATGCTTAGTGCTTGCTGCAGCTTTACCTCACTACCCCTTTCCTACCCTAAAGCTTAAATAGTCTTGATTTCGCGGGTGTGAGATTGCTGAGTCCTCGTGACTCACAGATACTTCCAAAACAGTTGCAGGTGTCGATGATGCCAGTGCAGGTGACGCAACCGAGCTCAAGTGGGAGTTCGACGAGGACCTTGGTCGTTACTATGTTTCGTTTTCTGATGATCAGTAGTGGAGCCCAGTTGGGACGACCAGGGATCTAGCATTTGGGGTTGTCTTCTTTTATTTTGGTTCCGTAGTCGGACCTATGTGTGTACTCTGATTGATGTATGATTTATTTATGTATTGTGTGAAGTGGCGATTGTAAGCTAACTCTATTATCCCATTCTTGTTCATTACATGGGATTGTGTGAAGATGACCCTTCTTGCGACAAAACCACAATGCGGTCATGCCTCTAAGTCATGCCTCGACACGTGGGAGATATAGCCGCATCGTGGGCGTTACACCTTAGTCCCGGACTCCCTCACATGGGTCTTTGTATAACGCATCTCGATCCAACCTATGTGGCGCAGGATGGAACCGACCCATGAGTCCTCATGTTGACCCACCACAACTAGAAATGATGTGCCCACCACACCACACACGCAATCGGCCACTAAGAAAATAAGCATATACAATAGTACAATGTTATACATGAAAGTTAATTGCATGGTGCATCCAAAAATATTTGCTCTGCATTGTGAATGTTTATATATTCTCCTAAAATATTAGTCACGGGAAAGAGAAACGAAGGGCATATATCTCGTTGTCTCCACTGGACATCCCATCTTTCTACACCACTTTCACGTACGCACACAAACTATCTCTCGGCCCTCTAAAAGTATGCATGCCCAGGACACATTCACGCATGATGGTCATTGTATTTCAAGATAAAGCACTATACGGTCACTGGACTTCAGAATATGCTCATTACGGTCACCGTATACATTCTCGTGGTGATCATACAGTATCTAGCTCAGGATACGTCTCCGTATTTTCTTGATGACACTGACGGACTTTGCATTAGATGCGTGCTCCGTATTTCGTTGACGACATTTACGGTCATTGTATTTGAAGCGAAAGCACGATATGGTCACTGGACTTCAGAATAAGCTCATCACGGTCACCACATACATTTTGTCGTGCTAACCAACATGTGGTTGGATGGTTAGGAGGACAGTGGTTTCTCGAGCCCACCAGGGTTAAAGTCCCGGTGCTCGCATTTATCCTGGGTTAATTTCAGTATTTTCCGGCGATGTGCGTTCAGTGGGAGGAGACGTTCCACTCGACTACGAGGCACCTATGGTGACTTCGTAAAATCTCAAGATCATATGCTGGCTCACTCTCTCGAAGGTGCTCATAGGGGTAGGGTCTGCGTGTGTGCGCTTATAGCGGTGAGTGCTTGCGCGTATATATGAGCCCTTGCGTCTGTACCATGTTAAAAAATACATGTCATGATTATACGGTCACTGGCTCACCCATACAACTCCGTATTTTGTTGATGACACAATCAATTGACCAGTCAAACGTTCCACGTGGCGCAACTAGTGTTGCACCATCGGGGCAGGTAACCATGGGGCCCACCTGTCAGCCCGTATATGAAAGAAAGAAATGGTAGTTTGAGTCTGTACTGTGTTAATAAAATACATTTTAGTGTGATCATACGGTCACTGGCTCACCATATAGCTCCGTAATTTGTTGATGACATGATCAATTGACCAGTCAAACGGTCCACATTGAGCAGCGCACATTACCTTAGGGCCCACCCGTCAGCGCGTATATGAAGGACAGAAATGGTAATAAATTAGTGGTCGGTGGGTACTCGAAGTCGTCAGACCTCTGGTTGGCACTCGCCGGCGGTGGGGGCGCGTTGATTGGGCGGTGGGGTGGGGATCGCCGGTGAAAAAGCTCGGCGCGGGGGGGCCTAGAGGGATGGCCGGTGCGGCGGCGGACCGGCGGTGGGGAGTGGTTTCAGGGTGGGCGTGGCGGCGCGGGCCGGCCGCGGGCGGCGGGGGCCGGCGGTTCGGCCGGTGGCGGCTGGCGGCTCAGGGGGGTGGAGTTTGATGATAAACTGCAGGCCCTTGATTTCGTATCCAACGGCTGGAAAATCTAATGACCAGAGATGAAAAAGTCAGTCGACTGATGTGTAGCCTCAGCCCGCACGTACACATGCACGCACGCAAGACACGCACGCATGCAGGCGTGCAACACTGACACGTACACATAACGAACACACGCACGCATGCAGGCGTGCAACACTGACACGTACACATGCACTCACGAACACACGCATGTTCGCACACATGCATGCAACACTGAAACGTACCCTTGCACGCACGCAACACTCGCACGCCTGCATGCACACAACACACGACGCAAAACACACGCTCAACCTATACGTGCATGCACCCTTTGTTAAGGACATGGATTGTTACGGGTATTAATCAATCTTATCCGTGATAAGCAGAACATTGATGTTTGCAGCGGTCTTTATGAATCACAACGTATCGAACGGGCTATCAACATAGTAGGCTTATCTACATGAAAAGGATGACGTCACACTCAATGAACAATCATCGGTTTATGAAATGCCCGCTTCTGACCGCCCTGGCCCACCCAAGGTTCCTCTGCTGTGCGCTGCCTGCGTTGGGTCACTCACATGCAGGCCATGTACCCAAAGAGCCCACATGTCAGTGGAAGAACGGCGCGGTGTCCTACGTCAGAGTCAAGGGCGCCACTCGCTACACGCCCGGCTGAACATGCCTCCTTGCCGCATTCAAACGCCTCCATGAAACCCGCCCGTGTGGAAGCCGAGAAACCCACTCTGGACACACGTCCGTTCATGACCGGGCCGGCATTAAACGCAACACTAGCCGAGCTCCTCCCGTCTGCCATCTATTTAATCTCCTATTTTTAAACGAGGCCAAACGCCGGCCAAGAATCGCACACCTCCGTCGCTCCCCTATCTCCTCCTTCACCATTTTGTCCACTCTTACAATGGCTTACGAAGAGTAGTTATTCCGCACAAGCCATTTGTCTAGGTTTGTATCTCTCTCACACACACACGTAGGTGGGGGACGTGCACGAAGAGAAGAGGTGCACGCACGGCGCACGTACTCCCGTCTCTTTCCCAACCACACCCGCGCGGGTACACGGTTGAGCTCATTTCTGTATGAAAAGGCAGCCCACGTGGTAATTTGACAGTGTACTGGTTTTCCACTTGGTGGAGGGAGGATCGTCTACCACGGGTGAACAAACAAATTGCGACTTGACACGTTATGTTAAAAAAAGAGGCAAACCATGTGGGGCCTACCTTAGAGGCAAGGCTCTATACACTGGAGTACTTTTGATGTGTCCCGTCAACTTGCAAAATGAGGAGAAGTTTGCTTAGTACGCCGTCTCCCCCGCCCACGGGCGCGGTGGCTCGCAGGATGAGGTGAAGCTTGCTTACTAGTAGTAGTATTGTACGCCTTACGCCCGCTCCCTCGACCATGCGCGCGGTGGCTCGCAGGACGAGGAGAAATTTTTACTACTCCCTCCATTTACTCCTCGTCCCTACTACCTTGGTTAGAGAGATTATCATATTGTTTGGAATATATATGTCCTTTAGTACTCCCTCCATTTACTTATATAAGGCCACTATAAAAAATACATTTTGCACCTATACAAGGCCACAAATAGTAATCGAGACAAAAGTTACTACTCCCTCCTTTCCAGTTTATGGCTCAATTTCAAAATATCTCCAACCAAGGTAGATGGTGAGTGGTCGAATTAATTTCGTACTCCTAGTTTGCACAAGTAATTAGTACACTCGTTTTTCTCAAGAAGTTATGTTTACCGAGGCATTAATTTGAACGAATGCATGAATGACCACTAAATTTCCATGAACTTCTACATGCATTGGTGAGTTTGCTCTTGACACTGCTTGCATCGGGTGATCTAACGCACCTCGAAATCCAACATGTGATGGTACGACTACTAGTAGTAGAATTGAGACTTATAAAACGGAAGAACGAATGTTTTTTAGATGAGCCCTATAAACCCTAGTGGGTACGTACTCCGTAAAATCAGATTTTCCCAAAACTAAGTCGCTCAACCTTTATTTGCTTGTTTCCCTTCCTGCCTCCTTGCCTCGAAGATACTATGCCAAACTCCCCTGCCTGCCACGCGGGAAAAGCCCCGCCCTCGCCTTTTTTTAGTCCGGGTTTGTATCGATGGATCGTGCGAAGCAGAAAAAACCCAAGCCGTGTCTTGTACTCCTCCGTCGATGGTCGCTTTCATGAATTCTGTACTTCCTGTCGCCGACATGTGGGACATATAGCAACCGGGTCGACGTGTCAAGCACCAAATAACAGTGCAGAACAGCAGGGGGACGCACCCTAGTCGTACCGCCCCAGTAGTAGTAGTAGTAATGAGCAATGAGACGTCAAATCGCAATGTCGCACCTTCCTAGACGGACGAAGCAACCATTATTTCACACTTCGGTTCGCCATCATCTCAAACCACTTAGTATTGCTTCTGCCTCAAGAGGGACACGCGCATTGCCTTGGTACATCATGACACGTGGGACCGCATGACAGGCCATGCTCCCCCACCGATCGCACGGTAAAATCACCTCATTTTTACTACTATACTTCCTCTGTATCGCTTTACATGGCATGCACGTCGTTCTAGGGAGAATTTAACTGGCTATATATGTGATGAACAGTATATGTTTATAAACTACATCCGCTTAATAATCCAATGATATACTTTTTGTGACATAGTAACTCATATTTAGTTAGTCAAATGGATGACCAAGAACTACGTGCACGCCCTATAAACCGAGACACCTAAAAAAACGAGACAGAGAGGGTAGTTCAGTACATATCTTTTTAGATCAATATAGTCGGGATTCACCAAGGAGCAAAACCAAGTGGTAGGCTACACCTCTCGTGTTGGTGTAGCGACTCAAGCAGGGTCAGTCCGCACAGGAAATGGCAACACACTTAACAGGACCCCTTTGGCCGACATGTGGCTCATCCACCGTCTTGTTCCACGTGCGATGCACCAAATTATAGTTCGGAGCAGCGGTTGGAATTGGAGGCACCCCGGTCGTAGCGATGAGGGGTCAAATCACAAAGCCCCACCATTCCCGCATTAAGCTGGACGGACGAAGCAACGATCATTTCACTCTAGGGCGCAAGAGCATAAAGAAAAGAGAAAACCAATGATGCGTGCGGCAGCTACCTAAGGCACCCAAGGGTAGGGATCTCCACTACAGATCATTTTTTAAAGCGCCTCCACTACAAATCGGCCTCTCCCTCGTCCTATTGAAGAAAACCGATGATGCGTGCGGTGGTAGGGTTTGTAGGAGTACTACTACGGCGTGCGGGGCCACGTCGTAGTAAACGGGAGAGGGATTGAGTTCGAGTCGACACCTTAAAAATGTGTGGGCCACTTGGTTTTAGGGGAACGAGGCAGCATTTTGGGTTCGGAGACCAGTGGAGATATAGTACGTACAAAAAATTGTGGACGTAGGTGTAACGCCCACGATGCGGCTATATCTCCCACGTGTCGAGGCACGACTTAGAGGCATAACCGCATTGTGGTTTTGTTGCAAGAAGGGTCATCTTCACACAATCCCATGTAATGAACAAGAATGGGATAACGAGAGTTGGCTTACAATCGCCACTTCACACAATACATAAATATAATTCATACATCATCCAAAATCCACACATAGACCGACTACGGTCAAAACCAAATGAAAATAAGATAACCCCAAGTGCTAGATCCCCGATCGTCCCAACTGGGCTCCACTACTGATCATCAGGAAAGGACACATAGTAACGACCACGTTCCTCGTCGAACTCCCACTTGAGCTCGGTTACGTCATCTGCACTAGCATCGTCGGCACCTGCAACTGTTTTGGTAGAATCTGTGAGTCACGAGGACTCAGCAATCTCACACCCGCGAGATCAAGACTATTTAAGCTTATAGGAAAAAATGGTGTAATGAGGTGGAGCTGCAGCAGGCACTAAGCATATATGGTGGCTAACATACGCAAGTGAGAGCGAGAAGAGAAGCAACGCAGCGGTCGCGAAGCTAGAAATGATCAAGAAGTGATCCTGAAACTACTTACATTCATGCATAACTCAAACCGTGTTCACTTCCCGGACTCCGCCGAGAAGAGACCATCACGGCTACACACGCAGTTGATGTATTTTAATTAAGTCAAGTGACAAGTTCTCTACAACCGGACATTAACAAATTCCCATCTGCCTCATGACCGCGGGCACGACTTCCGAAAGATAATACCCTTCAAGGGTGTCCGAACTAGCCCATTATAAGCTCTCACGGTCAATGAAGGATAAACCTTCTCCCGCAAAGACCCGATTAGTCTCGGAATCCCGGTTTACAAGACATTTCGGCAATGGTAAAACAAGACCAGCAAAGCCGCCCGAATGTGCCGACAAATCCCGATAGGAGCTGCACATATCTCGTTCTCAGGGCACACCGGATGAACACTACGTACAACTAAAACCAATCCTCGAGTTTCCCCAAGGTGGTGCTGCAAGTGGCTCTAGTTTGGACCAGCACTCAGAGGAACACTGGCCCGGGGGTTTAAATAAAGATGACCCTCGGGCTCGCGAAAACCCGGGGGAAAAAGGCTTAGGTGGCAAATGGTAAAACCAAGGTTGGGCCTTGCTGGAGGAGTTTTATTCAAGGCGAACTATCAAGGGGGTCCCATAAATCACCCAACCGCGTAAGGAACGCAAACTCAAGGAACATAATACCGGTATGACGGAAACTAGGGCGACAAGAGTGGAACAAAAACCAGGGATAAGGTCGAGCCTTCCACCCTTTACCAAATATATAGATGCATTAATTAAATAAGAGATATTGTGATATTCCAAAAATATCCATGTTCCAAGATGGAACAAACTTCATCTTCACCTGCAACTAGCAACGCAATAAGAAGGGCTGAGCAAAAGCGGTAACTTAGCCAAACAACGGTTTGCTAGGAAAAGGATGGTTAGAGTCTATCATGGCAATATGGGAGGCATGATATAGCAAGTGGTAGGTAGTGCAGCATGGCAATTGAACGAACAACTAGCAAAGCAAAGATAGAAGTGATTTCGAGGGTATGGTCATCTTGCCTGCAAGGTTCTCAAAGTTGTCGAAAGCTTGATCCTCGTAAGCGTACTCAACAAGTTCCTCATTCACGAACTCGTCTCCCGGATCTACCCAAAACAAGAACACAAGCAAACGGAACCACAATCAATCACGGGAAATGCTCAAGCAACATGATGCAATACATGAATGATATGCAAGATATGATATGCGATGCATATGCGTGCTCCGAAAGAAAAATGATGAACAAGACAGTAACTTGACAAACCAAGTATGCCAATGGAAAGATAAGATTATTTCGGTCGAAATCGATATAAAGATCACCGGAAACGGATGCACGGTTTGCAAATGGCAAGCAAAACAAGAATGACACGAATCTGCGATTAACAGCATGATAGCACATAGAATACATTAAGTAACAATGCTAAAGCACCCCAACATAGTAAAAACTCATATGACAGTAATCTAAAGGAGATTCTTGACAAAAGATGAACACTGAGCTATGGCTAAATCACAACAGAGAAGGTTCAAACAAGCATGGCAAAAGTGCAAAAGATATCAGGTTCACAGACTTGGTGAAATTACTGGACATGGCTGAAACAGTATCAGGTATCAATGTTCAGAGCAATCTAAACACATTCTACAGGAACTTAACATAGAAAAAAAAGGACTGGCATGAATCTACTAAATGCATGTGACAAAAGTCCCTTACTGACCATAAGCCAAAAAGTACCAGAAGATATGATGAAAACCATGTAAACATAGCAAGTTTCGTTAACAGGTGTCAGACTTGGCAGAAAACAGAGCATGGCAGAAACATACATTATGAGGGCATCTTTGTGAGCTTTATGCACTCATCACAAAGCAATTCATGACAAAACAAGCATACCTACAGTAAGATGGCATGTTTATGAAACAATCCATGGCAAGAGCATATACATAGCATGAAAGGAACAACTACAACAAGCTTGGCAATATTGAATATCATGTTAACAATCTGCCAGAAATATTTTATTGCAAAAGTAGAGCAAGATTGATTCATGCTAGGGCACTCCATAATTTCAAATAAGGGCATGTATGGATAGAGCACAACTATAAATACAAAACATCCTTACTTAACATAACCAAAAGGAGTATGGATCTCTCTGTAGCCACATGGATATATAGCAACAAAATAACAGCAGTCACAGACTTAGGGAAATCACTAAGTCCCTGAAATCAGTAACATTACGGAGCCTAGTTTGCCTGCTTGTGCTAGTCACCACAGAGATCACAAAAATACATGGAATACACCACAGAGATCACAAAAATTACTAAGTCGCTGAAATCAGAAACATCACGAAGCCTAGTTTGCATGCTTGTGCTAGTCACCATAGAGACCACAAAAATACATGGCATAAATATCTGTAAAGATGGCATGGCTTACATCAAAACACATGTGGAGCTCATGCCCATAAGATGCACACATCAATAGCAACAAAAATAACAAATCCTCATGTTCTGATAAGTAACAGCAGTTAACAGCAACTAGCACTCTTGCACCAGAGATTTGGGCATCAACATGGACTCAAATGAACAAGGCACAATGGAACAAAATGAAGAGCATCACGAGGCGAACATTTTGATATATTAGACGCACGAAACTGAGCTATATGCAGAGAGTTATGATGCAATGAACAGGGGCATATAAAGTAAAAACTTCATGACTTAGAGAAAAATCGGGGAAGAGGAGAAGAAAGTCAACCCTGCGTTTGGATCGGATCGAGCCCGAGGCTCGCCGGAGTGCTGCTCGCCGGAGCTCGGGGAAGAGGAGGGAGAGGGCGAGGAGGAGTGGCTGGAGGGAGGCGCAGCCGGGGAGGCGGCGGCGACCGGCGACGAGGGCAGCGGAGGCGACGGGGCGCGCCAGACCTCGCGGCGGGGGCGGCCGGTGACGAGGCGCGGCGGAGGACGGCGGCGAGGCGGCGGAGCGACGGGATCCGGCGGCAGCGCGGGGAACCGAGGGCGGAGGCGCGGGCGCGCGGGCGAGGTGCGGGCTCGGCGGGCCTGACGCGGGCTTGCGGGCCGGCGGCGTATGGGCGGCGGGCTCGGCCACGTGGCGCGCTGAGATTGGCGCGGGGCGGCGGCGCTGGTTCGTCCGGCGGCGGCGGAAGCGTCCGGCCGCCGAGAGGTGAAGGGGACTAGGGTTAGGGTGGTTTTTGCCCAAGATTTTGGAGGGGGAGGTATTTTTATAGGTAGAGGGAGCTAGGGGACTCCAAATGGAGTGCGGTTTTCGCCCACACGATCGTGATCGAACGACCTAGAGCATGGAAGAGACTTAGAGGGGTTTTGGGCTGTTTGAAGGGGGGTTTTGCTGCACCACACAAAAGGACTTTGCGGTTACCCGGTTAACCGTTGGAGCACCAAACGACTTCCAAATGGAACAAAACTTGACAGGTGGTCTACCGAGGGTATACCAAGGCCACTTGGCAAGCCTCGGTCCATTCCGAGAACGTTTAACACCCGCTCACAAAAAGAAACAAGAGGGACGCGCCGGTGCGCATGGGAGTGCCGGATTGCAAAACGGACAACGGGGAAAATGCTCGGATGCATGAGGCGAACTCGTATGCAAATGCAATGCACATGATGACATGATATGGGATGCATGACATGAACAAAATGCAAAACGAAAAACAAACCCGACCACGAAGGTTATATCATAACACATAGCCGAAAATGGCACGAGTCGGAGTTACAAATATGGAAAGTTACATCCAGGGTGTTACAACACTCCACCACTACGAGAGGATCTCGTCCCGAGATCTAGGACTGAAAGAACTCCGGATATTCGGAACAGAGGTGGTCCTCGCGCTCCCAGATGGCTTCTCGGTCGGAATGGTGCGACCACTTCACTTTCAGGAATTTGATTGACTTGTTGCGAGTCTTGCGCTCAGTTTCTTTAAGAATAGCAACGGGGTGCTCATGCTAAGAAAGATCTTTTTGGAGGTCAATCTCTTCGAAGTTGATGGTGCGCTCAGGAGTCTTGAAGCACTTGCGAAGCTGTGACACGTGGAACACATCGTGCACGTTCGCGAAGTTGGGAGGAATCTCAAGTTGATAGGCGAGGTCGCCTCTTTTACCAATGATCTTGAAAGGACCCACGTATCTAGGGGCAAGCTTCCCTTTGATACCGAAGCGATGAGTGCCTTTCATTGGAGAGACGCGGAGGTAGACATGGTCTCCGATCTCGAAAGCCACATCACGGTGCTTACTATCATAGTAACTCTTCTGACGCGATTGCGCGGCTTTGAAATTTTCACGGATGACTTTACACATTTCTTCAGCCTCTGTGATTAAGTCATTGCCAAGAAGTTGGCATTCACCAGTCTCTGACCAATTGAGAGGAGTACGGCACTTTCTGCCATAGAGAATTTCGAATGGGGCCTTGCCCGAACTCGCTTGGAAGCTGTTGTTGTAGGAGAACTCGGCATATGGAAGACAATCTTCCCATTTGATGCCAAAGGAAATGACATAAGCCCTGAGCATATCTTCAAGGATTTGATTGACTCGCTCGACTTGGCCACTAGTTTGAGGATGGAAAGCTGTGCTGAAGCGAATGTTAGTGCCCATGGCCTTCTGGAAGGAGTCCCAGAACTTAGAAGTGAAGATGCTTCCACGCTCTGAAGAAATCAATTGTGGAATGCCGTGCGAAGAGACAATCCTAGAGGTGTATAGCTCTGCCAACTGAGCCGCTGTAATAGATTCTTTGATTGGAAGGAAATGAGCCACTTTAGTAAGCTTGTCAATGACAACAAAGATAGCATCATTTCCACGCTTGGACTTAGGAAAACCAGTCACGAAGTCCATTTTGATATGATCAAACTTCCATTATGGGATAGCAAGAGGTTGGAGGAGACGAGCTGGTCATTGGTGTTCTGCTTTCACCCTTCGACAGACATCACATTCGTTCACGAATTGAGCAATTTCTCGCTTCATTCGAGTCCACCAATACGACTGCTTGAAGTCATGGTACATCTTCGTACTTCCAGGATGAATGGAAAGAAGAGAATTGTGCGTCTCGTTCATAATGACTTTCCTTAGATCACCTTTAGGAACCACAATCCGGTCCTCGAAGAATAAAGTGTCTCTGTCATCAATGTGATAGCACTTGTATTTGGAAAGACCCTTGTCGATACCACGTTTCACCTTCTTCACCATGGTATCCAGGAGTTGTGCCTCACGAATTTGATCTTCCAAAGTACGAGAGACTATGAGGTTGGCAAGAAAGCCTTGAGGAACAACTTCGAGATTCAGCTTGCGGAAAGCTTCACAAAGATCCGGTTGGAATGGCTTGAGAATTAAGCTGTTGCAATAAGCCTTCCTGCTTAAAGCATCTGCAATGACATTGGCTTTGCCTGGAGTATATTCAATACTCGGATTGTACTCTTGAATCATTTCGACCCATCGAGTCTGCCTGAGGTTGAGGTTGGGCTGAGTGAAGATGTACTTGAGACTCTTGTGATCGGTGAATATGTCCACTTTTCTTCCCAACAAGAGATGTCTCCATGTTATTAATGCACGGACAACTGCCGCCAACTCAAGATCGTGAGTGGGGTAGTTCTTTTCGTTGGGCTTCAACTGACGAGAGGTATAGGCCACAACTTTCTTCTCTTGCATTAACACAGCACCGAGACCTTGGAGAGAAGCAGCACAGAAAACTTCGAATGACTTGGATTCGTCAGGACGAGTTAAGACAGGAGCTGTGACGAGTTTCTCTTTGAGAGTGTTGAAAGCAACGTCACACTCAGGAGACCAGACATACTTCACATGCTTCTGGAGGAGGTTGGAAAGAGGATTTGCAATCTTAGAGAAATTCTCAACGAATCTTCGGCAATAGCTTGCAAGACCAAGAAAACTGCGGAGCTGCTTGACATTCTGAGGAGGTTCCCAATTCAAAATTGCGGACACCTTCTCGGGATTAACAGCGATGCCCTTGTCAGAGATGATGTGACCAAGGTAAATAACTTCATCAAGCCAAAACTCAAATTTTGAAAACTTCGCACAGAATTGATACTCTCTGAGGTTGTTGAGCACCAATCGCAAATGTTTGGCATGATCCTTCTTATTCTTGGAGAAGACCAAGATATCATCGAGATACACCAGGTAAAATTCATTGGTATAGGGGTTGAAGATGAAATTCGTCATCCGAGAGAATGTTGGAGGAGCATTGACCAGGCCGAAAGACATGACAGTATATTCATAAGAACCAAAGCTTGTTCTGAATGATGTCTTGGGAATATCTTCTTCACGAATGCGAATCTGATGATAACCCATACGAAGGTCAAGCTTGGAGAATACTTTAGCACCTTTGAGTTGCTCGAATAACTCATTGATGTTGGGAAGTGGATACTTGTTCTTGATTGTCTTCTTGTTCAATGGACGGTAGTCGACACAAAGCCGGTCCGTGCCATCCTTCTTCTGGACAAAAAGAACACCACAACCCCACGGAGATGAACTCGGTCTGATCAAACCCAAACGTTCTTGTTCATCGAGCTGTTTCTTCAATTCCTTCAACTCCTTGGGTCCAAGCTTGTATGGACGCTTGCAAACAGGTTCCGTGCCCGGCTCAAGATCGATAACGAACTCAACTGGCCGGTGAGGAAGCATACCCGGAAGCTCTTCTGGAAAGACATCTTGGTACTCACAAACGACTGGAATTTGAGAGATGGCATTCAATTCGCCCTTCTCATTGAGAGAAAACAGCCGAATGGTTTCATCACGAGGGGCATAAATAATCACATCCCCAGAAGAGTGTGTCAATTGAATTTCCCTAGCAGCACAATCAAGTTGAGCCTTGTGCTTAGAAAGCCAGTCCATCCCGAGAATAAGATCAATATCCGAGTCACCAAGAACAATTGGTTTGGCCAGAAATTTATAGTTCCCCATCTTGATGGAAACATCCGGGACACAATTATTAGATGTCATTTGCTTACCCGGGGACACAATCTTCAACGAGATAGGAGTCTTTTCCGTCACAAACTCATGCTTGGCAACAAAAGGTCTTGAGATGAAAGAAAGAGATGCACCAGTATCAAATAAGACTTTTGCAGGAATATCATTAACTGAGAGATTACCCATTATCACATCAGTAGATTCCTCCGCTTGAGCTGCATTCATCATGTTCACCATAGCAGACTTGGGATTATGCTTGACCACTGCATTGCTGGAAGATCTCACAGGAGGAGGACGCGGAAGACGCCTTTGGTTGAAGCACTTGTTAGCATAGTGACCTTTCTGCTGACACTTGTTGCAAGTCACCTCTGAGAGTGGACGATGATAAGGAGCATTCGACTTTGGAGCTTGATTCTGAGACTTGTTCTGATAGCCAGAGTTGGAAGAGTGGGAAGATCCATGGCCACCTTTGTTCTTCTGCTGGTAAGGCTGGCGAAATGGAGGAGGAGGAGGCAACCAGAACTTCTGTTGCTTAGCAGCCACTAGTGAGGAAGAAGAAGACTGAACTGCGTCCCTGACTCTCTTCTTAGAAGCCTCACACTTGAGCTGAGCAGCCTCTTGCTTCAGTGCCATATTATAGAATTGATCAAACTGAGTAGGCTCAACAAGAACGAGAGCTAACTGCAGATCCTCTCTAAGGCCACCTCTGAAGTGATAGATCATGCTCTTTTCATCAGGAACATCTTGTTTAGCGAAGCGAGCAAGTTTCTGAAACTGGATGTTGAATTGATACACAGACATGTTGCCTTGCTTGAGATTGCGGAACTCCTCACGCTTACTCTCAACAACACTTTGTGGAATGTGGTGAGCTTTGAAGTCCCGACAGAAGTCAGTCCAAGTGATCACACGACCTCCTCTGGAATCTTTGTATTGTTGATACCAATCAGCAGCTTGGTCGTTGAGCTAAAAAGAAGCAAACTTGACATAGTCCTCAGGCCTGACATTGCTACATTCAAAATGCTTGTTGATGTCCACGAGCCAATCATCGGCATCTGTGGCCTCGGCAGAGTAGCTGAAAGACTTGGGCTGATTTGCGAGAAACTGGTTGAGGGTAGCAAAGTGAGGCTGATTGTTGCCTTGGCCTTCATTTCCTTGATTGCCTTGCCCTTGTGTGCGTTCTTGCAAGAGTTGCAGAATCATCTGAGCATTGGCGTTGGTGGTTGCGATGATAGCTTGCCATGCCTCCGGAGGCGGAGGTAGTGGCGGAGGGTTCGCCTGACTCCCTTCATTGCGTTCCGGATTTTGACGCGTTGGCGGAGCCATCCTGAAGAGGGTGACATCCGTTAGCATCTTGATAGACAGATAGGCAAATTGAATCAACGGATAGAAATTGCAACATATAGTCTTCACAATAAACATTTGAACGAGGATGAACGAATGAATTCCATAGTAAATCATCACACTTCCATTAAGTTGAGAAGCCACTTAGAAAAAGGTATGGAATCAACATTTGACTTCGAAGCAACTCGAATACCACAATTCAAAACAAAAAAAAAGTATTGGCTTGCAGAATAAGCCGGAACAAACATATGATAGAGATTTCGTCCGAAGTTTTCGTGGTGGGGCCCACACGGGCTCGATCGTGCAGCACCATCATGTACAAGGCAGTGCACATGACATACGAAGCGTCCTCGAGTCGGCATAGCCAAGGACTCTTTAAGACACTACAAGACCGCTGTAAAACCAACCGTGGAAAGGCGGACCACTAGACGTCGAACCCCAATCTCATATCATGCGTCTGTCGGAAAGATATCCTAGGAGCTACTTGAATTCCCATTTATAAACTCCCGAAACTTTCTGGTTATGCAATCTGGTGTTGGGGATAGAGGGGACACAAAATATATCACCCAAACTAGCAATCCCTAGATCCAGCTGTATCCATCCATCAACACATAACCAAGAAACCTTCGGAAATCGTGTACCTCAACCTTCGAAAAGCATCCGTTATACGAGTTATGGCAATACTCCCGAACTCCCACCCCACTACTGGGTGGCGTCGAGGTGATCTCACCAACAACTGCATAAAAGAGATTTCGATGTCGGCGAAACTCAGGTATTCCAGAACTGCAACGATAAAATTGTAACGACAACACCTCGGAGCTCAACTCCCCGGGACACTGCCACAACCCCTAAATGTCAGGAGGCACCAAGAACAATGTTCTCGTCACCAAAACATCGGAACGATTCCAAGATAACCGCGTGATCCTAAATTTTTTTTAGTGAAATTTGAGGTGAGAAGAGTCAAAACTTCTACGTCAGGAGGCCTCACCAGAGCGACGAAGGGACCGAGGAGTAAAAAGAATCCTACTCTCTGATATATATAATCCTAAGACTCAAAACATTTTTGTTCTAGACTCAACAACGCCAGCGATTCGATCAAGCAGGGGGCTCCTAAGTCGGGAATGGCTCTGATTACCAACTGTAACGCCCACGATGCGGCTATATCTCCCACGTGTCGAGGCACGACTTAGAGGCATAACCGCATTGTGGTTTTGCCGCAAGAAGGGTCATCTTCACACAATCCCATGTAATGAACAAGAATGGGATAACGAGAGTTGGCTTACAATCGCCACTTCACACAATACATAAATATAATTCATACATCATCCAAAATCCACACATAGACCGACTACGGTCAAAACCAAATGAAAATAAGATAACCCCAAATGCTAGATCTTCGATTGTCCCAACTGGGCTCCACTACTGATCATCAGGAAAGGACACATAGTAACGACCACGTTCCTCGTCGAACTCCCACTTGAGCTCGGTTGCATCATCTGCACTGGCATCGTCGGCACCTGCAACTGTTTTGGTAGAATATGTGAGTCACGAGGACTCAGCAATCTCACACCCGCGAGATCAAGACTATTTAAGCTTATAGGAAAAAAAATGGTGTAATGAGGTGGAGCTACAGCAGGCACTAAGCATATATGGTGGCTAACATACGCAAGTGAGAGCGAGAAGAGAAGTAAGGCAGCGGTCGCGAAGCTAGAAATGATCAAGAAGTGATCCTGAAACTACTTACGTTCATGCATAACTCAAACCGTGTTCACTTTCCGGACTCCGCCGAGAAGAGACCATCACGGCTACACACATAGTTGATGTATTTTAATTAAGTCAAGTGACAAGTTCTCTACAACCGGACATTAACAAATTCCCATCTGCCTCATAACCGCGGGCACGGCTTTCGAAACATAATACCCTACAGGGGTGTCCCAACTTAGCCCATTATAAGCTCTCACAGTGAACGAAGGACAAACCTTCTCCCGGAAAGACCCGATCAGTCTCGGAATCTTGGTTTACAAGACATTCCGACAATGGTAAAACAAGACCAGCAAAGCCGCCCGAATGTGCCGACAAATCCCGATAGAAGCTGCACATATCTCGTTCTCAGGGCACACCGGATGAATACTACGTACAACTAAAACCAATCCTCATGTTTCCCCAAGGTGGCGCTGCAAGTGGCTCTAGTTTGGACCAGCACTCAGAGGAACACTGGCCCGGGGGTTAAAATAAAGATGACCCTCGGGCTCGCGAAAACCCGGGGGAAAAAGGCTTAGGTGGCAAATGGTAAAACCAAGGTTGGGCCTTGCTGGAGGAGTTTTATTCAAGGCAAACTGTGAAGGGGGTCCCATAAATCACCCAACCGCGTAAGGAACGCAAACTCAAGGAACATAATACCGGTATGACGGAAACTAGGGCGGCAAGAGTGGAACAAAACACCAGGCATAAGGCCGAGCCTTCCACCTTTTACCAAATATATAGATGCATTAATTAAATAAGAGATATTATGATATTCCTAAAATATCCATGTTCCAACATGGAACAAACTTCATCTTCACCTGCAACTAGCAACGCTATAAGAAGGGGTGAGCAAAAGCGGTAACTTAGCCAAACAACGGTTTGCTAGGAAAAGGATGGTTAGAGGCTGTCATGGCAATATGGGAGGCATGATATAGCAAGTGGTAGGTAGCGCAGCATGGCAATAGAACGAACAACTAGCAAAGCAAAGATAGAAGTGATTTCGAGGGTATGGTCATCTTGCCTGCAAGGTTCTCAGAGTTGTCGAAAGCTTGATCCTCGTAAGCGTACTCAACAAGTTCCTCCTTCACGAACTCGTCTCCCTGCTCTACCCAAAACAAGAACACAAGCAAACGGAACCCCAATCAATCAGGGAAAATGCTCAAGCAACATGATGCAATACATGAATGATATGCACGATATGATATGCGATGCATATGCGTGCTCCGGAAGAAAAATGATGAACAAGGCAGTAACTTGGCAAACCAAGTATGCCACTGGAAAGATGAGATGATTTCGGTCGAAATCGATATAAAGATCACCGGAAACGGATGCACGGTTTGCAAATGGCAAGCAAAACAAGAATGACACGAATCTGCGATTAACAGCATGATAGCACATAGAATACATTAAGTAACAATGCTAAAGCACCCCAACATAGCAAAAACTCATATGACAGTAATCTAAAGGAGATTCTTGACAAAAGATGAACACTGAGCTATGGCTAAATCACAACAGAGAAGGTTCAAACAAGCATGGCAAAAGTGCAAAAGATATCAGGTTCACAGACTTGGTGAAATTACTGGACATGGCAGAAACAGACATTATGAGGGCATCTTTGTGAGCTTGATGCACTCATCACAAAGCAATGCATGACAAAAAAAGCATACCTACAGCAAGATGGCATGTTTATGAAACTATCCATGGCAAGAGCAAATACATAGCATGAAAGGAACAACTACAAAAAGCTTGGCAATATTGAATATCATGTTAACAATCTGCCAGAAATATTTTACAGCAAAAGTAGAGCAAGATTGATTCGTTGTAGGGCACTCCACTATTGAAAAGAAGGGCATGGATGGATAGAGCACAACTATAACTACAAAACATCCTTACTGAACATAACCAAAAAGAGTATGGATCTCTCTGTAGACACATGGATACATAGCAACAAAATAACAGCAGTCACCACAGAGACCACAAAGAGTATGGATCTCCCTGAAATCAGGAACATCACGAAGCCTAGTTTGCATGCTTGTGCTAGTCACCACAGAGACCACAAAAATACATGGCATAAATCTCTGTAAAGATGGCATGGCTTACATCAAAACACATGTGGAGCTCATGCCCATAAGATGCACACATCAATAGCAATAAAAATAACAAATCCTCGTGTTCTGATAAGTAACAGCAGTTAACAGCAACTAGCACTCTTGCACCAGAGATTTGGGCATCAAGATGGACTCAAATGAACATGGCACAATGGAACAAAATGAAGATCATCAGGAGGCGAACATTTAGATATATTACACGCACGAAACGGAGCTATATGCAGAGAGTTATGATGCAATGAACAGGGGCATATAAAGGTAAAACTTCATGACAGAAAAATCGGGGAAGAGGAGAAGAAAGTCAACCCTGCGTTTGGATCGGATCGGGCCCGAGGCTCGCCGGAGTGCTGCTCGCCGGAGCTCGGGGCGGAGCGGCCGGAGCTCGGGGAAGACGAGGGAGAGGGCGAGCAGGTGTGGCCGGAGGGAGGCGCAGCCGGGGAGGCGGCGGCGACCGGCGACGAGGGCGGCGGAGGCGACGGGGCGCGCCAGACCTCGCGGCGGCGGCGGCCGGTGACGAGGCGCGGCGGAGGACGGCGGCGAGGCGGCGGGGCGACGGGATCCGGCGGCGGCGCGGGGAACCGAGGGCGGAGGCGCGGGCGCGCGGGCGAGGCACGGGCGAGGCGCGGGCTCGGCGGGCCCGATGCGGGCTCGCGGGCCGGTGGCGTACGGGCGGCGGGCTTGGCCACGTGGCGCGCTGAGATTGGCGCGGGGTGGCTGCGCTGGTTCGTCCGGCAGCGGTGGACGCGTCCGGCCGCGGAGAGGTGAAGGGGACTAGGGTTAGGGTGGTTTTTGCCCGAGATTTTTATAGGTAGAGGGAGCTAGGAGACTCCAAATGGAGTGCGGTTTTCGCCCACACGATCGTGATCGAACGACCTAGAGCATGGAAGAGACTTAGAGGGGTTTTTGGCTGTTTGAAGGGGGGTTTTTCTGCAACACACAAAAGGACTTCGCGGTTACCCGGTTAACCGTTGGAGCACCAACCGACATCCAAATGAAACGAAACTTGACAGGTGGTCTACCGGTGGTATACCAAGGCCACTTGGCAAGCCTTGGTCCATTCCGAGAACGTTTAACACCCGCTCATGAAAAGAAACAAGACGGATGCGCCGGTGCGCGTGGGAGTGCCGGATTGCAAAACGGACAATGGGGAAAATACTCGGATGCATGAGGCGAACTCGTATGCAAATGTAATGCACATGATGACATGATATGGGATGCATGACCTGAACAAAATGCAAAACTATGGCCGAAAATGGCACGACCACGAAGGGAATATCATAACACATAGCCGAAAATGGCACGAGTCGGAGTTACAAATATGGAAAGTTACACCCAGGGTGTTACAGTAGGTTCGACCGAAAGGCAATGATGCATGGGCCCTGGATTTTGATATACCCGGGGCCGCGTGAAATTTGCTACTCTCCTCAAAACTAGTAAGGCACACATGCATTGAATGCATGATATTTCGAAACCAAATTATGAATAAATACACACTATAGCATGTAAAGCTTTGAGTCATATATGCATGATGTAGATGTTCGTTTAGTTCTTATAGTTCATCTCATTCAAAATCAATTAGTTTTATAAAAATGTTAAGATTCATGGGGTTGTGCATTGTAAAGCATAAAGTAAAAAACAAATAATGGCAATTCATTTAGAAAAAAAATCAATTATGATATGGAAGATTCTAGAACAAAGGAGAAGTGCTTTTGTTTTGAGGTTTGTGCATTATGCTTAAGTTCAACCATGGAGTCTTCTAAATTGTACATGTGGCAGATCTGGTGGAATGTTGATGATATCCAACGGCCAGTAGTGCTCGGATTTGCCATCTTTGCACTGTCGGATTAGCTTCATCCAGCGACCATCTTTCAAGTTATTCGCACACTATATAGTTCTTGTGCCATAGTTGCATGTCTTGGAAAAAAGCTACTAGTGGGTTGTACTAGCTATTTAGGAATAGAAGATGTATACATGGAAGTTGTAGGGAAAGAGATGACACGGAGTATCTCAATTCCTATGAGTAGGGATTGGAAAAGAGATGTCATTTGGTTCACATCATAGGAACTTTTCTATTGAATCTACAGATGACATGTATCTCAATTCCTATGAGGAGGGATTAGAAAAGAGATGTAATTTGGTTCATATCATAGGAACTTTTCTATTGAATATACACTAATGTTTATTTTCCTTTGAAATTATGGGAGTATAGGAATCCATTCATATGAACCAAGTGGCTCTAAAGCTATAGAAATGATATCATGTTTATTTCCTTTGAAATGTGGAGTATATGAATCTATTCCTATGAACCAATTGGCTCTGAAGGAAAAAATCCTATATAAATCATATCATATAGAGTTCCTATGATATTCCTCCACACCAAAGGATGGTTGAAATTGTTGCAGGTGATACGATGGTCTTTCTTTGTAGACTCCTCCCCCATCTTTATAGTTACCTCTCGAAGATGAAAACTGATATATACAGGGTATTCTACATGTGCAATTTGGTACACGAAAACTCGGTAAAAGTTTGCGAGGTTCGAATTTTCAATAAAGCTATATGCACTGCATTTTGGAACGGAGGGAGCATACGGCAGTTGCTAACACTCACGTGGAAGATTTGTGTGTACGAGGAGTGGCTGTTCTGTTAAATGACATGGCAAAATTGACATTGTCGGATGCCAATCTAACGGTTCTTAGGACGTTCGTCAGGAAAAGGCTTGTGGCGAACGTTTGTCGGATAATGATTTACGGACACATGCATTGCATTGATACGTGCCCCCCTCTCTCACGCACACGCACCCTCCAGAGTTCTCTTGCACCCACCGTCTATCTATAGGTAGACATCACACACATATGTGCTCTTCACACCCTACCCTCAGAACTTCTAAAAAACAAAAGACGTCGCGCACATTTTATTTTAGCTCACACGTCACACACTTATACTATTACTCTTGTGGCGAACGCTCTTTGGGCATAGTATATTGTACTCTCACGAAGAGAAGCAGTGCACGCACGCACTAGTTCTCTCACACCCACTCGCGGGTACACGTAGGAGCGCATTTTTTTGAAGCTGGTACAACAAAATCACTCCACTACATATATAAGCAGGAGCCTTAGCGCTTGCTTTACTAGGGTTCCTCTCGTTCACTCTCTCATGCTCTCCAGATCTAAGCAAGACATAGGTGGCCACACTCTCTCTCAGCTCACGGCTGGTCACAAATCCAGCCGGACAACCTTGACCGGGGCAAGGGTGTAGGTCCATCGTTCACGCTGTCGTCGGCGGCGAGGGAGGAGACCAACGGCTGCCCGCGCGTCCCGATCGGCGGCCGTGCCATTCTCTCCGAGAGAGCGCCGGCTCCGGAGGGCCTCCGACCCCTTCTTCCTCCCTGTGGTATTGTGGCCATGATGCGGCCTCCCGACGCCGTCTTTGCCACATGCCGACGACCCTAAGGTATATATTCCTTCGAAACCTGCCTTTCTCTACTGCCCCAGCTCCCCACCTGGCTTCGTGTGGATCTTTTTCTACTTCCGTCCGCTGTTCCAAAGCCATCTAGACTTTTACTATTATTACAGGTAAAGCTAGTTCATATAGTCGACTCTAAGAGTTGGTTCAAACAGGGAAGAAAGTGGGAAAGCTGTAGCATGAATCTAGGACTTGGTTCTAAGAGGAAACGGGGGAAAGTAGTAGATACTGGCTACCCAACCGGTCTCTTGGTTGAAAAGACGAAGACAACATGGTGGATGGCGAAGGGTGGGGGGAAGTGGACCTATATCTTGGTTGAAAAAGGAAAGAAAGTGACGGGTGTTGGGGGACAACGCAAATGAGAATGAGCAGGTCTAGATTTCCTGTGCTCACATAGGAAAATGTAGCCGAGGAGATAAAAAATGGGACAAATGCAGACATGTTGCCAGAGTGTTTGTCGCTCTCGGCAACCACATCTGCGTCACCACTTTATGCCCCTGCTGTCCCTACACCCATATCGCTACCATTAATGTAAAATCACATGAAGCATTAACCAATGCCACCTAATGTCACTATAAGTAATGGTCTAGTGCCGTCGATAAATTGAAGCATGCCACCACCATTTTATGAAGTGCTTCCGTCTTGCTTTTATTTCCCATGAATTGTGTTTTTGCAGTTACACTTAAATCTCACACCGCTAGTATTGCTTCATCCCAGTGGAACTGCACAAATTTGATTGCACATGTACTGACCATGTGCTACTCTCATGATAGTAATACTAATGCTATTGTTCTACATGTTAATCTAGTGGCAGTGTTGATGTGATGTGATGCTACTTACTTAAGGACACTTTCATACTGTCAATCTAGTGCCAATTATAACACAATAGATGTTGTTGTTAATCATACGCCACTGCAAATATCTGTCACTGTTTAAATAACCGTATTTCGTATTTTCGCAAACAGGGATGTCTGTCTCCATATCGTTTCGAGATGTCTGTCTCCGTATCGTTTCTATCCGCGCAATCAAAAGCACACACCTCGGTTTTAGTAGAACTGTGCAAAATGAGATGGCTATCCCTCATTGCCGTCGTCTAACCACTCGTCTTCCAGGTATTCCTACATTGGTAGTTACTAGGTAGAATGACCAACACAATATAAAAGAAGTTGATTCGTACATTTTACTTCCTGATTGCACTGTAGGGACGAGTGAAAACAACTGCATCCTAGTCCGGAATGCACTTTCTACCAGTTCATCCCTGGACCAAGGACTAGCTGGCACGGCTGCACGGCGGTTTTTTGGACAGGTGCGCGGACAAGAGGCATTGTGGTCAGCTTATTTCTGCAAATAGCAGTGCTTAAATTTAGTGGAATGCACAAGACTTTCAGCTGGTCAGCACACTACATGGTTCAGTTTAGCATTCCAGCTGAGAACACAATTGTAATTGGTTATTATGGAATGAGAGAACCTAACCCTGGATGGTGACAACAAGAAAAAACCAGAGTGAACTCCAGGAAATTTAAGCCTGCCGGGAGGCCCTTTGCTCAGAGAAGCCTTGCTTGTTTTTTCCTGATTTGTAAACCTTCACACAACTTTGTCTTTTGCTGTGAACTAGTATATGTTTGTTATGTTCTATGAATCATTGAGATGTATAAAATTGCTTAACTTATGCTTTTCAAGTTTTTTATGAAGCCGAGTTTAATGTGAGTGTTCCACATGAACGCTGGACTAGCGTGTGAACGTTTGGAATTTACATTGTGGTCTCAGTTAACTGCATGAACCACTGTAACAAGATACATAGTTGCTTATATGTCAGACAGCAGATTGTTGATTGTTAGCTGGTCGATAGTCTAGTGTTGAAGCGAGCTGAGCCAATGTACCATGTTTTGCACAACTGCTTACAAGTGGGGTAGCACCAACAGTGTTTACAAGTACTTATGTATACGTCAGCGCACAGTTCTTGAACGAGTACTCTATTTCATCAAAACACACACTGCTTGTCTGATAAACCGTGACAACTTATGTCTTACCATGCCATATTCATGAAAAAACTAGTGAGGACGCATCTGTTTCGGCAACAATTACGATGGTTCTCATGGGCACACAAAAGTAGCAGCAGTTCCCATAGACGGATTCAAACAGAGTACTAGCCCAGAGGGCTCGATAATAGGCAAGGTTCGGATAATTAGACACAATCCAAATTACTATTAAACAGTAGCTGGGGCAACTATTTCATGCCTCGATCTAATTTGGGCTGGACACAAGACGGACCTTGCCATGAACATCATCGAGGACGTCCGGCAGCAGCTCAATCCTATGAACCTTCGTGAAGACAACCTTGTGGCCTTGCCACTCATAAACTTGTTTGTGGAGGCATGCCATGCCATCTTCCCGCGTAAGCTTGACAAGAACAGTATGCCTCACAAACGAAGGAGTAGCTTTGAACTTCTTATGCTTCAGTACATCCTGGACAACACGCCTGACAACAGTGAGGCTGGAATACAAGTCTTCATTGGTATAAGCGCAAATGGCTTCCAGGATCCAACAGCCTAAAACTCTGTTTTCCCAGTGCGTATATTTAGGTCATCCGCCTCACAGCGAGTGACATGTACAACCACACAATCCCTGTCTGCATCAAGGCTCTAATTGAAACAGAAACAAATTTTGAATTACTTTCCAGTATAAGAAACACAAGTTATTTAAACCACTATGTATAGCATGGCATCGAAGCTAATAAAATTTTGCATTATTCATCACCACATACTTCGATGAAAAACCACAATCCAGATCGGCAAAGAAGAAAATCACCTTGGGCAGCTCAGCGGGGGGGGGGGGGGGACACATCCTCGAAGGGGGAAAACTGCTCCTGCAGTGCCACGGGGGTTGTAACCTCAAATGGGGCATTGACCATCTAAGTAGTGGCCGTGAGCGTATCTGGGGTCGGCTCGGTGGCTGCCTCCATCTTCTTGGAGCTCTCTGTCTCGTGGGGATCAGCCTCCCGCGTCTGCTCCAATATCGGCAGATCTTTGCCTGGTTCTCCTTGGTCCATCATGAAACTGACGAAATACTAGGAGACCACTGAAAGGAAAACACAATCGCAATGACAATGAAACAAAAAAGAGAGTGAGGATCGGTTACTGCTTTGCAAAAGTTCTTTTTTTCTCTGAACGAAAATATACCAACATCACGGATCCGCTTACCTTCCCTTCGTTGGGAGAGAAGAACAGTGGCAGATGCGAGTGTTGCCTTTCTTGAAGACGGTGAGGGAGAAGGGGATTCAGTGAAGAGTGAAATGATGGTTGCTTCGTCCGTCAAACTTAGACTGCGGGGGGTGGGGTTTTGTGATACGACGGCTCGTTATTGCCGTGCTACAAATGGGGTGACTCTCCGCCTGCATACTGCCTTCTAATTTGGTGGATGGCATTTGGGCCCGCGCGCTGCATGGCCCGCATGTCGGTGAACAGAAGTATAACGGCATTCACTAGAGGTAGACGTTTCGATGACCTAGGAGGAGCCAGAAGCGGTATTGTATCCACTGTACTAGTAGTAATTGTTTTTCTGGGTAGCTGTAGAGTGTCTCCACTGTACTAGTAGTAATTGTTTCTCTGGGCCCAAGACAAAACAGCCCATCCACCCTAGTAAATAGTAAAATCAATTCAGAAGTCCTTATATTTACTGAATGAGAGGCGCTACCCACACCCAGCACACCGCCCCCCAAAAAAACCTGGGTGTCCTTCTTCCTCCTCACTCCCACCCACCTCACGTCAGCTCGCTCCACTCGTACCCCCAAATTCCTCACCTCACTCCTACAGAAAACCCCAGCTCCCCTTCTTCTTCACTCGCACTACATGTAACACCCACGATGCGGCTATATCTCCCACGTGTCGAGGCACGACTTAGAGGCATAACCGCATTGTGGTATTGTCGCAAGAA
The DNA here is from genome assembly GCF_002575655.3 of Aegilops tauschii subsp. strangulata. Taxonomy (NCBI): domain Eukaryota; kingdom Viridiplantae; phylum Streptophyta; class Magnoliopsida; order Poales; family Poaceae; genus Aegilops; species Aegilops tauschii. The sequence goes on from NC_053040.3 coordinate 262,407,852, forward strand.
GGGTCATCTTCACACAATCCCATGTAATGAACAAGAATGGGATAACGAGAGTTGGCTTACAATCGCCACTTCACACAATACATAAATTAATTCATACAACATCCAAAATCCACACATAGGCTGACTATGGTCAAATCCAAATGAAAATAAGATAACCCCAAATGCTAGATCCCCAATCGTCCCAACTGGGCTCCACTACTGATCATCAGGAAAAGAAACATAGTAACGACCACGTTCCTCGTCGAACTCCCACTTGAGCTCGGTTGCGTCATCTGCACTGGCATCGTCGGCACCTGCAACTATTTTGGTAGAATTTGTGAGTCACGAGGACTCAACAATCTCACACCCGCGAGATCAAGACTATTTAAGCTTATAGGAGAGGATGGTGTAATGAGGTGGAGCTGCAGCAGGCACTAAGCATATATGGTGGCTAACATACGCAAATGAGAGCGAGAAGAGAAGCAACGCAACGGTCGCGAAGCTAGAAATGATCAAGAAGTGATCCTGAAACTACTTACGTTCATGCATTACCCAAACCGTGTTCACTTCCCGGACTCCGCCGAGAAGAGACCATCACGGCTACACACACGGTTGATGTATTTTAACTAAGTCAATTGTCAAGTTCTCTACAACCGGACATTAACAAATTCCCATCTACCTCATAACCGCGGGCACGGCTTTCAAAATATAATACCCTGCAGGGGTGTCCCAACTTAGCCCATTATAAGCTCTCATGGTCAACGAAGGATAAACCTTCTCCCGGGAAGACCCGATCAGTCTCGGAATCCCGGTTTACAAGACATTTCGACAATGGTAAAATAAGACCAGCAAAGTCACCCGAATGTGCCGACAAATCCCGATAGGAGCTGCACATATCTCGTTCTCAGGGCACACCGGATAAGCGAAGCGTACAGGTACCAACGTAACCCAAGTTGCCAAGGGACGGTCCCGCACGGTGCTCTAGTTTGGTCCAGCACTCAGAGGAACACTGGCCCGGGGGTTTAAATAAAGATAACCCTCGGGCTCGCGAAAACCCAAGGGAAAAAAGCTTAGGTGGCAAATGGTAAAACCAAGGTTGGGCCTTGCTGGAGGAGTTTTATTCAAGGCAAACTGTCTAGGGGGTCCCATAAAGCACCCAACCGCGTAAGGAACGCAAACTCAAGGAACATAATACCGGTATGAGGGAAACTAGGGCGGCAAGAGTGGAACAAAACACCAGGCATAAGGCCGAGCCTTCCACCCTTTACCAAATATATAGATGCATTAATTAAATAAAAGATATCGTGATATTCCAAAATATCCATGTTCCAACATGGAACCAACTTCAACTTCAACTTCACCTGCAACTAGCAACGCTATAAGAAGGGCTGAGTAAAAGCGGTAACTTAGCCAAACAACGGTTTGCTAGGAAAGGATGGTTAGAGGCTTGACATGGCAATATGGGAGGCATGATATAGCAAGTGGTAGGTAGCACAGCATAGCAATAGAACGAACAACTAGCAAATCAAAGATAGAAGTGATTTCGAGGGTATGGTCATCTTGCCTGCAAGGTTCTTAGAGTTGTCAAAAGCTTGATCCTCGTAAGCGTACTCAACAGGTTTCTCGTTCACGAACTCGTCTCCCGGCTCTACCCACAACAAGAACACAAGCAATGGAACCACAATAAATCACGGTAAATGCACAAACAACATGATGCAAAACATGCATGATATGCGAAATATGATATGCGATGCATATGCGTGCTCCGGAAGACAAAGGATGAACAAGGCAGTAACTTGGCAAACCAAGTATGCCACTGGAAAGATGAGATGATTTCAGTCGAAATCGATATAAAGATCACCGGAAACGGACGCACGGTTTGCAAATGGCAAGCAAAACAAGAATGACACGATTCTGCAATTAACAGCGTGATAGCACTTAGCATACATCAAGTAACTATGCTACAGCAACCCAACATAGCAAAAAAGCATATGGCAGTAATCTAAAGGAGATGCCTGACAAAAGATGAACACTGAGCTGTGGCTATATCACACAATAACAGGTTCAAACAAGCATGGCAAAAGTGCAAAAGGTATCAGGATCACAGACTTAGTGAAATTACTGGAGATGGCTGAAACAGCATCAGGTAGCAATGTTCAGAGCAAGCAACCAACATGCTACAGGAACTTAATATAGCAAAACAAGGCATGACATGAATCTACTAAATGCATAGAACAAAATTCCCTTAATGACCATGAGCCAAAAAGGATCAGAAGATATGATGGCACCCATGTAAACATAGCAAGTTTCGTTAACAGATTTCAGACTTAGCAGAAAACTGAGCATGGCATTAACAAAAATTATGAGGGCATCTTGGTGAGCTTGATTCACTCATCACAAGGCAATGCATGACAAAATAAGCATACCTACAGCAAGATGGCATGTTTATGATGCTATACATGGCAAGAGCAAATAGATAGCATGTATGGATCAACTACAACAACCTTGGAAAAATAGAATATCATGTTAACATTCTGCCAGAAACATTTTATAGCAAAAGTAGAGCAATATTAACACATGCTATGGCACTCCATAATTGCAAACAGGAGCACGGATGGATAGAACACAAATATATCTACAAAACAACTTTACTGAACATACCCAGAAGAAGCATGGATCTCACTGTAGACACATGGATACATGGCAACAAAATAACAGCAGTAACAGACGGTGAAAATCCGAAGTCTCTGGAAACAGAAACATCACGAAGCCTAGTTTGCATGCTTGTGCTAGTCACCACATAGATCACACAAATACATGGAATACACCTTTGTAAAGATGGCATGGCATAGATCAAAACACCTGTAGAGCTCATGCCCATAAGATGCAGACATCAAATGCAACAAAAATAACAAATCCTCAAGTTCTGATAAGTAACTGCAGTAAACATCATATAGCATTCTTGCACCAGAGATTTGGGCATCAAGATGGACTCAAACGAGCATGTCACAATGGAACAAAGTGAACAGCATCTCGAGGCGAACATTTTGATATATCGTGCACACAAAACGGAGCCATGTGCATGGAGATATGATGCAGAGAACATGGCAACATAATGCAATACATCTCGGGACTTAGAGAAATTCGGGGGAGGAAAAAGTCAACCTCTCGTTTAGATCTGGAGGGTTCGGCGCGGATCGGCGCGGGAGAGGAGGCGGCCGGAGCTCGGCGCCGGAGAAGATGAGGGCGAGGCGCGGCGGAGGAGCTCGGGAGGCGCCGGACGTCGGCGAGGGAGGCGGCGGCGCGGGCGGCGGCGCGCCGGGCGCGCTCGGGCGCGGGCGGCCGCGGCGACCTGCGGAGGACGGCGGGAGGCGGCGATGGCGGCGAACTCGGGCGGCGCCGGCGGAGGCGGGCGGCGGGGGAGGCGTGGGGTCCGCGGGAGGAGACGGAGGCGCGCGGGGAGGTCGGCGTACGGGCTCGGGCAGGCCCTCCTCGGGCTCGCCGGGCCGCGGGCGGTGGGTGGCGGCGGTGCTGACATGGCGCGCCGTTGGCCGGGCGCGGCGGCGGGGATTTGTCCAGCGCGTACCAGACGTGTCCGGCGCGTGGAGGGACTCGAAATTCGTTGTATTTTATATTGATATTTATTTATTTTAAAAATTAGTTTGAATGTGACTCGAAATTTCAGAATTAAAAAAAGTTCGGACCGCAACGAAATATGCTAAATTTCGTATAATTTTTTAACCGTGGCCACAATATGGGCTGTAATGCTAACAAAAAGAATATGGGCTCCAAAAAACCTTAAGTAGTAGCAAATGGGCTGTAAATTATTAGAAATAATGGCAGATGGGTTGTATGCTTTTTTCCACAAATTCGAGGCTTTCCTAAAAAAAGGTTTGACGCACAAGCAGTGACTGTTGGATTTCCATCCAACGGCCGTCGTGCTTCTTCAATCTCTGCTCTTCCTGCTCCAACCGCTCAAACAAGCGCCGGCGGGACTGCCTGCTCCCTCCACCCCGCGGCCGGCTGTGCTACCACGCAGGCCTCACCGCCCCACCGTACTCCCATCGCTGGCCTAGCGATCCCTCTACTCACCCACATCTGCTATTATTCTCCGGGGACGGCAGACGAACCAGTAAACCCTCGTACTCCTCCGCGTGGGAAACAACTGCCGAGTCCTCCCTGGCTCCGTGTTGTTCCCTTCCTAGGCCTCGTCGTCCACCGCCCTGGTGCTCTCGGCGTGGCCTGGTCAACGTGGTCAACGACCGACATGCATCTGAAGTGGAATGTATGTGGAGAGGCTGACAGCTGGGTCCACGGCCGCACGCAAGGAAATGCCTCCTTATTACGCGCAAAATAATGATTCCTCCACGTGACATCTAGGACCCACCGAAAGGGCCTCTGTATTTCGCGAAAAAACGTTACCTCCGCTGACAGCTCGGACGCACCAGCTATATCCTCGCACGCAAGGAAGTGCCTCCTTATTACGCACAAAAAAATGAATACCCCCCCTGCTAGCTGGGACCGAGTATAGTGGCAGGCTGACTTGTGGGCCTACTAAGTTGACGGGGACGGAGGGCTTTGTCAACTTAGTCAATATGCACGATTCTAGCTCCAGTGACCGTACGATGTCCATCCAACGGCTGTAGTGCTTCTTCAACCTCTGGTCTTCTTGCTCCAGCCGCCCAAACCAGCGCCGGTCGTGCCTCATGCTCCTGCCTCCCGTGGCCGGCTGCGATGTCGCGGAGGCCTCACCGCCCCCTACTACTCCCACCACTGGCCAGGCCATCCCTCTACTCACCCACACCCCCTGTTATTCTGCGGCGACGGTAGCCTCACACCGCAACGAACTAGTGAAACCTCATACTCCTCTACGCGTGGACATCCACTGCCGCGTCTTCCCCGGCTCCGTGTTGTCCCCTTCCTAGGCCTCGCCGTCGTCCACCACCCTGGTGCTCTCGGCTCGGCGGGGTCAACGTGGTCAAGGAACGGCGTCCATCGAACGTGGACTGTACATGGAGAGGCTGACAGCTGGGTCCACGGCCGCAGCAAGGAAGTGCCTCCTTATTAAACAGAAAATAATGATTCCTCCACCTGACAGTAGGGACCCACCGGACGGGCAACCGTATTTCGCGAAAAAAATGTTCCCCCCTGACTGCTGGGACCTACCAGCTACATCTTCGCACACAAGGAAGTGCATCCAGGCAAAAAAATGATTCACCCCCTGACTGCTGGGACCCACTAGCTACATCTTCGCACGCAAGGAAGTGCCTGACAGTCGGGACCCACCTAGTCAAAGTGTACGTAGCGTTGTCATTCTGGTCGCGAACGTGTACGTACATACTGGTCGATGTAGAGGCGCGCACGTGTTGTACTAGAGGCGCGCACATAGCATGTACACGTACATACAGCGGCCAGGGTGCAAGAAAGAAAATACGGCCACGTACGTACATACGGGCGGGGTCTCGAACGCCTACTCGCGCGTACGTACGGCCAGGGCTCGTGTACATGGCTGGGTCAGAACGGAGAAGCAGTGTCGTCGTCGTGTTCATGGGGAGGCAACGGAATGTGTCGTGTTCATCGGGAGTCAATGGAGCGCGTGGGAGCCAACCGGCTTGGATGAAACAACCGATGGAAATGAGGCCTAGCGTACCGCAGAACGGAGGAAATGGCCTTGTGTTCGACCAGCCACATTCGAAACGGGATCCTGTTCATCGGGAGGGGTCTGGCGTACCGCAAAACGGAGGAAACGGACCTCCTATGGTCGAAATAGGGGTCCTGTTCATTGGGAGGGGTGTGCCGTACCGCAAAATGGAGGAAACGGACTTGTGTTGGAGTGCTACGGTCGAAACGGGGGTCCTGTTCATCGGGAGGGGTGTGGCGTACCGCAAAACGGGACTCCACGGGATACTGCTCATCTCCACCGTCGACCCCTTCCAGCCTCCACGGGCTACTGTTCATCCACCGTCGACCTCCTCCAGCCTCCACCTGCGATTGTTCATCCATGGGCTCGTGTTCATGCAGCCTCCACCGCGCGCTACTCCACCGGCTACTTTTCAACCAGCCCTCTCCACGGGCTCCTTTTCAACCACCCCTCCACGGGCTACTGTTCATCCAGCCCTCCACCGTCTACTGTTCATCCAGCCCTCCACGGGGTGGTCCTGTTCATCCATCCCTCCACGGGGTCCTGTTCATCCAGCCCCAACCGGCTCGATCGATCGGGGTCCTGTTCATCCACACGCAACACCACGGGGTCCTGTTCATCCACCCCCACCGGGAACTGTTCATCCAATCCCCCCAGCAACGCTCATTGTTCATCCAGAGGCAGCATCAATTGTCTTCAGTTAGCAGCAGTAGCGAAGGAATCGCTCGTTCGGGTTCAGTTAACAGCCATCGATCGATCGCTCGGGTTTAGTAACACGTACCCTGCAGTGCAATCGCTCGGGTTCAGTTAGAGCCCAACGCCTCTCTCGGGTTCAGTTAGAGCCCAACGCCTCGCACCCACGTGCGTGCGTGTATGAGAGAAACGCGCATCGCTCGGCCCCGACTACCCACCGTAACCGGGAACACCCCGATATTTTCCTCGCCCTTGCTTCTACCACAGTTTTTTCCGTCATGGACAGCCCAAATGTCATGCAGCTGCGTCTCCGGCCCACCCAGGACGAAAAGCCCATTTTCTGTCATGATTTTTTGTCATAGAAGTAGGAGCCCACCACATCAATGATGATACCGGGTTTTGTCACAATTATCGTCATAGAAGTGTCATAAGTATGAAAGAAAAAAATTCGTTCAGCCCAAAATGTCACGGTTGTGTCTTTTTTTGTAGTGTCCCCAAGCTTAATTCCTGCTCGTCCATGAGTAGGTAAATGATAAAACAAATAATTTATGAAGTGTGAATGCTAGCATAGTGCATCAATTTTATCAACGATAGTTCCAAACACTTTTTCTAGCATTATTATTTATCATAAACAGTAGCTCATCTCATAAAACATCTCATGATCAAGTAGCAAGCTATTCACATGTTACAGTATAGACCATAAAGTTTCTTGATAACTAACAAACTAGGCTTTCAGTCACTAAACAATTGTAATTCATCTTATTTTCAGGAAGCGTCAATGTAAGAGCTTTGATTTAGCAAATTCCACATACTCAACTATCATATAATCGTCCATGATTGCTAACACTCAAAGCATATTTTTAGAACAAATAGTATCCGTTGAACACAGAGAAAGATAGGGGCTTAATGTTTCGCCTCCCAACTTAGTGACCAAGAGTGATGCCTAACACTCTTTGGCTCTAGGTGTTTTGGGCTTTATCCTCGAAAGGATCTTTCTCTCAAAGGCTTCGGAGGTGGGTTGCTCTCAAACGACAAAATTCGTGCACTAACTCTGAGCAGCCACCCATTTATGGTGTAGGGGGTGGGCTATTTATAGCCTGGAGGCAACCCGACATGATATGTCCGAAATGACCCACAAAAAATGAGAAGAGGAAGAAGAAGGAACATGATTCTGACGACAAGAAGAAGAAGAAACCCTCAGAGTCTTCATAAAAGTATTCACCTCACAAGAAGAGCTCGTCCAGCAAGGCTCGTGCATTCGTTGGCAAGGAAATGGATTCAGAGGAGGACTCTGCTTCTGAGGAGGAGTCTGATTCAGGCGTGGCAAGCCTCCTACTAGGACTAGTCATGTAACTCGCCCCTTCAACTTATATAAGGAGGGGCAGGGCACCCCAAGAGGGACAAGTTTCACAAGTTAAGATAGACAAGCCAATGGCTCTCGAGATAGAGGTAGCGAAAGAGCACCCTTGTAATTGTGAGCTTCATCTTCATCAATATCAATGAAGCAGGATGTAGGCTTTTACCTCCACCGTGAGGGGCCGAACCTGGGTAAAACCTCGCGTTTCTCATCCCACTCAACCCCTCTCAAGCTACCACATAGATGTGGTGGCCTCACGACTAAGTCCTCACACTAAGGACATCTGCCATGACAAATCCACGACAGTTGGCGCCCACCATGGATTTGTCACGGCAGATGTCCTTAGTGTGAGGACTTAGTGATGAGGCCAACGCATCTACGTGGCAGCTTGAGAGGGCTTAAGTGGGACAAGAGACATGAGGTTTTATCTAGGTTCGGCCCCTCACGGTGGAGGTAAAAGCCTACATCCTGCTTCATTGATATTGATGATCATGCTCACGATTATAAGGGTGATCTTTCGCTACCTCTATCTCGAGAGCTATTGACTTGTCTGTCTAAACCCTGTCAAAACCCATCCCTCTTGGGGTGACCTGTCCCTCCTTATATAAGTTGGAGGGGCGGGTTACATGTCGAGTCCTAGTAGGATTAGGACTAGTCTATCTTCTGTTACAAGCCGGATACAAGTCCTGGTCTTGCTTCCTTGTAAGGGAAATATTCCTCATGCCTTTCCTCTTAAGCCGGCCCACCATAATATGATCCGGCCTTCCCATGAGCTGCCAGCTAGGCCCTTGGGTCTTGTCGATCGTTTGAACCACCTGCTGGGTCACCAATGAGTTACCAGGCCCGGCCGGGTCATCAATGAGTCGCCAGTCTTCGGGCGGGTTACCGATGAAACGCCAAGTCCCAGCCGGGTCATATCTCCGGCCGGGTCATACCGCGGGGTATATCCCCGACATTAGCCCCCAGTTTAATTTGGATTTATCCATGTTAAACTGATCCTGCAAAATAAACACAAGAACAAATTTGACAGGTTGTGCTCTGGGTTAAAAAAATTCTGAACCAGCACCTGCTCATCCTTAAGTCCTTGTCATTTCCTTCTTGATATGTGTCGATGACCTCATAGCAAATCTCCTTTAATAGATATGTTCAAACTTTGCCAATGCGAAAATCCAGATACTTCTTCTGAAAAAATCCGGGTCACTAGGCCAGCTTCATAGTCAATTTGTTGACATTGGTTTCTTGCAGAAAAATATTATAAAGAATAATACATTTGATTTGGCTTCCAATGCTCTGGTTTGCTCAAAACTGAGAATTTGAAGGTGTGTCTCCCTTATATCCATATTACATGTAGCCCCCAAGTCTTGAGTAGAGCAAAGTGATAACTTAAGACTTGCTTCAATATAAATATTGCAACTTTAGAGAAATTCAGTTGTTCATTTAAGTCGCCAAGCAGAAACTAATCATTCTGTAATTCTCATGTGTAGCCCCCAAGTGCCGGGTCATTATGCAATAATGAGCAAGGACTTTGTAGATATGATCATGTAGACTTGAGCAGCAATGTGTAGCCCCCAAGGGCCGGCTCAGCAAGATAATACTGAGCTAGGAGTTTACATGTACTTCAAAAAATAACATCATATGATCTAGCTCCCAAGTTTCGGGTTACCTTTGACAGGAGCAGTTAGTAGCCCCCAAGGGCCGGCTCATTACGATGTGATGAGTCGGGTCTTCAATACAGCGAGTTAAAATGACCTTGCATTAGCCCCCAAGTGTCATGGTGCATGCTTGTAGTGACATGGGACTTCCATATTTTATATAATCATGATTTGAATAATGTAGCCCCCAAGTGCCGGCACTATTCCTTCCATTGTAAAATAAAAACATATCCATTGTCCGGATGATGTTGTTGAAAACCTTTGCATATTGAATATTGAACCATGCTCTCTGCTGTGAGCCGATATTCTTGGATGAAGAAATAATAGCCATTACTCTGAAGCGGCTTTGAAAACCTCAATCATAATACTGGTTATTGATAACCATAATAAAAATCCAACCATGTTGGCTATTATATATTTGAATAATATAAACCGGTATTAAAAAACCTCAATCATAAGATCTTGTCTGTTGACAAGTAAATCTAGAGTTAAATACTCAGTGGCTCTTGGCTGATGGCGACTCAATGCGCAATCATTGTAATCTTGGATTTTTGTAATCCGGCAACTTATAGCCTTTGTAAAAATCAAGAACTGATAACCCTTTTTGAAACACCAATTTTAATCTTTGATGATGGGCTTGAACTTAATCATTTATGTAAACCATATCTTTGCATGTTCTACAACATATGCCCTGGCGATTTAACGTCAAAAGCCAGGGCGGGTAACAACCCAAACATAATATAGTCTTATGTAATTACTGAAAAGACTAAGCAAGGCCATTCAACCCTAAACATACTAGCGACTTAAAGTCAAAAGCCAGGGCGGGTTATCAAACCTCACATATTTATATAACTAGGAAAACATACATGTAGAATTGGCTCATACTGCTGGCTTACATCGCCATAGCCAATGAGGGTAACAATCCAATGATTTATAAGCGCATGATTCCAATGGAACAATCCAAAATATATCGGCGACTTAACCTCCAAAGACAGGGCGGGTTATCAAACCTCGCATATTCATCCAACAATTTAAAAACATACCTGGAGAATTGGCTCAAATTGCCGGCTTACAGCGCCATATCCAATGAGGGTAACAATCCAATGATTTATAAGCGCATGATTCCAATGGCGCAATCCAAAATATACTGGCGACTTAACGTCCAAAGCCAGAACGGATTATCAAAACCCCAAATATACTCAAATATGAGCCATAAGGATTAAGGCTACATGGCCTAAATCATTTTAAACCATATGTCAATATGGTACAAAGATATGAACCCAAAAAATGTTTAGGGAAAATAACAAATTAGACAAAGCAAGGCTTTCATAGGCCGCCAAGCCTCAATATCAAGTGATGTTCTTGGGCTGCACAACCACTGAGTTAATCCTTTATTCAAACCTGTAAGCCGGGCCTCACATGACCAACCGCCGCTTTAACTTTGACAAGTTCAGGGTCTTTATAAGATTGGCTATCAAGATTACGGCGGGTCATTCCCGGATTACCTTGGCGGAGTGGCAGACATACAAGGCAGGATAACCGGAATTTTGGTGAATACACCTGGCATCCAAGCCGATCAAAAGGGTAAATATAGCTATGTTCATTGAACAGGAAGCCCCCAAGTGACCTATAATAAGCCATCAAGGCAGGTCACCTATGTTTGAACTGCGCAATGCAGCAAGTTCTCTTTGATAACCTTTTAACTTGGGCAGGAAGCCCCCAAGTCATTTGCAACAAGGCGTATAAGCCGGATCAGAAGGGTAGTCACAGCTATGCTCAATGAGCAGGAAGCCCCCATGCAATTTGAAACAAGGCGTGCAAGCCGGATCAAGAGGGTAGTCACAGCTATGCTCAGTGAGCTGGAAGCCCCCATGCAATTTGTAACAAGGCGTGCAAGCTGGATCAAGAGCGTAGTCACAGCTATCTTCAGTGAGCAGTAAGCCCCCAAGTGACCAATAATGTGATAAGCCAATAAGGCAGGATACCCATGTTTGAACCGCGCATCATGGCAGCAAGTTCTCTTTGGCAACCTTTAATTTTTCCTGAGAACTCGAACTTGCGAGAGATGGATTCTTTTTTAACCGAAATTTTAAACCGGATATTGAGAGCTTCAAAGCTTTGTGAGAGACAGATTTCCCTTGAGCCAGATTTTAAACCGGAATTCTTCATTTTAAGCCGGAAATCTTCTAACGGCCTTTAGATTTTCATCAATATAGCAGTAGCCTCCGGGACCGGTTTATTTTCCCTCCATTGACCTGGGGTTCTTGAGTCTGGCAAAATTTGCTAAGTCATGTCATCGTAGCCCCCGAGTCTTAAGATGACTCAAGGAGTTGGCTTGAGATTCTTCATTCATGGCCATAGCATCAGATGTATATCCTTGGCGTTTGATAACGCGACGTGAATCCTCTCTTGCAATGAAGAATTATTCTAGAATTTTCCTCGGGCGTCTCAACCAGTGAAAAATTACTGTAAGAAAGAAACGGACGTGGCATTGTAAGCCGGTGCGGACGAGCGAGTCAATTGCATGCGCGGTAAGCTGCGCGGACGGGTGAGTCAATCGCAGGCGTGGTAAGCCGTGCGGACGGGCGAGCCAATCACAAGCGCAGACAGATGTGAGTGGCCGTGGATGGGCGAGTCAGCCGCGGTGTGGACGCGCAAGTTGGCCACTGCGGCACGCCCAGATTCCACGACATATGCTGCCAGCGTACTCTTGGTATCCATAATATAACATCGCTTTCATAATGAACATCCGTCCTGCATGATTAAAACATACTGGCCGGAGTATTTGTCCCTCGAAGAAATTAATACATTCTGAACAGTTTGGACAGATATCACCTGAGTGGATGACAGATGATTTGGTCCAGGCGCAGCCTGGCGCAGACGCACGTACTTGAACTCCGTGCAGTACAATTAGTACTACTTCGGTGTGTTTGCTTCATGGCAGCTGCAAAGATACTTGACTGCAAGCAGTTCATCAATCGTGGAAGCACTTCCAAAAACTCCTCTGAACCCAATCCCGCTTGGTGTGAAGGACTCGAAGCACAGCCATTATCGTAGTAGCAACGGAGGCAACAACTTGCGGCGAGGCCGCGGCCTCAGCGGCAAAGTCCAGCAGAAGCAGAGGCGGCTCGGAGGCGACCTCCATGAGAACTGGCGCGTGGCATCTCAAACGATCACCAAGCAACAACTAGCTCGACCCACCTTCACTCCAAAGCTAGGTAGTAGTGAGTCAGTCAACTTGATTGACCGATTCTGGCTAGCCACACCATTCCTTTTCACGTAGACAACACCATAGCCTGATTTTTTTACACTGAAGAAATACAATGTACTCCAAGGATTTGTTTGACTTTGACGGTCATATCAGCGGCAACAGCAGCTAGGAAAAAGAAGAAGAAGCGATGCTCAAAGGGCGGCGGTGGCCGGGTTCAGGGACAGTAGCGGCGGCTCGCAAAAGGTGAGAGGCCGGGGCAAATCAGCGCACCGGCGAGGCCGGCAAGGCAGCAGCTTTAATGTGGCAGCTGGACCGGCGACTTAGCAGAGGAGGCTCTACGAGGCGATGGCTCAATGAGGTTTTGTTAACACCATCAAGGAGATGCGAGGACTGCGGTGGCTCAACGAGGCAATGGCAGAGGTCACAATTTCAGAAGCCAGGACGGCTGAATAGTGGCAGCTCGAGGCCGAGACCAGTGGTAGTGGAGCAAGGTGGAGGGGCGGCTAGACAGCTGCTTACGAGTGGCGACTCACTGGCTGGGCCGCAGCAGCTTCGAGGACGGCACAAGGCAACAGGGCGGCTCGTCGATGGGGACGAGGACCACGGTGAAGCTCGACGCAACTTCAGGGGCAAAGGTGAGGCTGTGCAGGGGCGTCTTGAGGAGGTGTGGTCGCGACGGCCACACCGGAGGTGGGCGGATCAGCATGGCCATGCAGCGGCTCTGACGCGGAGGCAATGGCGACCGGCAGCATGGACGCGAAGTGAGCACGGAGCGGAGGCAGCGCCTCGGAGGCGACGATAGCAGAAGCGGCACGGCATCCGTCGCAGTTTCGACGAGGTGAGGGTGGCAGGCAAATACTCATAGCCTTGGCCCCATTGTTGTCCTCTTCTTTCTTGGGCGCTAAGAGCATCTCCAGCTGCGCCCCCAACAAGGCCCCCGAGGCGATTTTTCGGCCGCCGGCGCCAAAAAATCAGCCCAGTCACGCCCCCAGGGGCCCTTTTTTCGCCTGCTCGGCCGAAATTGGCGCCGGCGGACCCAACCCGAACCCGGCGTGCTGGGGGGCGCTCGGGGGCGCCAAGCGAATCGTTTTTGGCACGAAAGCGCCGCGGGCCAGCCGCGTCAGTGACACCGCCCGCCTCGTCTTCTCTCGACGCCTCGGTTTCCCGCGGGGAATCAATGGCAAGGCTGTCGCCGATCAGCTTTGCCATTGATTCCTCATGGGCGGCGCGTTCACAGGGCGGCGCGCCGACGCCTCCCCTCCCTCGGACGCGTACACACGGACGCGGCATGGCTATATATGGCCTCGCTCGCCTGTGATGAGTGCCACCTCTCCCGAGCGCCGCCGCCGAGCTCTTCTCCCCCAGCCCTCCCTCTCCTGAGCGCTGCCACCGATCTCATCTCCCCCAGCCACTCCATCTCCCGAGTGCCGCTGCCGATCTCTTCTCCCCAGCCACTCCATCTCCCCAATGGCCGAGCGTTTCCCCGGAGACGAGGCGGCGGCCATTGGCTTCGGCCGCTGTTCGCTCCGCGAACAGGAGTCCTGGCTCCTGTTCCAGGCGAACATTCCGGCGCCGCCAGACATGCGCGCCGGGCCGACGGGCTGGAGGCTCAGCAATGGGGGAGTGCCCATTCCCCCGTCGCCCGACGCCGTGGCCAAACCATCCTACTTCGCCGACGAGGTCGAGATCGTGCGCGCCTCCCTCACCGACGCCGAGCTCTCCCTCCCCCAGTACGCCGCCGACAACCACGCGGCTGGGGCGGCATACTTCGAGCGCCGCCAGCAGCAGCGGTTGGCGTCCACCAATGGGGTGCCGGTGGTCGGCGGCGTGAAGAACAGCGAGGGGCGCCACCTGTGGTGGGGCGCCCCCAGCCGCACACTTGAGGGCGTGCTGACGCACCTCGAGGGTGGCAACAACCCGCCGTTGGCGTACCCCCTGGCGAGGGCGGCCACCCCGGCGCACCGCCGACGCGACGGGCAATGGGCGCCAAGGAGGTTCGGTGCGTCCTCCTCCCGCTCCTCCTCCCACTCCTCCGGCACTCCGACGCTGCTCGGCGTCAAGGCCGAGCCCGTCATCGTCATCAACGAGGACGGCCGGGGCGCCTCCTAGTCGGCTCCTCCTCCATGCTTTGTCAAGCCAAAGACGGAGCCGGGGCTCGCGCCGGTGAAGACGGAGTCGGGGCTGGCGCTGGTGAAGACGAAGCACGGCGAGGTCGAGCTCGACGACGACGCGGCCCTTGAATGGGCACGCCAGGACTCCATCAAGATGGCGATAGAGCGCCAGCGCGCCTCCCTGCGGTGCTTCGAGCAGTGCCGCCGAGGCCGCGACGAAGGAGGAGGAGTCATCATCGACGACAGCGACGACGACGACGACGCGCCGCCGCCGCCACCAGCCGGGAAGGGGTCCAGCAGGGGCGCCCGAGTCAAGGAGGAGAAGGCCGACGATGGCGGCGACGACGGCGACTTCTCGGCCTTCAGCAAGTTTTTTTATTAGTTTTTATATGTAATGGCGACTACTCGACTTAAATCCGCGAATATAAGCCCAAGTTTGCTGAAATTTGGCGTGTTTTAGCCGAACTTTGCGTAAATTTGCAACACAATTTTTTCCCCATGCCTGGGGGCGGCGGCTAGGGGCCAACTCGCCCCCAGGCCCATTTTTTCTGCCGGGTCACCCCCAGGCGGCGATTTAGGCGCCCCCTGGGGGGCCAACGGCTGGAGATGCTCTAATAGGCGCCGGCGCGCCGGCCTAACACTTTCGGCCGTTCACGTCTCACCTGTACGATACGAACTTTTTAAACCGTCATATCTGATCCCTCTGTCCCTGTTTGTACTGTTTCTTTTTTGCTTTTGCCCCTGAACTCTAAAATCGCGAGAGCATGGACGAGAAGTGCCATGGACGAGCGACATGACCGGCGTTGAAGCTTGCCGGATCTCCGCTCCTCCCCCACTCGCGGCATCTCCGCCCCATGCCGGCTCGCCACCTACCCTCTCGAGCAGCCCCACTTCCATCTCACCTCGGCGCCTGCACATCGCCTCCACTCCCACCGGCTCGCCGCCTTTGCTTTTGAGCAGCCCCGCTTCCATCAATCCATCTCGCCTTGGTGCCTTCATGTCAGCTCCACCCCCGCCGGCTCGCCGCCTTCACTCCCGAGCAGCCCCGCTTCCATCTTGCCTCGGTGCTTGCACGTCGTCTTCGCCCCCCGTTGGCTATCGAGCACGTTGGTTCCAGCAACCCAGGTCGTCGGATCCAACAATTCAGATCACCGGTTGCAGCAAAAAAATAAGGTGGTGGTAGCTCGTCGTTGCCGCCGGCCACACTTCACCGTCACCTCCCGGTTCCAGCATATCCGGGCGGCGGTGGAAGCTTTTCGGTTGCCGTTTGCAGCAAAAACATAGCGCTGCCATCACCGCCGCACTTCGCCGTCGTCTGTTGCAGCAAATCCGGGCGCCGGTTGTAGCTTTCTTATTGCCGGTTGTAGAAAAATCACAACACCGTCGCCGCCGCCAAACTTCACCGTCGCCCCGTTGTAACATCTCCGGTGGTCGGTTGTAGCACAGCTGAGCCATGGTTGTAGCAAAAATTGATGACGATTGCAACAAAAACTCGTGTTTGCCGCCGAGGGTCGTAGCTCCGCCATTAATGGATGTAGCAAAAAATGGCGCTGGTTGTAGCAAAAAATGGCATTGGTTCCAGCACGCTGCGCACTGCTTCCAGCATGTGGCCGCCATGGTCGCAGCTCGCCGGTGGCGATTCTCGCAGATGCATATTCGCCGGGCTCCGGGTTGCAGCTCCTTTCCCCACACCATGTTGGAGCTTTGTATGAGCGGTTGTGGAGATAGAGGTTGAAGACGACCACGCAGGGAAGAAGATAAGGGAGGGCAGAAAGGACGCAACAGAGAGGATGGGAAAGGAAAAGGTAGTCATGGTGGGCCTAGGGCACGTCGGTGTGCTGAGTGTAACACCCCGGATGTATCTTGCCATATTTGTAACTCCGACTCTTGCCATTTTTGGCTATGTATTTTTATATTCCCTCCGTGGTCGGGTTTTGTCTTTTGTTTTGCATTTTGTTTTCGTCATGCATCTCTTATCATGTCATCATGTGCATTGCATTTGCATACGTGTTCGTCTCATGCATCCGAGCATTTTCCCTGTTGTCCATTTTGCAATCCGGCACTCCCACCTCCTCCGGCGCACCCCTCTGGTTTCTTTTCGTGAGCGGGTGTTGAACGTTCTCGGAATGGACTGAGGCTTGCCAAGTGGCCTTGGTATACCACCGGTAGACCACCTGTCAAGTTTCGTTCCATTTGGAGGTCGTTTGGTACTCCAACGGTTAACCGGGTAACCGCAAAGTCCGTTTGTGTGTTCCAGCAAAACCCCCTCTCTAAACAGCCCAAAACCCCTCTAAGTCACTTCCATGCTCTAGGTCGTTCGATCATGATCATGTGGGCGAAAACCGCACTTCATTTGGAGTCTCCTAACTCCCTCTACCTATAAATATGTGCCTCCCCCGTCCAAATCACAGATGAAACCCTAGAAAACTCCTCCCGTCGCCGCCGGACACGTCCGGTCGCCGCCGGACGGATCCCGCCGCCGCCCCGCACGAATCGTAGTGTGCCACGTGTCCCGCGCCACCGCCCCGCGAGCCCGCGGTCGACCCCCGCGGCCCGCACCGCGCGCGCGGCTCCCCGCCACCCGAGAGCCCTCTCCCGCGGCCGCCCGCCGCCTCGCCGCCTTCCTCCCCGCCGGCGCCGTCTCGCCGCCGCCGCCGCCGCGCGCCATCACCGCCGGCCGCCGCGCCACCTCGCGCCTCCCACCGCCTTGCCGGACCCCGCCGCCGTCGTCCTCCGCCGCCCGCGTCGTTTCCCTCCTCTCCGGCTCCTCTCCCTCGCCCCCCCCCCCCCCGAGCTCCGGCCGCCGCGCCCCCTCGTACTCCGGCGAGCTCGCGCCGACGCCCCGGCCAGATCCCGATCTGGTCAACTCCCTAGGTTGACTTCTCCTCCCCCGAATATTCTCTGTCTTTTATTTCTTACAGTACATGCCCATGTTCATCGCATCATAACTCTCTGCATATAGCTCCGTTTCGTGCGTGTAATATATCGAAATGTTCGTCTCGTGATGCTCTTAATTTTATTCCATTGTACCATGTTCATTTCAGTCCATCTTGATGCCCAAATCTCTGGTGCAAGAGTGCTAGTTGCTGTTATCTGCTGTTACTTATCAGAACTTGAGTATTTGGTATTTTTGTTTCATTTAATCTGTGCATCTTATGAGTATGAGCTCTACATGTGTTTTGATGTATGCCATGCCATCTTTACAGAGGTGTATGCCATGTATTTTTGTGATCTCTGTGGTGACTAGCACAAGCATGCAAACTAGGCTCCGTGATGTTTCTGATTTCAGGGACTTTGTGATTTTACCAAGTCTGTGACTGCTGTTATTTTGTTGCTTTGTATCCATGTGTCTATAGAGAGATCCATGCTCCTTTTGGAGATGTTCATTAAGGATGTTTTGTAGATATTGTTGTAGTTGATCCATTCATGCCCTTGTTTGCAATTATGTAGCGATGCATAGCATGAATGACTCAATCTTGCTCTACTTTTGCTATAAAATATTTCTGGCAGATTGTTTACGTGTTATTCAATTTTGCCAAGCTTGTTGAAGTTGTTTCATTCATGCTATGTACTTCCTCTTGCCTTGGTTAGCTTCATAAACATGCCATCTTGCTGCAGGTATTCTTGTTTTATCATGCATTGCTTTGTGGTGAGTGCATCAAGCTCACCAAGATGCCTTCATATTATTGTTTCTGCCATGCTCTGTTTTCTGCCAAGTCTGAAACCTGTTAACGAAACTTGCTATGTTTACATGGTTGCCATCATATCTTCTGGTCCGTTTTGGCTTATGGTCAGTAAGGGATTTTTGTCATATGCATTTATTAGATTCATTCCATGGCTTGCTTTGCTATCTTAAGTTCCTGGAGCATGTTGATTTCGTGCTCTGAACATTGCTACCTGATGCTGTTTCAGTCATGTCCAGTAATTTCACCAAGTCTGTGAACCTGTTATCTTTTGCACTTTTGCCATGCTTGTTTGAACCTGTTAAGTTGTGATCTAGCCGTAGCTCAGTGTTCATCTTTTGTCAAGCATCTCCTGTAGATTACAGCCATACGATCTGTTGCTATGTTGGAGTGATGTAGCATTGTTACTTGTTGCATTCTAAGTGCTATCATGCTGTTAATCGCAGATTCGTGTCATTCTTGTTTTGCTTGCCATTTCCAAACCGTGCATCCGTTTCCGGTGATCTTTATATCGATTTCGACCGAAATCATCTCAAATTTCTAGTGGCATGCTTGGTTTGCCAAGTTACTGCCGTGTTCATCATTTCCCTTCCGGAGCACGCATATGCATCGCATATCATATCTTGCATATCATTCATGTATTGCATCATGTTGCTTGTGCATTCCCCGTGATTGATTGTGGTTCCATTGTTTGTGTTCTTGTGTTGGGTAGATCTGGGAGACGAGTTCGTGAACGAGGAACATTTTGAGTACGCTTACGAGGATCAAGCTTTCGACAACTCTGAGAACCTTGTAGGCAAGATGACCATACCCTCGAAATCACTTCTATCTTTGCTTTGCTAGTTGTTCGTTCTATTGCCAGGCTGCGCTACCTACCACTTGCTATAGCATGCCTCCCATATTGCCATGTCAAGCCTCTAACCATCCTTTCCTAGCAAACCGTTGTTTGGCTAAGTTACCGCTTTTGTTCAGCCCTTCTTATAGCGTTGTTAGTTGCAGGTGAAGTTGAAGTTGGTTCCATGTTGGAACATGGATATGTTGGGATATCACAATATCTCTTATTATATTAATGCATCTATATATTTGGTAAAGGGTGGAAGGCTCGGCCTTATGCCTGGTGTTTTGTTCCACTCTTGCCGCCCTAGTTTCCGTCATACCGGGATTATGTTCCTTGAGTTTGCGTTCCTTACGCGGTTGGGTGATTTATGGGACCCCCTTGACAGTTCGCCTTGAATAAAACTCCTCCAGCAAGGCCCAACTTTGGTTTTACCATTTGCCACCTGAGCCTTTTCCCCCGGGTTTTCGCGAGCCCGAGGGTCACTTTTATTTAAACCCCCGGGCCAGTGTTCCTCTGAGTGCTGGTCCAAACTAGAGCCACTTGCAGCGCCACCTTGGGGAAACTCGAGGATTCGTTTTAGTTGTACGTAGTGTTCATCCGGTGTGCCCTGAGAACGAGATATGTGCAGCTCCTATCGGGATTTGTCGGCACATTCGGGCAACTTTGCTAGTCTTGTTTTACCATTGTCGAAATGTCTTGTAAACCGGGATTCCGAGAATGATCGGGTCTTTCCAGGAGAAGGTTTATCCTTCGTTGACCGTGGGAGCTTATGATGGGCTAAGTTGGGACACCCCTGCAGGGTATTATCTTTCGAAAGCCGTGCCCGCGGTTATGAGGCAGATGGGAATTTGTTAATGTCCGGTTGTAGAGAACTTGTCACTTGACTTAATTAAAATACATCAACCACGCGTGTAGCCGTGATGGTCTCTTCTCGGCGGAGTCCGGGAAGTGAACACGGTTTGAGTTATGAATGACGTAAGTAGGAGTTCAGGATCACTTCTTGGTCATTACTAGATGACGACCGTTCCGTTGCTTCTCTTCTCGCTCTCTTTTGCGTATGTTAGCCACTATATATGCTTAGTGCCTGCTGCAGCTCCACCTCATTACACCATCCTTTCCTATAAGCTTATATAGTCTTGATCTCGCGGGTGTGAGATTGTTGAGTCCTCGTGACTCAGAGATTCTACCAAAACAGTTCCAGGTGCCGACGATGCCAGTGCAGATGATGTAATCGACCTCAAGTGGGAGTTCGATGAGGAACGTGGTCGATACTATGTGTCTTTTCCTGATGATCAGTAGTGGAGCCCATTTGGGACGATCGGGGATCTAGCATTTGGGGTTATCTTATTTTCATTTGGTTTTGGCCGTACTCGGTCTATATGTGTGGATTTTGGATGATGTATGAATTATATTTATGTATTGTGTGAAGTGGCGATTGTAAGCCAACTCTCGTTATCCCTTTCTTGTTCATTACATGGGATTGTGTGAAGATGACCCTTCTTGCGACAAAACCACAATGCGGTTATGCCTCTAATTCGTGCCTCGACACGTGGGAGATATAGCCACATCGTGGGTGTTATACCGAGGGAGAGACAAAACGACGACGCAAATTGTGGATCCGGAGCCAGTCTGAGCAGTAGATCCCTTCACGATCGAGCGGCGCGCGAGCGACCGGCTGAAGTTTCGGCCGGCGTGCAGGCGTTAAACATTTACCTTCTTTCTTTCCTTTATTTGCTTCAATATGCAAGGAGCAAAAGGTAGTGCTCGGTTTGACGAATTGACTTTGTTCTTCACCAGGAGGAAAACAGTGACAACAATTACAGTTAATATTCCCGAGCGTGTCCAATTAGCACAAAAAACTGCAACGAAGGAAAAGACAGCCTCGGCAATTTGATTCTCGTACTGATCAGACAGAACAGCTATAACTTGAGTAATTTGCACGCGTTCAAACCTAAACCCTGTCGGTCTCAATGACATGCGGCTGTAGGGACCATATGCCGCCGCTTTCCAGCAGAATTAATCTCAATCGGATTGATGTCACAACAGCGATGGTGGACAGACGCTGCAATACTGATGTTCACGCCAAGTAGCCTAATAAATTTTGTTGATTGTAATTGTTTGAAACCTTGATCTCTGAATCGCCCATCAGATGTCTCATATTGATACTTTTACCAACTCGCGCAGCTGGCAATCCACCATGGAATCTTCTGGTTTGACTGAAAGTGCTTTATGAGTCCCTGTCCTTAAAAAACAAATCGGCAGTTTCGTCAGGCCGCTCTGTTGGTAAGTCGCCGCAGAAACTTGATCCCCGTTGGTCTCGGCGGCTCAAAAAACTTTTCAGATGAACCTCAGGATGGCAGCAGGCGGCTCGCAACCCTAATTTCTGTTTCACATATCGTAAATCTTGAGGCTGATGCCAATCTTTTCAAACCTCCGAAAAATTGTAAACTTCTCAAAACCCTGAAAAAGTTCCTTCCAAGAACTCAACACCACCGTGCGCGAGCCCCATGGTGGGCGCCAACTGTCATGGATTTGTCACGGCAGATGTCCTTAGTGTGAGGACTTAGTCGTGAGGCCAGCGCGTCTATGTGGTAGCTTGAGAGGGGTTGAGTGGGACGAGAGACGCGAGGTTTTACCCAGGTTCGGCCGCTCACAGTGGAGGTAAAAGTCTACATCCTGCTTCATTGATATTGATAATGATGATGCTCACGATTATAAGGTTTCTCTTTCGCTACCTGTATCTCGAGAGCTATTGACTTGTCTGTCTAAACCCTGTCAAAACCCGTCCCTCTTGGGGTGCCCTGTCCCTCCTTATATAAGTTGGAGGGGCGGGTTATGTCGGCGTTCTGGGACCGGGGTGCCCAGACTTACCTGCCTGCGGGCTTGTGCGTGGCTCCACCAACAGCATGGTACGACGCATCTTCAGCAACAACCACTCAAGACCCTCGCAAGGGACCAAGCCTCGCGAGGCGGACGACACCAAGACCTCCTCAGGGGCAGCCTCACTAGGCTGGCTCCCGAGGAGCGGAGATCTCTATGCAAGGGGTACCTCACGAGGTTCACGTGACATGAGCCATGATGACCAAGGCCAGGCGGGTGCCAGCGGGCGCGGTGTACCAGTTTCCTCTTTGGTGCGAAAGAGGGAAGCGCAGGTGAGGAGTCCCGAGGCGTCAGGCAAAGGTTTCCATACCGGTGCAACAAGACCAAGGCCAGCAGGACGGCAGGACGGAGGTCACCGCGGAGCCCACGACAGCGTCACCACCAGAGCCTTTGGTAGGCGAAGACCACCTTTTGTCAGGATAGCTTGTACTAGTTGTCCCCCTTCAAACTTGGTCGTTGTGGGATCCCTTCTTGCCTTACATTTGGGAAGAGGACCAGGGCCTCTATAAATAGGACCTACCCTAGCATGGGGACGGATCATTCAGATCGCCCTCACACCCACCAGCTCATCGAGCCTAAGAACACCTCACCTCCTGAGGTCTTTCACCCTCTGTACTAGTTCATCCTCGGCCCCTCGAGGCAATCCACCACCACACTAGAGTAGGGTATTACACCGCAAGGTGGTCCGAACCAGTATAAACCTTTGTGTCTCTTGTTCCCTGGGTTCGTCGAGCTAGGCCGTGAGATCGTTGAGCGGGCGAGCTAGGAAGAGAGTGTTCTTCGTGCGCACCCCAGAGTTCGAACCTCAAGGGTTTTGCCGGAACCCGCAATCCGACATTTGGCGCGCTAGGTAGGTGGCACTGAAGCCTTTCTTCCATCGATCGATGAACCACTGCTCCATCGCATCCATGGCTGACGCTCGCCGAGCCCATGCTGAGCGTCGGGCCGCCCTTGCCGCTCGTGTCGCTCAGACGGCGCCCGTTGGGGGACCTCCCCGCCGTTCTCCGTCACCCGCTGCCAACGCCGCTACCGGCCCGGCGGGAAACGAGCAGCAAGCCTCGTCGCTGCACCCCTCTGCGGCGGGACGGATGCACCGCCACCTCGTCGCTGACCCCGGCCGGCTCGTCGTCCCACACTCATCATGCACCCACGAACGCGCAGGCCGCGCTGCTCATGGCACGCGAGCTCCTGCGTTATTGCCCGGTCGACGACCTCTACGAAGACTGGCTGGACCGCATCGCCGAGCTCGTCAGCGCCGCTGGGGGCTCTCCCGTACCGTCTCTCTCGCTGCCTCGCCCACCTCCAACTCCGGGCGATGTAGCCCATGGAGCGCCTCCACCACCTCCGCATCAAGAGGCCTCCCTTGCCCCAAGACGCGTGGCCCCGCGGCGGGGCGCCCGCGCATGAAGGAAGAAGCTGCCAAGAGATCCCGAGGCCGCAAGAAGACGCTCCTGCGCTCCCCCACCACCACGTCAGGATCGCACGACGCCTGTGGCGGCGGCGCGTGGATACCAAGACCGGGCTCCGCCTACACGACGGACTGCCGCGCCTTCACCCGCGATCTGTGCAGCGTCGTCTGGCCCGACAAGTTCAAGCCGGACCTGCCTCCGCGCTACGACGGCACCCCCGACCCTGCTGAGTATTACAGCTCTACGAGCTAAGCATCGAGGCATCCAAAGGCGACGAGAAGGTCATGACGAACTGGTTTCCCATGGCTCTCAAGGACGGCGCACGCTCGTGGCTCCTGTACCTGCCCGCGGGATTGATCTGCTCCTAGGGCGAGATGCGCGAGCGCTTCGTCGCCAACTTCCAAGGCACTCGTGACCGCCCGCCTGCCGCTGGTGACCTGTGGCGCATCAAGTAGCAGACAGGGGAGACCTAGCAGAAGTACATCCAGCGTTTCAACAGCGTTCGCCTCAAGATTCCCAAGGTGACGGACGAGGCCATCATCTCAGCATTCTCCGATGGTGTCCACGATGTCAAGATGAAGGAGGAGCTCGCCATACATGAGGACCATTATGGTCGAGTCTTGAGTATAACTTCACAGCGGAAATCTTCGTCGATAACTTGGACCAATGCCATCTGCCTTAACCGTACAGGCATTCTGACTGGGAAGCGTCCTAGCTCGCATGTTCGTCACCGAAGTATTCTTCACTATATCCTGTTCTTTCATGCCTGGCCAATAAAATAACAAGTGGCAAGACAATGAGTACTTTGAATGTACTCGCAAGCAACCCAAGAGTGATAACAGGATAATTATGCAAGGCTCTACTGCCAATTTGGCATTTTTCGGAAAGCTAGTTTTTCTCATGCAAGTATGATCATCATTGGTCAAGGACATGAACGTGTCTGCAACAAGTATCAGGAGGTTACAGACATCAACATCGAGAAAAGTTATGAACAACTCATTATCAAGCTCATCGTGACTTCCTCACGAATCATATCAACAAGATTACGAAACCGTGTTGTTTGTCAGAAACATATGGACATAGTCTAAGCAGCACCACCCAACTATCCTTGACCGTGGACACGGCTATTCGAATAGTTTTACACTCTACAGAGGTTGCACACTTTACCCACAAGATCCGGGGAACTTCCGTGTCATCCACGACCCGCGGTACCTCAAGTACCCGGGGTAAGCACCCGATCACTATCTTTCCCTAGACGGCACTAACATAGATTCCACTCGATTGGTAGTAACCCCCGTGCCCAACATTTCACATCTTAAAATTTGGAGCCTCGCTCCCATATTCATCACATACCACAAGCATGGGGTACCAACGGTGTGTCCGGTGCCCTGTAAAAACAGTTATGGCTGCCCTACCTGGCACGACCCCGTCCCGAGAGAGCGCAACAACGACTCTCCCGTCACTAGTAATGCGGGCTCCAAGCTAGTATCGGCCTAGGTAATCAATAATGCCCTTTCCCATATAAGGGTAGAGTGGTTGCGCGTGTAAGGTTGGGACAGTTGGCAAATCTTAAATCTAATCCGTCTCTGTAAACAACACTTTTATCAAGCCTCGGTACACTACTTTTCCACCAAGTAGTGACCTAGTTCATCATCATCTCCTAGGGGCATCAGTGGCACCCACTGGGGCTGTTTGCAAGTATGTCAAACCACACTTGTTTCTTTCCATGCATAACCCTGACCCACTTTGCGTAGCCATTTGCTATGGCATATTTCTACAACCCACCAACACAACCCTAAGCAAGGGTAGAGTCATGAACAATGCAAGTATCAATGGAGTGGGCAACGGAGGCAAACCTAGCAAGGTTGCCATTCAAGGTATATCATGCACTCAGTGAAGCAACGAAAATGCTATTACGATGTAAAATGGTTCATCATGGTCAAAGGGCTGCTTGCCTGGTTCATCAGAGTCTTGAAATCTTCTGGTCCTTCTCCAAGTACTCCATTTACTTCGTCAACTAACGTCGGAAACAATCACAATAAGCAACACAACAAGGCAAAAATAAAAGTGCTCTATAAAATATGAATTTGACTTTTCTAGGATATCTCTGGTTATATGAAAAATAACTAGAGTGGTTTCTTTGGGGCTGGATCAGTGGATATTTTTGAGTATTTCAATATGATAGAATCAATGGATTTATGGATTTGCAAGAAGTGTACAGAAATATATTTTTGAAATATGAGCAAAGGCACCCATTTAACAAATCATGATTTTAGAAGCATCTAGGAGTTGGTTTCACTCGATTTGGAGTTCAAATGAATTCCCTATAAATTGGCAAAGTTGACAAACATGAAGAAATGGCTCATTATATCGTGTGGCACAGAAAGTACTAATAAAAATGTTCATAACCTAAGTTATAAACTCAGGAGCATCTAGGAATTTGAATCATGGCATTTGGATCAAAAGATGATCTCTCTGTGATTTTCTAAAGTTCATCACAGAAATGGAAAATGGGATTTTATTTAATTTGTGTGAGGAAAATTGTTCTGGAAAAATGTGCATGTTGCACCAAAAGGTAGATCATGATTTATGGAGTCACTAGAAATATGAATCATCAAATTTGGAGGTAATATGAATATTTGGGAGATTTTACAAGTTTCTGGAAAAAGAGAAAGACAAAGGAAGGGGGTTTATACCTATACTGTGCGCTGGGTGCAGCATAGCGCCGCAGCGCACTGGGCCGGCCCAGCGGCTCGGCCACGTGGTTGATAGGGCGACGTCAAAGGCGCCCAGGCGCCGTGCGCCTTCGCTGCGGGGACACGGGAGACGGCGAACCCGCCTCCACTTGCCAGCGTGGCTCGGTGGCTGGGCCACTTACGAGCGGGGCCCGCCTGTAGGTTCGTCCTGCACCTCCCGCGCGACGCGACGGGAAACAGAGGAGGCGAGGCCGAGCGGCGCCGGCGCTCTCCCCGGCGGCACCGGCCACCTCCGTCGGCGCCCAACACACGAACGTGCTCGGGGGAGCGTGCCGCACCCACCGAGGTGCGCCACGACCGCAGGGGCGGTCAGACGCGAGCGCTCCATCGGCCATGGCGGGCGAGGCCTCGGTCATGATGGAGCTCGAAGGCACGGCCACGGGTAGGTGATAAAGAGTCACGGGAGGGGCTCGCGGTGATGGTGGTGGTGCTCTAGTGCGGTCCAGAGGGGAGGAGGAGGAGCGATGGGTGCGAATTTAGGCGGAGGCCCACGGCAAGGCTCCGGCCATGGTGGTGGATTGAGGGCAAGGGAGGAAGAATGGGTTGGCCTAAGTGGTGTTCGGGAAAGAGAGGGAGCAAATGGAGCAGCAAGGCGGGCCTGGAACGGCCATAAGTAGCGGACCCGCGGCTCACCGTGGACGCGGAGCATGGGTGGCCGCAGCAATGGCTCGGGCGGCCAGGAGAGAGAGCGAGGGGTTGTCTGCGGTGCTCGTGGGGGTGGAGTAGGGCGCCAGGAAGAGAGAGAGGGAACGGGGCGAGCTCCCAGTGGAGCCACGAGCTCACACAACATTGGCGGGCTCGGGCGGCTCTGGGCACGCGCGACACAGGCAAGACAAAGGGGAAAAGGAGGGGGCCAGCGTGGTGGCGTGTTGCGGACGTCGAGGCACCTCGACTGGCACAAGGGTGAGGCTCAAGGTGGTCGGGGGACGCGGCCTCAACGGTCTCCTACTCTGCCTCGCGCTCCAGAGCAAGCAAATGGCCGGCGTCCGCGGCTTTTCGCGCGCACCCGCGCGCCCACTTGTGTCTCGCGTATACAGGGAGAATAAACAAGAGGGAGGGAGGGTTTGGATGCTCTGGAACTTGCCAGGAGTGGGAGAGAGATGAGAAAGGGAGGGGAAACTGGCTGTCCAGAGAAGCAAAATGGGTCTCTGCCCCCCTTAATCATTGCTCCTTGGGCAGCAAAGCATGTAGTAGTTAGAGGAGGACCAGATGAGGCTGTGGGAAGAGTTTCAGCTGATGGAGATTAGTGGAAGGGGTTGAAACTTGTATTTTGAAATTCTGCTAGAAGGTGTTTGATGGTGGTTTGGGCAAGGAATTTAATTTCACTTGACATGAAACTTAACAGGATGAAATGGCACATAGAAGTAGGGTGTTCCACCAAGTTTGATCTCATTTGTACAAAGTGGCCAAAGTAACTTTGGTAAACCCTAGAAATCAACAGAAATGGCTTTCCAAGATATAGTCATGCAAATCTATTCTCCTTGATGCACCACTTTGTGTAGTGTCATCATTTGAGGATTTGAACATGTCCACAAAAATTCAGATCAAAAGGACACACTTGACAATGTAGAGTTGTTCAAATTTGGTTCTGGACAGAAAGGGTTTTGAGGTACTTTGATCAAGATATCCTTCTCTCCAACTTGTGCCATTTGGTATAGATGCATTATTACACCATTTGATCATGTTCACCAAGTTTGAGAGCATTTGGACATGTTTGGCAGTGCAAAGTTGTTCAAACTTGGAAAAGGACAGAAATGGTTTTGAGAGGGTTTGGTGGTGCTATGTTGTTCCCCATGACATGAGACTTTATAGGATCCTCAAGTAGGTCATTTTTGACGTGCTAGAATTTTCCTGTATTTAATGGAGAATATTTCCTTTGTAAATATTTCAAAAGCTTGAAATGTCCAGAAATAGTTTTTCAGGGATTTGACCAATAATTTGAACATGACCATGTGTTGAAACTCTTATATATGGACAATATATGTCCACTGAGCTTCCCTAAATTTTCGCAAATATTTTTTATTATTAAAATAATTTTAACCTATTAAGACCATTTCTGGCCTTAGGAAAAAGCCTTTAAATAAAATATTAAAACAACTTTTAAAATAATATTTTTGTGGTTTCTGGGTGTCATATATCTAATAGGAGTCAAATATAATTTTTGAAAGATTTTTCACACCCTTAATTAAGTACTTGTAGTTCAAGTCTCAGTTCAGGGGTTTTGGAAAAACCTAATTTAGAAAATACTTTTTGGCCAAAATATTTTTGCAAGAAATTATTTTTATGTCCTACACACATGGCATGATCATTGGGCAAGGTTTTGGATCAAGGAGAAGAAGTATAGGGATGGAAGCTACTATATGACTTTTAGAGCACTTTTGAAAATAGCACAAAAATCCAAATCAAGGCAAGGACCAAAATACTCAAAAGTTTTTGTCAAACCACATTTTATCATGATTTATTAGCTTAAGTGTTGTGGCATGAAAATCAGGGTGTGACAGACCTACCCCCCTGACAAGAATCTCGTCCCCGAGATTCCCAAACTAGGCGCGGAAAGGAATACGAAAACTTAGATGTGGGGTAGTCTTCACGTCCTCATACTGCTTCTTCTTTCGAGTGGTGCTCCTCTGAACCTTGAAGTACTTGATGGTGTGGCTTCGTGTATAACGTTCCACTTGATCCATGTTGCTAATGGGTTTCTCGCGTAGGTCAGGTTGGGCTAAAGGTCAATGTTTTGGTGATCGATATCCTTGTAGACATCGGGCTAGTTAGGAAGGTGAAAACACTTTCGGAGTTGTGTAGCGTGGAAAACGTTGTGCACAGTGGGTAACTTAGGTGGTAACTCTAGCTGGTAGCCGTCTACCTTTCGTTTTGCTGTGATCTCGAAGAGGGACGATGAATCTTGGTGCGGGTTTCCTTTGTCATGGAAATGCTTGGTTCCTTAGAGAGGAGTGACCCGTTGGTACACATGGTCTTCGACGCAGGAGTTTACTTCTTGACGATGGTGGTTGGTATAGTTCTTCCTCCTTCACATTGCGGTCTTCAGACGTTGTCTGACTTGTGGCTCTTCTTCCGTCTTCAGGTAGACAAGTATGTCATCAAAAGATGACAACCAGCTTGTTCGAGTACTCCGTGAAGACTTGCCCACGGGGTACATAGGGTATAGGTTGGGGTATCGGTGGTGGTCACGGTTGAGTGTTGGTCAGGGTCTTCTTGACCTGGGGCCAAAGCCCAAGGTCATAATCCGACCATGTTGTGGCTTGGTAGGGCTCAATGGTTTCAAGGATTCTAGGGTGTGAGTGAACGTTTATCATCTTATCCTTGAGCACAGATTTTGAGACGCCAACTGTCCTATCTAGTCTTCCAAAGTAATCACATCATATTACCGAAAGAATCATCCCATATAGGTCAACTCCAATCATTACACATGCTATACATATCCTCATGACTCCCCAAGAGGAGGTCTAACAAAATCATATACGTCTACGATCCCCAATCTCATATGTATGACTACCCCTAAAAATCCATGGGTAGATCATACAAGCTTCCAAGCTTGAATTAAACATGACATTCCAAGTGCTCAGCCTATTCTTCCAAGGTCCAAGGTATTGCATCTCTATCCTAAGGAAACACGTCGTATGCCACTCCAAGATCTTGTTTCCTCCCTATGAATCAAACCAACAGCCCATTAACTCCCATCAATCACTACATAATCCATTAATTCTACAAATCCAAAGTCTATGGTGTTCCACATGAATCTTCTAATGTCCTATAATCCCCAAATTCTTGAAAAGCTACCTTACTATAGTCAGTCCACCAATTCCCGTTATTGTGATCTAGTAAACTCCAAGTCAATCTCATAAAGATCCCTAAATAAACTCCGACAATTAATCCAATATCCTAGTTTATCGTCTACCGAGAAACATGGTATCATGATCGAGATCATCAGTCTAAATCCAATTTACTTCGAACCATGTAGACATACTCAGCATCTATATTCAACTAGAATCACCTACTTAAATCCAAATCTCTTGTCCAACAAGAATTCCTACATGTTCCCCCAAGTCATTTACGTAATATCAACTGTCTCCTATCAATATCCCATGGCTAAGTTAAATCCATATACTTCCAAGAACTCCAGCTTGCGATCATAATTGTCCTACTAAAATCCAGTTTACTCAAGGGTAATGGAAGTTATGCTACTCCATCAACATGATCCCACCAAGTTCATCTACCAACATGAAAGCCCCATGATTTACCAAAGTCTCAGATAATTCCTCAAGGTCACTGATACAAACTCATGAAGTCGTTTGTACACTATTCCTATATCCTCAAATTGGTCTTCCCTATGGCATCGCCAGGTCTTGTGCTATATTAGTATGATAATGTGCTCGTTCACTATGTCCACTAGTTCCATAATGATCCCAGTGATGTGCAAGGTTTACAGAGGCTTAACTGGTTCTCTTGCAATTCTGTGGGTTAAGCACATGGTTAAGGACTCGAGCTGGGGTATCTTGTGAAGTCTCGAAGGGTCTAGGAATGGGTTTCTAGTCTGGAGCGTTAAATATAACTCTACGGGTTTCACTTGGTCGAGGAGGCTGTAGAAAAGTTCTTCAGTGCTAGTTGGTCACCGAAGTAGAACCCTTGGTGCATCTTGTCTTGCTTGTCTTCAGTTGAGGAGAGAGATGAGAGGGAAAAGTAGCATCGAGGAGGTGGGATGCCTAAAGGGGGTTCTATAGTGCAGGTGCAAACAAACGGGTGCCAAAAAGGGACAAACACAAACAACAAAATAAGGCAGGTGATATAGTCGCGTACTTGTTGCCTAGGGCAAAAGTGCAACTTATATCAAAACACAAACAAATAAAAACAAGCAACACACAGTCACGGTTCTATTCGAACCATCATACGGACTCGACTGCGCATAGGGGGTACACGACTCATCCTACCCTAGGGGTTCTCGGACTAAGTAGTCGTGCTTTACTTTGTGCCTCGTGCAGTCTTCTGGGTTTTCCTCAGGTGTTGCTATGTCTCTTGTAGTTGTTCGATGAAACAATCTGGGTTGAGCCTGAAGATTGTTCAACAACTTCTCGCCTGTTGAAGTGATGGGGTGAAGGTGGCTTCTCGTAGCAGGCTTGACTCGGTCTTATGTTGTCTTCTTAATCATGACGATCCCTTTTTTGTCTTCTAAGGCGTTGATGGTACCAAGTAGGTAATCCTCTATGCAATGACATTAACAAGGCATGGTAGAGGTCCAACATGTCGGTTACATTGATGACATCATCGACACCAAGAGCAGGGGATGAAGAGAACCGTTTTCCTGCTCACTATAGTGATGCGGACCAAATGGCTAGGTTCTCATCCACCAGTGGTTGCCGATGCAACAACGATAAGGATATGGTTGCTCTATTAGCGATGTATATTATGATCTTGCATTTCCTATGCCCTGATCATCATAGGCTAAGGTCGCATCATCTTGGGGCAAATTCAAAGTTTTCTCCATCTTCCGAGTCTTGGTTTCCTCAATCATTGAGAAGGTATTTTCCATCTTGTGATAGTGTTGCCAAGCTTGTGTTCAGAAGGGATGGGTGAATGTCTGGCAAGGCATCTTCCTTCTAGATTATCCACGAGGATTACAAGGAATCCAGTGGTCAGGGGCATAAGGGTTCTAGCGACCATAAGTTTTGAAGGGGAAGAGATCAATAAGGAAAGTATACCTTAGTTTTTGAAAAACTGAGAAGGGAAGAGAAGTATAGATAGTTTTGAAAACTAGTGATAGTTTTGGAAATAGTTTTAACCCTAACTAATGACCATGCTAACTAAGGCTTCCTACAGTCAGGATGGCTTTGATACCAGCTCTGTGGGGACCCCGACTCATAAGTCCTGATCACCGAAATGCACGTGTACAGTGATCCCAGAGATCAATGCTCACTAAAGACACAAAATCTGAATAAAAAGAGTCTTACATCCATACATACCGTCTTACATAAATGACCATTATGGTCGAGTCTTGAGTATAACTTATGATCAAAAAGCCTACCGTTCAATGATTGGATCTCTTCTTTACCTATGTGCATCCATACCTGACATTATGTTGAGTGTTGCATGTATGCCTGCTATCAAGCTGCACTGAGAGAATTGCATTACCAAGTAGTCAAGCGCATTCTGAGATACTTGGCTCACACCCCCACCTTAGGTTTATTGTATCCTAAGGGAGCACAGTTTGATCTTGTTGGATATTTAGACTTGGATTGGGTTGGTGACTTGGTTGACAGGAAATCTACCTCGGGGACATGTCATTTCCTCGGTAGATCTTTGGTCTGTTGGTCTTCAAGGAAGCAGAATTGTGTTTCTCTGTCTACGGCTGAGGCCGATTATATTGTTGTTGGCTCTTGTTGCACTCAGTTATTGTGGATGAAGCAGACACTAAATGATTATGGCACCAAGGTCAAGCATATACCTCTTTATTGTGATAATGAGAGTGCCATCAAAATTGCACACAATCATGTGCGGCATTCTCACACAAAGCACATTGCCATCAGACATCACTTTATTCGATCATGTGGCTCAAGAGGATATTATTGTCAATCACGTCAAGACCGAAGAAAATCTCGCTGATATCTTCATCAAGCCTCTCGACGAGAAAAGATTATGTGCGTTATGGTGTGAGCTAAATACCCTAGGCCTCACAAACATGCAGTAAGGTGGACTCGGCATCCGTGCTAACACTTCCACATCTTTGAAAGGAATTGGTGCATAACACTCGAAGAGTCTAAAACCTTCGACAAAGTGAAAGTTTGTTTCTGAGAGTGAATAGATTAACGAAGAACTTGACTAACCGGGTGCCCCAATAATTGTGCGATGCTCGGGGTCATACAGTTCTTATACGGTGGGTTACGCCACCACAATTTCCTTCGATGAGTTTCTCTTCAATTCGATGGATTTGATTTATGTCCGAATGCATTTCTCTCATAGCTATTTGCTCATATTCTTGTGTTCTATGCTGAGTGAAATGTCTAGGACCCTGTTTTCCCCTCTAATCTATCTCTTCCAGTCTATGTTGTTCCATTACAAATGCTCAATTCTATCTGGTACGAAACTTATCTGATGTCCTTGATCATGATTTTGTTTCGGACCATACTTTAATATGATTTGGAGAAAGCCGTCCAAAGTTTGGGCTTTCCTGCCCAAGTCAGGACCATGTTCTGTGACGGTTTCCATGTGCAATTCATCAACTACCGGTCCATCCTATCCATTGAATTCAATCATCCCCATTTAGAAATCGTTCAATCAAATCCTCTATGTGCGGTTATTTTCCTCGCCTATATATAAACCACACCACACCCTTCGTCCTCCTTACCTTCTTTCTCCTAGCTCTCTCTCTCTCTCTCCTCCGAAACCCTCGCCGCACTGCTCCACCTTGAGCTCGACTCCGACAACCCCTTCGCTGCTTAGCTGCCAAAAAGAGGTCCCCAGGGTCATTCCACACTGCCGCGGGATATCATCTTCCTCGCGCTGCCATAGCTGCTGCACGTCACCAAGCTAGGATACGTGTAGTTCGTACTCAAACTTCCTTCCTTCCAATTCGAGTTCGTCCACGGTTAATTTTCACCGATTTTACCACTTATCTTAGATCTAGGTTTTTACTTCCTTAAGAGTGGATGTCATTTGTAGTTTTTCCTCGCATCTGAATCTACCATATCTAGGGTTTGTGATTATGCTTCGCTCGAATGAAAGGCCTAGCTCTCTGTCTAGTATTTTTCTTCAGATTTACTAGCTTGATATATATGTTCCATTCTATCGAAACATGTCTCAATATCTATGTCTAATTCTTCCTCAAAATGTTTTGTTCGAGAAAATCTTTTGCTATGAGAATTTGTGACTCTGTCCCCATTTTCCCTCGTATCTATTATCTTTCACAGGTCAATGCAGTCAGTTGCAGGTTCTGCTAAGATTCACAGTATGGCTGATGATGAAGATGCTTTCATGGGAACATCTGACGAGTCCAAAGCACCAAAGGGCCCAAGGTAGGCCCATCAACGAGCAAAAGAAAATGTGTTGAACAAAATGTAAATGAGCAAGAAGCAGATGCCCCGAAGAAAAGGAGAGGTGGCAGGCAACCAATCAAAAACACAGCTGAGCTTGTTTCTCACGATGAATATAACACCGTTCCAGGAGAAGATTCCAACAGAGAAAAGGCCATGTGCAAAAGATTCGGCGCCACTGGGTAAAGAAATGGTTTAACTACAAGATGGTTCACCCTCGGTACGCCAAGAACTTTGCCTTCCATTCCCCATGGGGTGACTGTCGAGAGATTGGGCTCATTCGAGTAGGTGGACCTCAGCAAAGACCTCCACCACCTCCTGATGCTCCTGAATCTTCCATCAAGACTCCGGATTCGTATCCTAAAGAAAAGGCCAAGCGCCTCAAGAACACTGAGTAGCGTGCCAAGAAGGCCGCCAAAGATCAAGCAAAGGAAGAAGAAAATCATCGTCTCATCAAGTCAGACGTCGAGAAGACAAAGGCTGGAGGAAAAGACGAGCGCGGAATGAAGAATAAGCATGATCCAAAATCTACTGCTCTGAAGAAAAAGAGCACCCGAGGAAAAGGCCTGCAAAGCGAGTTGAACCAAAGTGATTCCTCTGATTAAGATGATCCACCACTTACTCGAGAGGAAATTGATGCAACTATCTCCGAACATGTGAATGTCACCACATCCACTGTTCTACCAGATCTTCGTGTGGATGTAATTCCAGTCGCACCCCCGAAGAATAACACATTGTAGAGGAAGACCCCACCAACCACTATTACCATGGTTGACAAGGTGAACACCGAACCTCATCCTAATGCAATTAACTTGCAAGATTTGGTGGTCAAAGCACCTGTTCACACAGCAAAGCCAGGAGAAAAGCTTCCGAAAGATAAATTGAAGCAAATTAAACGGCCAGATGCCAAGCAGAAAGTTCCCAAATCTAATGTTGTGAAAGAAAAAGCTGCACAATTTGCTTTGAAACTGACTCAACCTCTGGCTTCTATGCCTCCAACCGAGCAAAATATGGCTCAGACTGCTCCCTCTACTCCATCGACTGCTCAGATTGAAAAGGACACTGCTACACAACATTCTTTTGATCATTAGTTCATCATGGAGAAACTAGACCATTTTGTTGAAAATTTATTTGATGCAGAAGTGGCATCTTTGCCAATTCCTTCTGAAGTTATCTCTCAAGCTTCTGTTCTGATCGAAGATATAAGAAATGATTTAGTTGAGATAAATGACCTCATTGGTTAACTCAAGGAGCTTGACAACCGCATGAAAGCTACTAAGTCCAAGTGTGTCATCACGCAGCTTGAAGAATCCTATGATGATATCAATAAGGTGTTGAAAGTTCTTCATCACAGAAGGTTGTGATTTCATTCGGATCTGGACAAAATCATTCGCAAAATTTTCCTTGATCATCAAGCAAATGTGACCGGTTACAATGATCTAGGCAAGGGGCATATTGATCCTTCGAAGAAGAAAAAGAAGAAAATTGCAAAGAAGAATGCTCCTCCTCCTCCAGAAGCTGACACTCAGAAAGGAAATTCTCCTGTGTAAGCTAGTTCTTTGGCTCCTCAAGAACCAGTTGTACATGAGCCATCCTCACCAAGGCCAACTGAAGTAGTGCATGTGGTTTCTCGCGCTCATAAAGTAAATCCATCTCAGCATCAAGTGTCCGAAGAAGGAGAAATTCCTCAGTCAGAACGACGAGATTCTCTTGTCCTTGATGAACCTAAAGAATCGGTTCCTCCCTCTGTTCCTCCAACTTCAGAAGAAATTCCTCAACAGCCCCAAATGAATGATAAAGTTTCGGTGCCTGACTCTACCCCTGCACAAATGACAAATCCTCACCCTTGAGGATTTCACTCGTCGTAGCTTGACGACCCTCAAATGTTAATCCTTCAGCAGCAAACTCACCATCAGCTCATAATTCAGATTCTTTCATCTATGGTGATGAAGTTCTTTTGGTTGAAGAAGAACTCAAGTACCCTATCCTCGCGAGAACTGCCTTTGTTTTCCACCGGTGTCGGCATCAAAGGGCCTCCATTCAAAAGAAATACTCACCCAGTTTTCTTTCAAGAGAGTCCTTATAGCAAGCCCAGGACATCTGATTCTCCTCGATTTTTGACTCAGGAGCAAGCGATATACTACTCTCGTATTTTATATGATAGCCTGATGATTTTCCCTCATGAGTTCCCAGACTTTGCAGCTATGAAGAGCATCAGATGCTTTAGTCCAATTCAGCAAGACATTGAAGAATATGGTCTCACTCGTGTCTTAGGCTATCAGCATCCATGGAACAGGGAGATTATTCTTCAGTTTTATGCAATGTTATATATCTCCGGTGATGAGTCTGATAGCACACAGTGGAGAATGGAATGGATGACAGATGGAAAAAGAAGCAAATGCTCTGTTATGGATTTTGTCTCTCGTTTTCATTTTCCTTGATTTGAACATGGAAAAACTGAGATTCGTAGTCATAACATTGATGCAGTCACTGATGAAGATTTCTGTTGCACAATGGATGAAGAAAAGATTCGTGACTACCATGGTTCTTCTCTGCCTGAACATTTAACCTTCGACAATCAGACTCTATACCACATTCTCACTTATACCAACTGTCCACTCGCTGGGATGAATACCGATAATGCAATATCTGATGTTCTTTGGAACACCATCCATGCCATATCTCAGGGATATATCTTCGATGTCGAAGACATGTTCTTGCGCATCCTGATGGATTTAGCTTCGTGTCCTAAAACAATAAAGTATTCGCGACATGGATTCAGAAAGTAGTTGACTATGGAATGAAGACCGAATATCTTGCTAAAGTCAGTCACAAGAGCTTCATTCCTCCTGTGCGTGATACACTAAAAGTTATGGAAGATATTTCTTTAGGAAAAGCACCAGCGTCAAGCACTTCTGACTATCATAACACTTTCAATGAACCAAAGCTGCCCAAGCGTGATCGTCTGCCGAATACTCAACCTCCTTCTCATCTTAAAGTGAGCATGCGCACTCAGCAGTTGCTATTGAAGCATATGGCATGTCGGTGCAACAAACCCTGTTGCCCAGACTGTGCACATGCACGGGAACGAGATTGCGGCACCAAGCCATGCCAGAGTACACGAAACCAAGATCTTCGAAGGAACAATAAGCAGATCAAGAGGACCAAGACCAGGCCAGAGAAGCAATATACCACCAGGAGAAAAGCCTCCCTTGCCGGGCAGGTGAGCTCGGCGAGGGCATGGTCACCCCCGGAAGAAAATGACCAAGACGTCCTGGCAGGGCCTGCTGGGACTCGCGGAGGCAAAAGCCACCTCGCCCAACTACTCCGCCATGACCCACATTGTCAATCAGTGCGGTGTCAAGCCGCAAAGTGACTAAGTGGCAGCCATTCGCCACATGGCAGCCTCTTCCTACAAGAGATGCCTAAGAACGACACCCGTCCTACGACATCTCAAGCGAGCAAGTACGAAGCTGGAAAAGCAGCCCGGCAAGGCTTGCCGGGCAAGCGACGATGTGACATTGAGCGGCGCATTTAATGCACCCTGTCATCCTGCAGGGTTAGGTATGATAGCACGGTTTGCTATCTTATCAGTGCATAATGACTACTTTGCCATTGTGGTGACCCCTTAACCTATAAAAGGAGGCCCATGGCAACCGTCGAAAGGGTTAGAAGGTTGGACACAAACACACCCATACGCGTGTAGCCACTGGTGCCCAGAGGCAACCCTACCGGGCAAGTGTACTACGCTCCACCACCATTTTTTCACCATCAATCCACCAAAGCAGGAGTAGGGTTTTACTCCTCACGGTGATACATCCATTTTGCATCATGTTTTCTTACTGTTATTTATAATGTTTTTATACATAATAATGATTTTTGGAGTAATTCTAATGCCTTTTCTCTCATAATTTGCAAGGAACACACCAAGAGGGAGAATTCCGGCAGCTGGAAATCTGGACCTGCAAAAGCTACGTCAAGCCACCTATTCTGCACAACTCCAAATGAGCTGAAACTTCACGGAGATTTTTTATGGATTATATAAGAAATACTGGAGCCAATAAACACCAGAGGGGGGCCACCAGGTGGGCAAAACCCACCTGGGCGCGCCAGGTCCCCCAGGCGCGCCCTGGTGGGTTGTGGCCTCCTCGGCCCAAATCCGATGCCCATCTTCTGTTATATAAGTCATTTTGACCTAGAAAAAATAAGGAGGAGACTTTCGGGACGGAGCGCCGCCATCTCAAGGCGGAACTTGGGCAGGAGCACTTTTGCCCTCTAGCGGAGCGATTCCGCCGGGGGAACTTCCCTCCCAGAGGAGGAAATCATCGGTGTCATCATCACCAACAACTACCCCATCTTGGGGAGGGCAATCTCCATCAAAATCTTCAACAATAACATCTCATCTCAAACCCTAGTTCATCTCTTGTGTTCAATCTTGTTACCGGTACTATAGATTGGTGCTTGTGGGTGACTCGTAGTGTTGATTACATCTTGTAGTTGATTACCATATTGTTTATTTGGTGGAAGATTATATGTTCAGATCCATTATGCTATTTAATACTCCTCTGACCATGAAAATGTTTATCATTTGTG
This sequence comes from Aegilops tauschii subsp. strangulata, assembly GCF_002575655.3. Classification (NCBI taxonomy): domain Eukaryota; kingdom Viridiplantae; phylum Streptophyta; class Magnoliopsida; order Poales; family Poaceae; genus Aegilops; species Aegilops tauschii. Next base: position 262,446,697 of record NC_053040.3, read on the forward strand.
AGTAGTTACTTTTGTTCTTGAGGTCACGGGTGAAATCATGTTGCAAGTAATCATGTGAACTTGATATGTGTTCGATATTTTGATAGTATGTATGTTGTTATTCCCTTAGTGGTGTCATGTGAACGTCGACTATATGACACTTCACCATATTTGGGCCTAAGGGAATGCATTGTGGAGTAGTAATTATATGGTGGGATGCAAGAGTGACAGAAGCTTAAACCCCAGTTTATGCACTATTTCGTAAGGGACCGATTGGATCCAAAAGTTTAATGCTATGGTTAGAATTTATTCTTAATACTTTTATCGTAGTTGCGGATGCTTGCGGGGGGGGGGGGTGTTAATCACAAGTAGGAGGTTTGTTCAAGTAAGAACAACACCTAAGCACAGGTCCACTCACATATCAAATTATCAAAGTAGTGAGCACAAATCAAACCAACATGATGAAAGTGACTAGATGAAATTCCCGTGTACCCTCAAGAACACTTTGCTTATCATAAGAGACCATTTTGGCCTGTCCTTTGCCTCAAAAGGATTGGGCTACCTTGCTGCACTTTTGTTACTTCTATCATGACTTGCTCGTTACAAATTATCTTGCTATCAAACTAATCCGTTACTTACAATTTCAGCACTTGCAGACATTACCTTACTGAAAACTACTTGTCATTTCCTTCTTCTCCTCGCTGTGTTCGACACTCTTACTTATCGAAAAGAGCTACAATTGATCCCCTATACTTGTGGGTCATCAAGGCTATTTTTTGGCGCCGTTGCCAGGGAGTGAAGCGCCTTTGGTAAGTGGAATTTGGTAAGGAAACATTTATATAGTGTGCTGAAATTTATTGTCACTTGTTACTATGGAAAACAATCCTTTGAGGGGTTTGTTCGGGGTATCTTCACCTCGTTCGAAACCACAATTAATTACCCCTCAACCTACTGCACCTACTAAAAATATTGAATATGAAATTCCTTCGGGTATGATAGAACAACTGCTAGCTAATCCTTATGCAGGAGATGGAACCGAACATCCTGATATGCACTTGATATATGTGGAACAAATTTGTGGATCGTTTAAGCTTGCGGGTTTACCCAGGGATGAAGTGATGAAAAAGTTTCCCTTTATCTTTGAAGGGAAAAGCATTGGCATGGTATAGGCTATGTGATGATATTGGATCATGGAATTGGAATCGTTTGAAATTGGAGTTCCACCAAAAAAGATATCCTATGCATCTAGTTTATCGTGATCGGACTTACATATATATTTTTGGCCTCGTGAAGGAGAAAGTATCGCTCTAGCTTGGGGGGGCTTAAGTCAATGTTATATTCATGCCCCAATCATGAGCTCTCAAGAGAAATTATTATCCAAAAAATTTATGCTCGGCTTTCTCGTAATGATCAAACCATGCTTGATACTTCTTGTGTTGGTTCATTTTTTAAGAAGACTATTGAATTCTGGTGGGATCTTTTGGAAAGAATTAAGCGCAACTCTGAAGATTGGGAACTCGGCGAAGATAAAGAGTCAGGTATTAAACTTAAGTATGATTGTGTTAAATCTTTTATGGATACCGATGTTTTTCAAAAGTTTAGCGCTAAATATGGACTTGACTCTGAGATAGTAGCCTCCTTTTGTGAATCATTTGCTACTCATGTTTAACTCCCTAAGGAGAAGTGGTTTAAATGTCACCCACCTATTAAAGAAGAAATTAAAGAAACAGTACCAGTTAAAGAAGAAACAATACTTTATAATGTTGATCCAGTTGTCCCTTCTGGTTATATTGAGAAACCACCTTTCCCTGTTAGGATTAAGGAACATGCTAAAGTTTCAACTGTGGTTAACAAAAGTTATATTAGAACACCTAAACCTGATGAACAAATTAAAGTAGAACCTAGTATTGCTATGGTTAAAGATCTCTTGGAAGAAGATATGGATGGGCATGTTATTTACTTCTGTGAAGAAGCTGCTAGCATTGCTAAACCTGATAAAAGAGATAAACATAGACATGTTGTTGGCATGCCTGTTATTTTAGTTAAAATAGGAGATCACTGTTATCATGGTTTATGTGACATGCGTGCTAGTGTGAGTGCTATTCCTTACACTTTATATGAAGAAATCATGAAAGACATAGCACCTGCTGAGATAGAAGAAATATATGTTACTATTAAACTTGCTAATAGAGACACCATATCACCAGTTGGGATTATTAGAGATGTTGAAGTCTTGTGTGGGAAAATTAAATACCCTACTGATTTTCTTGTTATTGGTTCCCCACAAGATGTCTTTTGTCCCATTATCTTTGGTGGACCTTTCTTGAATACAGTTAATGCTAAGATAGATTGTAAGAAACAAACTGTTGGTGTTAGCTTTGGTAATGAGTCTCATGAGTTTAATTTTTCCAAGTTTAGTAGAAATCATCATGAAAAAGAATTTCCTAATAAGGATGAATTAATTGGTCTTGCTTCTATTGCTGTTCCACCTACTGATCCTTTAGAACAATATTTGCTAGACCATGAAAATGATTTACATATGCATGAAAGAAATGAAATAGATAAGGTTTTCTTTGAACAAAGTCCTCTGCTTAAACACAATTTGCCTATTGAAACTCTAGGAGGTCCTCCTCCGCCTAAAGGTGATCCTATGTTTGAATTAAAACAATTGCCAGACACTTTGAAATATGCTTATCTCGATGAAAAGAAAATATATCCTGTTATTATTAGTGCTGACCTTTCAGAACATGAAGAAGAAAGATTATTGAAAGTTCTAAGGAAGCACGGGGCTGCTATTGGATATACTCTTTATGGTTTAAAGGGCATTAGTCCCACTCTATGTCAGCACAAAATTAATATGGAACCTAATGCTAAACCCGTTGTTGATCACCAACGTCGGTTGAATCCAAAAAATGAAGTGGTAAGAACGGAAATATTAAAACTTCTGGAAGCAGGTATAATCTATCCTATAGCTGACAGTAGATGGGTAAGTCATGTTCATTGTGTCCCTAAGAAAGGAGGTATTACTATTGTTCCTAATGATAAGAATGAACTTATTCCACAAAGAATTGTTACAGGCTATTGAATGGTAATTGATTACAGAAAATTAAACAAAGCAACTAGAAAAGATCATTACCCTTTGCCTTTTATTGATCAAATTCTTGAAAGATTATCTAAGCACACACACTTTTGCTTCCTAGATGGATACTCTGGCTTTTCACAAATACCTGTTTCTCAACCTGATCAAGAAAAGACCACTTTTACTTGTCCCTTTGGAACTTGTGCTTATAGACGTATGCCTTTTGGTTTATGTAATGCACCTGCTACCTTTCAAAGATGTATGACTACTATATTCCCTGACTTTTGTGAGAAGATTGTTGAGGTTTTCATGGATGACTTTTCTGTTTATGGGAAGTCTTTTGATGATTTTTTAACCAATCTTGAGCGAGTTTTGCAGAGATGTGAACAAACAAATCTTGTCTTGAATTGGGAGAAGTGCCACTTTATGGTTAATGAAGGCATTGTATTGGGTCATAAAATTTCTGAAATAGGTATTGAAGTGGACCAAGATAAGGTTGATGCAATTGAGAAAATGCCATGTCCTAAGGACATCAAAGGTATTCGTAGTTTCCTAGGTCATGCTGGTTTCTATAGGAGATTTATCAAAGACTTCTCTAAAATTTCTAGGCCTCTTACTAATCTTTTGCAAAAGGATATTCCTTTTGTTTTTTATGATGATTGTTTAGAAGCCTTTGAAACACTCAAGAAAGCCTTAATATCTGCCCCTATTGTTCAACCACCTGAATGGAACTTGCCCTTTGAAATTATGTGTGATGCTAGTGATTATGTTGTTGGTGTTGTTCTTGGACAAAGAGTTGATAAGAAATTGAATGTCATTCATTATGCTAGTAAAACTCTAGAAAGTGCTCAAAGAAATTATGCTACTACTGAAAAAAGAATTCTTAGTAGTGGTGTTTGCTTGTGATAAATTTAGATCTTATATTTTTGATTGCAAAGTAAGTTCACACAGACCATGCTGCTATTAAATATCTTATGGAAAATGCTAAACCTAGACTTATTCGTTGGGTTCTCTTGTTACAAGAATTTGATTTACATATCATTGATAGAAAAGGAGCTGAGAACCCAGTGGCTGATAACTTGTCTAGACTTGAAAATGTGCTTGATGACCCACTACCTATTGATGATAGTTTTCCTGATGAGCAGATAGCTGCAATAAATGTTGCTAATAGTACTCCTTGGTATGCTGACTATGCTAAGTACATTGTTGCTAAATATTTACCACCTAGCTTTACATACCAGCAAAAGAAAAAATTCTTCTATGATTAAGACATTACTTTTGGGATGACCCACATCTTTAAAGAAGGAGTAGATGTTATTATTAGACGTGTGTACCTCAGCATTAAAAGGGACAAATCCTATGGAAATGTCACTCCGAAGCTTATGGAGGGCATCATGCTAGAGATAGAACTGCTCACAAGGTATTGCAATCTGGATTTTATTGGCCTACTCTCTGCAAGGATGCCCGTAAGTTCGTCTCTTGTTGTGATGAATGTCAAAGAATAGGTAATATCGGTAAGCATCAAGAAATGCCTATGAATTATTCGCGTGCTATTGAACCATTTGATGTTTGGGGATTTGATTACATGGGACCTTTTTCCTTCCTCTAATGGGTATACACATATTCTGGTTGCTGTTGATTATGTTACTAAATGGGTAGAAGCTATTCCAACTAGTAGTGCTGATCACAACACCTCTATTAAAATGCTTAAGGAAGTTATTTAACCAAGGTTTGGAGTCCCTAGATATTTAATGAGTGATGGTGGTTCACACTTTATTCATAGTGATTTTTGTAAGATGCTTGCTAAGTATGATGTTAACCATAGAATTGCATCACCCTATCATCCTCAGTCTAGTGGTCAATTTGAACTTAGCAATTGAGAAATAAAATTAATTTTGCAAAAGACTATTAATAGGTCTAGGAAGAATTGGTCTAAGAAATTAGATGATGCACTTTGGGCTTATAGAATAGCATATAAAAATCCTATGGGTATGTCTCCTTATAAAATGGTTTATGGAAAAGCTTGTCAATTGCCTCTTGAGTGAGAACATAAAGCATATTGGGCAGTTAAAGAACTCAATTATGATTTCAAACTTGCTGGTGAAAAGAGGTTATTTGAGATAAGCTCCTTAGATGAATGGAGAACCCAAGCTTATGAGAATGCAAAGTTATTCAAAGAAAAAATTAAAAGATAGCATGACAAAAGAATTCAAAAGCGTGAGTTTAAACTTGGAGAATATGTTCTTTTGTACAACTCTCGCTTTAGATTTTTTGCTGGAAAGCTCCTCTCAAAATGGGAAGGCCCATACATCATCGAGGAGGTTTACCGGTCTGGAGCCATCAAAATAAATAACTCTGAAGGTACTAACCCGAAGGTTGTCAATGGGCAACGAATAAAGCATTATATCTTAGGTACGCCTATTAATGTTGAAAGTAATATTATCCAAACTTTGACACAAGAAGAACACATAAAAGAGTCCTTCCGGAACACTGCAGAATCGTGAAAATAAAGAGGTACGTGATACGGTAAGTAAACGGACTCCGAAAAATCCACAAAAATATTTTTTATCAGTTTTGGAATATTTTAAAATTTTGGAAATAAAGAAACTTCCAGGAAGTGTCCCCTAGTGGGTTGTGCCCACCTGGGACACCTTCCGTACTCCGTTTTTCTTCCGTATGCTTGTCCTCCAAGATAAAACAATCTATATATACTTCCCGAACCTGTTGATCACCGTATCGCGGAGAAATCCTCTGTCCACTTTTTCCCTTGCTGTTTTCTGTCAGATCCCATCTACCATGGTCTCTTAAAGCTCCTCCAAGGACAAGTTCTTCAAGAACGTCATCAACCCTTATCTGCGGGAGGTGGTGCAGCACCCTCAAACCATCCAGATGCAGGGGGGGTGCTGTACATCCGCGATGAGCAAGGTCCCAAGGGCATGAGAACTGTGGAGGCCAGGCTTGAAGCCATGGAGCAAGAAGTCTTCCGGTGCAAGGGGATGGTGGAGCGTGGGCTCAATGCTAATCACCTTATGATCGCGGACCTTTCCCGTGATCTCAAGGTGGATGGCAAGCCCATGAATGACATCTTCTTCACCTTCAACAAGCAAATCAACTTCCTCCAAAGCCAGATCTATGACCTCCAAAACCAAGTCTTTGAATATGAGGCGAGGTTCAAAGGTATGAGTTTGGCTGCTAGTTGCAGGACCCGTGAGACTCACTCCTCCTCTTATGATGGTGGACTACTGCCATGGAAGTCCGAGGACAAGATCTCTTCTTCACCACCATCATCTTCTTCACCACCAAAGGAGAATTGAGTATCTGGTATGGGCACTCCCCTTGGCTTCCGCCAAGCTTGGGGGAGGTGCCCCGATATCGTATCATCCCACTATCTTTTTGCTTTTACCTATTTTAGTTCCATATTTTGCTTTTAGATGAAATAAAGTTTAGTTCGATCCTTTCTTCTTTGAGAGTTTGCTTAGTGATCTATCCATGTAATAGTGTGCAAGTTATATAATAAAGTTAGTTTGAGGTTTTGCTTTCTTTACTTTCATGTTGCAATTAAAGAAAAGAAATAAAGAAATAAAAAGAGAAAGGAAATAAATCAATAAGATTATATACTAATCCTATGGTAGGTGATGGCACCACATAAGGAAGAGTATAAGTAGAAAATTTTATTAGAGATTGACAAACATAGCATTAGTCAATGATGCAACTCATGAAAGAATTAATAAGGGAAGAGAAGATTCACATATAGATATACTATCCTAGAAATCTTTTGTGATTGTGATCCCTCATCAAAATATTATATGCCAAAATTGGTTACGTTGGACAAGGAAGGCAACTTAATGGTTTATGTTTGTTTATATTCACATAGAAGTCATATTGTCATAGATCCTTTAACATGTGGTCTTTGCCCCCTAACTTTGCTAGCCAAAAATTCCGCACTAAGTAGAGATACTACTTGTGCATCCAAAAGCCCTTAAACCCAAATCCTTTTCAAGTGTCCACCATACCTACCTAGGGATTGAGCAAGATCCCTCAAGTAAGTTATTATCGGTGCAAAAAGGTAATAAAATTTGCTTCTAAAAGTGTGAGATCATTTAGTGTAAGAGAAAATTGAGCGTTGTACAAACTTGGATGACAAAGAATAAAAGCAACAGACTGCATAATAAAGGTTGTCATCTTAAGGGGCAATACAACGTGACGTTCTCTTGCACTAAGGGATTGAGCATACAAACAAATAAGCGCATGGCAACCTCTGCTTCCCTCTGCGAAGGGCCTATCCTTTATTTTTCTGCACTTACTTTTATGCAAAGTGTCAAAGTTTTCCTTATATTCCTTTTATGTTTCTCCTTTAGCAAGCATCATGTGGTGAGGAAAGATCTAGGCACATATGTACAGTTGAATATGGATAGCATGAGTTATTATTGTTGACGTCACCCTTGAGGTGAGTATGTTGGGAGCCGAAACTATAAGCCCATATCTTTCTATGTGTCCGGTTGAGACATTTTGCTCATGGGTACGAGGTGAGTGTTAGCAATCATAGAAAACTATATGATGGTTGAGTATGTGAACTTGCCTAAAGGCTCCAACACGTGACCCTTCCTGAAAAATATGATGAATTGTAGTTGCAAAGTTGACTGAGAACATAGTTTGTCGGTTCCTAATAGAGTTTTTGCTTTATATTTCGATTATGTGATGATCTATTACTTATTCATGAGAAGTATATGATAAAAGTTCTATGATAAGAGTCCTATGTTGAATTTTGTTGCTGTTATAATAATCAACATGATGCTTCTATGTCCGAATTTTGTTTTTACCGACACCTCTCTCTCAAAGCATGTGGACATGTTATTTGATTTCGGTTTTCGCTTGAGGACAAGCGAGGTCTAAGCTTGGGGGAGTTGACACGTCCATTTTGCATCATGTTTTCTTACAGTTATTTATAATGTTTATATCCATAATAATGCTTTTTGGAGTAATTCTAATGCATTTTCTCTCATAATTTGCAAGGAACACACCAAGAGGGAGAATTCCGGCAGCTGGAAATCTTGACCTGGAAAAGCTACGTCAGGCCACCTATTCTGCACAACTCCAAATGAGCTAAAACTTCACGAAGATTTTTTATGGATTATTTAAGAAATACTGGAGCCAATAAACACCAGAGGGGGCCACCAGGTGGGCACAACCCACCTGGGTGCGCCATGCCCCCCAAGGCGCGCCCTGGTGGGTTGTGGCCTCCTCGGCCCACCTCCGGTGCCCATCTTCTGGTATACAAGTCATTTTGACCTATAAAAAATAAGGAGGAGACTTTCAGGATGGAGCACTGCTGTCTCGAGGCGGAACTTGGGCAGGAGCACTTTTGCCCTCCGGCAGAGCGATTCCACCTGGGGAACTTCCCTCCCTGAGGGCGTAATCATCATCGTCATCATCACCAACAACTCTTCCATCTTGGGGAGGGCAATCTCCATCAACATCTTCAACAGCACCATCTCATCTCAAACCCTAGTTCATCTCTTGTGTTCAGTCTTGTTACCGGAACTATAGATTGGTACTTGTGGGTGACTAGTAGTGTTAATTACATCTTGTAGTTGATTACTATATGGTTTATTTGGTGGAATATTATATGTTCAGATCCATTATGCTATTTAATACTCCTCTGACCATGAACATTTTTATCATTTGTGAGTAGTTACTTTTGTTCTTGATGTCATGGGAGAAATCATGTTGCATGTAATCATGTGAACTTGATGTGTGTTCGATATTTTGTTAGTATGTATGTTGTTATTCCCTTAGTGGTGTCATGTGAACGTCGACTACATGACACTTCACCATATTTTGGCCTAAGGTAATGCATTGTGGAGTAGCAATTAGAAGGTGGGTTGCGAGAGTGACAGAAGCTTAAACCCCAGTTTATGCGCTATTTCGTAAGGGATTGATTGGATCCAAAAGTTTAATGCTATGGTTAGAATTTATTCTTAATACTTTTCTCGTAGTTGCAGATGCTTGCAGGAGGGTTAATCATAAGTAGGAGGTTTGTTCAAGTAAGAACAACACCTAAGCGCCGGTCCACCAACATATCAAATTATCAAAGTAGCGAACACAAATCAAAGCAACATGATGAAAGTGACTAGATGAAATTCCCGTGTACCCTCAAGAACTCTTTGCTTATCATAAGTGGCCGTTTTGGCCTATCCTTTGCCTCAAAAGGATTGGGCTACCATGCTGCACTTTTGTTACAACTACCGTTACTTGCTCGTTACAAATTATCTTGCTATCAAACTACTCCACTACTTACAATTTAAGCACTTGCAGACATTACCTTACTGAAAACTACTTGTCATTTCCTTCTGCTCCTCGTTGGGTTCGACACTCTTACTTATCGAAAAGAGCTACAATTGATCTGCTATACTTGTGGGTCATCACACGGTGGCCCGAACTTGGGTAATATTGCCTGTGTGATCTTTGCCATGCTGCCCCACGCTCCTCTGATCTTTGCGCAACGTGACATCCCCCCTGCCGAACCAGCAAGGGGCCCTTGGTCCTATAGGTGGTCGTGGTTTCCCACAACATGGCCGAGGACCGCCAAGAGAAAGAACATCTGGCTGCCGAACTTAATGCTATTCACAACCGACCAAAAGTTGTGTATGTGATTACAGCAGAAAACAAGAAACGCTTATGGAAATTTCTTCATAATTTTTTCTCCTAGAAACAACTCAGCAATTCTCACCTTCACGAACTCTACCAGTACATTGACCAAGGGTTTACTGATGAAGATTTTCATGATCGCCCCACTCCACCTTTGCCAGCTCGTGAACCTACAATGAATTTACTTCGAATTCAGCTACGCAAATTGCTCGATGAATCAGAAGCCACTTCGCCAACTATCAAGCCTTGTGAAGAAAATCCTCTATCTCGCAACTGCAATGAGGCTGGTCCCAATGTTCCTTCCTTGTCCAAGACCCAAGTCAGTCTTGAAGGATCAGCTGCTGCTGTTACCACTAAAGATGAAGATGCTCCGCACACTTCCGAATCAAAAACTTCATCAGACAATTCCTCAGGTGATGCCTTAGAGTGAATCAAATTCACAGTTTTCCACTCGTTTTGTTTCATCACCTTTTTGACACTAGTTGAAAAAAGAGGGGAGAATAACATCAAGAGTTTGATAGTTTTGGTCTGTTGGATTTGGTGTTTACGTTTTCTCACCCTATCTTTTGAGACAATTGCACCATTTCATGTGCTCTGATGTAAAACTTGTGTTATGAGCTATAATATTAATAACCCCGCCTGTTGCACTGTTCTCTCTTGAAGCTCTTTGCTTTGCAGGTGAAATTGTTAATAGAAGTTAGGAATGATTGCACTTTACTCTCATTGGATTATCAGTCATCAAAGCGAATCATTACCTCATATGATTGAAAATTCTCAACACTCTCAAATGAACTACAAGGAATTCTATTGTATATCAATTGACCCTGCATACATCCAGGGGGAGTATATTTCATCATCGAGTCAAGTAACACAAGCTCACTCTTGTTCGACTTACAATTTACTTGTCTATCTTCACTGCGATGATTATCTCTTTTGCCAACAACCGTCCAAAAAGCGGGAGATTGTTGGTGCAATGATAGGCCCCTTATGTTTTGAAGTTTTTTGACATAAACAGTTTGGGACTTATGTGCTTGCTAGTGCACACAGAGTAACAAGTCCCTAGAGTAATCGAGGAGTTTGCTAACGAGAGTGTCGGGGATATACCCGCGGTATGACCCGGCTGGACCTGGCAACTCACTGATGACCCGCCCGGATCTCTTCACTCGCTGATGACCCGACCGAGCCAGGTGACTCATTGGTGACCCGGCAGGCAGGTCAGAGGAACGACAAGACCCGGAGGCCCAGAAGGCGGTTCATGGAAGGTCGGCTCGTGTTATGGTGGGCCGTCTTAGGATGAAAGGCATAAGGAATATTCCCTTACAAAGGAAGCAAGAATCGGACTCCACTTGTAATAGAGTAGTCCTAGTCCTACTAGGACTCCACATGTAACCCGCCCCTCCAACTTATATAAGGAGGGCCAGGGCACCCCAAGAGGGATAGGCTGAAGAATCTTGAGGGCTAGACACAACTAGAGGTGAGCCAGCTTACACAACAACGCCCTCATGAGCATATTGATAAGACCTAGCCACAAACATCATGTAGGGTTATTACCAGATGATGTTTCCCAGGGCCCGAAGCTGTCTAAATCCTGTCTCGTGTGCTAATCCGCTTCGACGATCTACACACATCTCTCGTCCCAATCAACCCCTCTCAAGCTACTACCTAGTTGTGTTGGCCTCACGACAAGTCCTCACAGTAGGACATATGCCGTGACAAAGCCACGACAGAGAGTGACCCCTAAAAATTGTGAAGTCTAAGCAATTGGTTCGGTGATTGTTCGAACCAAATGACTGTGCTCGAGGAAGAATGAAGACAAAGTGAAGCGTAGCATTTATTTTGTTGTTCATCTTCTTTCATTGAGTCATAGGACCACCGTACTATTAAGAGGGGTATAGCGTTTTGAAGCTTTGATTCTCTGATGCTAAACCCAAACCTATGAAAGTTGTGAGAAAAATATATTTGTGCTCTGAGCAAATACTTGCTAGCAAGAGGCTGTGATCTTCTTCGTTGTTAGAGATTTGCCTCAGACCGAGGAGTTAGCATTACTTGTTCCTCATGTAATGTTACCGTTTCTGCAAAATACGACCGTTGTGAACGTGTCGTTCGGCCATTGGCTGGACCTCATGCCCAAGATGGTCATTTCCCATCAGGGAAGGTTGCGGCTATAAATAGCCAACCCGCGCCGGCTTTGTCCGGTGGCTGCTCCGTTTGATTTCTGACAAGATTGTTGAGAAACCCCCTCTCTGAGCGATTTGAGTTTAAGACCACTGAGAGAAAAACCCTAGAGCCGAAGAATTAGATAGTGGTTCAGCATCACTGGAATCTAAGTTTAGTACGCTCTGCCTATTACTCTTGAGAGCTGCAAACTCTCTAGACGGTTAGGTGTCAATTTCTTCAGAGACCAAGAGTGATTGTGGTTCTCAAAGAAGAAGTCTGTAAAGGTTTGGAGATCGCCTTCAAGTATCTACCACGAGTGATCGGCATCGGTTGACGAATCAATTTTCAAGGAGAATAGGGTGAAGAGAGTTTATCTTTCATGTTAAGTCACAACCCTTATGCGGCTTGAAGCTACGTCGGTATTTCCCCAAAGAGGAAGGGATGATGAAGCATAGCGACGGTAGGTATTTCCCTCAGTGATGAAACCAAGGTTATCGAACCAGTAGGAGAACCAAGCCACACAACGTAAATAGCACCTGCACACAAATAACAAATACTCGCAACCCAACGTGTAAAAGGGGTTGTCAATCCCTTTCGGGTAGGGCGCCTAAGATAGGCAAACGGACGTGAATAAATTATAGTAGATTGATAGATTGAATGCCAACTAAAATAAATAAGAATAAATTGTAGCAAGGTATTTTTGTATTTTTGGTTTAGTATAGCTGAAAATAAAAGTAAAGGAAAATAGATCGCAAAGGCAAATAATATGAGAAAGAGACCCGGGGGCCGTAGGTTTCACTAGTGGCTTCTCTCGAGAAAAATAGCAAACGGTGGGTAAAAAAATTACTGTTGGGCAATTGATAGAACTTAAAATAATCATGACGATATCCAGGCAATAATCATTATATAGGCATCACGTCCAATATTAGTAGACCGACTCCTGCCTTCATCTACTACTATTACTCCACACATCGGCCGCTATCCAGCATGCATCTAGTGTATTAAGTTCATGGGGAAACGGAGTAATGCAATAAGAATGATGACATGATGTAGATAAGATCTATTTATGTAGAAATAGACCCCATCGTTTTATCCTTAGTAGCAACAATACATACGTCGGTTCCCCTTCTGTCACTGGGATCAAGAACTGTATGATCGAACCCACTACAAAGCACCCTTCCCATTGCAAGATAAATAGATCAAGTTGGCCAAACAAAACCCAAATATTGGAGAAGAAATACGAGGTTATAAGCAATCATGCATATAAGAGATCAAAGAAACTCAAATAACTTCCATGGATATAAAAAGATAGAACTGATAATAAAATCAAAGTTCATCCGATCCCAACAAACACACCGCAAAAGAGTTACATCATATGGATCTCCGAGAGACCATTGTATTGAGAATCAAACGAGAGAGAGGAAGCCATCTAGCTACTAACTACGGACCCGAAGGTCTACAAATAATTTCACGCATCATCGGAGAGGCACCAATGGAAGTGTTGAACCCCTCTGTGATGGTGTCTAGATTGGATCTGGTGGTTCTGGACTCTGCGGCGGCTAGAATTAATTTTCGTCAACTCCCCTAGGGTTTCTGTAATATTGGGTTATTTATAGAGCAAAGAGGCGGTTCAGGGGGCACACGATGTGGGCACAACCCACCTGGGCACGCCTGGGCCCCAAGGCTAGCCCTGGTGGGTTGTGCTCCCCTCGGAGCACCCACCCCCAAGGTGCTTCTTCGGCCCACTGGATGTCTTCTGGTCCAAAAAAATCTCCAAAAAGTTTTGCTGCGTTTGGACTCTGTTTGGTATTGAGTTCCTGCGATGTAAAAAACATGCAGAAAACAACAACTGGCACTTGGCACTATGTCAATAGGTTAGTACCAAAAACGATATAAAATGACTATAAAATGATTATAAAACATCCAATATTGATAATATAATAGCATGGAACAATCAAAAATTATAGATATGTTGGAGACGTATCAGCATCCCCAAGCTTAATTCCTGCTCGTCCTCGAGTAGGTAAATGATAAAAACAGAATTTTTGATGTGGAATGCTGCCTAACATGTCATATCATATTCTGTTCTTTATAGCATGGACATTTGGACTTTTATATTGTTCAAAGCAATAGTCTATCTTTGACATGATAACTTAAATACTCAAGCATATCAACAAGCAACCATGTCTTTCGAAATATCAACGCTAAAATAAGCTATCCCTAGCCCATCATGCTCAAGCATTGATCCTTTCATGAAACACACTCACATATTAACTACACCCAATGCTCAAGTACGATCATAGTGCCTCCTAGTTGGTGATTTTATAAGAGAAGATGGAGACTCAAATTATTGGAGGGATTGACCATGGGTAGCCTCATCAGCACCCTATAGTATTTCCAGACATAGAGGCTAGCTGTGCCCCTCACACCTTCCAGATGAAAGGCCGACCCCTTGGGCCGACTGGTCCAACGGGCCGGCTGCCAGAAGACGGCGTGCTCCCAACAGGCGGCCCCAGGGAGCCGGCATCTAGCAGGCGGCCCTGTGCCCCCTCAAAGTTTGCACCCACTTACTGCGACGAGACGGTGCTTGGCTACAGTACAACTTGCCATCCTCGAATCCAGGGCAGAACGTGGCCACAGTGCGGGTGTACAAAGCGGACACCCCTCGCCCAGCGCGGCACTGTTGCTACGCAGCCCATGACGTCACCTACGTCAGAGGGATCCATGCTCCCATGATGGGTGGTTGGTATGGGCCACAAAAGGCGGGCCCTACCTATCCGCGGGCCACTCGAAGACGGTGAAACCCGAGCAGGTGTGAATCGAGATTGGGATTTGTCACTCCGTATGACGGAGAGGTATCTCTAGGCCCTCTCGGTAATACAGCATCACAAGAAGCTTGCAAGCAAAGTTACTAAGGAGTTAGTTACGAGATAATGTATTACGGAACGGGTAAAGAGACTTGCCGGTAAAGAGATTGAACTAGGTATGGAGATACCGATGATCGAATATCGGGCAAGTAACATACCAACAGACAAAGGGAACTACATATTTGTCATAAAGGTTCGACCGATAAAGATCTTCATAGAATATGTGGGAACTAATATGGGCATCCAGGTCCCACTATTGGTTATTGACCGGAGAAGCGTCTCGGTCATGTCTACATCATTCTCGAACCCATAGGGTCCGCACGCTTAACGTTCCTTGATGATATAGTATTATATGAGTTATGTATGTTGGTGACTGAATGTTGTTCGGAGTCCCGGATGAGATCATGGACATGACGAGGAGCTCCGGAATGGTCCGGAGGTAAAGATTGATATATAGTATGATATGGTTGGGCCAAGGGGTAAGGCCCACGGGGCTTTAGGTCGGTGCAAAAGGAAGTTTTGCGGAGGTCAGGGACCAGACGCCAGCGACCCTGGCGTCTGGCCCTGGGCCACATGCCGAGGCCAATGGCGTCTGGGCCAGACGCCGAGGACCTTGGCGTCTGGTCCTGGAGTCCGAGAAGGACTCTTGCCTGGTGTGCCAAACCGACTTTGAGGAGGCTCTTTCTCTAAGAAACGACCCCAGGGCTCAACATATAAATAGAGAGGCAGGGCTAGCACCCTGAACACATCAAGATTCACCAAGTCGTGTGCCGGCAACCCCGCCCCCTCTAGTTTATCCTCCATCATAGTTTCCGTTGTGCTTGGCGAAGCCCTGCGAAGATTGTTCTTCACCACCACCGTCACCACGCCGTGATGCTACTTGAACCACTACAAAAAAAAGACACATCCGTGACATTTTGGGCCGAACGAAAATCTTCTCTGTCATACTTATGACACTTCTATGACGATAATTGTAACAAAACCCGGTATCATCATAGATGTGGTGGGGTCCTACTTCTATGACAAAAAATCATGACAGAAAATGGGCTTTTCGTCCTGGGCGAGCCGGAGACGCAGCTGCATGACATTCTTTGGGCCGTCCATGACGGAAAAAACCGTGGTAGAAGTGAGGGCGCGGAAATTATCGGGGAGTCCCCGGTTACGGTGGGTGGTCGGGGACCGAGCGATGCACGTTACTCTCGTACGTACGCGCGTGTGTGCGAGGCGTTGGGCTCTAACTGAACCCGAGCGATTGCACTGCAGGCTATGTGTTACTGAACCCGAGCGATCAATCGATGGTTGTTAACTGAACCCGATCAAGCGATTCCTTCGCTACTGCTGCTAACTGAAGCCGATCAATGCTGCCTCTGGATGAACAGTGAGCGTTGCTGGAGGGGTTTGGATGAACAGTTCCCGGTGGGGGTGGATGAACAGGACCCCGTGGAGTTGCCTCTGGATGAACAGTGAGCGTTGCTGGGGGGTTTGGATGAACAGTTCTCAGTGGGGGTGGATGAACAGGACCCCGATCGTTCGAGCCGGTTGGGGCTGGATGAACAGGACCCCGTGGAGGGCAGGATGAACAGGACCATCCCATGGAGGGCGGGATGAACAGTAGACGGTGGAGGGCAGGATGAAGAGTAGCCCGTGGAGGGGTGGTTGAACAGGAGCCCGTGGAGAGGGCTGGTTGAACAGTAGCCGGTGGAGTAGCGCGCGGTGGAGGCTGGATGAACAGGAGCCTGTGGATGAACAGTCATAGGTGGAGGCTGGAGGAGGTCGACGGTGGATGAACAGTAGCCCGTGGAGGCTGGAGCGGGTTGACGGTGGAGATGAACAGTATCCCGTGGAGTCCCGTTTTGCGGTACGCCACACCCCTCCCGATGAACAGGACCGCCATTTCGACCGTAGCGCTCCAACACAAGTCCTTTTCCTCCGTTTTGCGGTACGCCACACCCCTCCCGATCAACAGGACCCCCGTTTCGACCGTAGGAGGTCCGTTTCCTCCGTTTTGCGGTACGCCAGACCCCTCCCGATGAACAGGATCCCGTTTCGAACGTGGCCGGTCGAACACAAGGCTGTTTCCTCCGTTCTGCGGTACGCCGGGCCTCGTTTCCATTGGCTGTTCCATCCAAGCCCTCCCGATGAACACGACGACGCATTCCGTTCCGACCCAGCCGGTTGGCTCCCCATTAACACAACGACGACGTTGTTTCTCCGTTCCGACCCAGCCATGTACACGAGCCCTGGCCGTACGTATGCGCGAGTGGGCATTCGAGACCCCGAGCGTATGTATGTACATAGCCGTCTTTACTTTCTTGCACCCTGGCCATTGTACGTACGTGTACATGCTACGTGCGCGCCTCTACTACGACACGTGTGTGCCTCTACATCGACCAGTATGTACATACACGTTCGCGACCAGAATGACAACGCTACGTACGCTTCGACCAGGTGTTTCCCGACTGTCAGGCACTTCCTTGCGTGCGAAGATGTAGCTGGTGGGTCCTAGCAGTCAGGGGGAAACATTTTTTTGGCGAAGTACGGTGACCCATCCGGTGGGTACCTGCTGTCAGGTGGACGAATGATTATTTTGCGCATAATAAGGAGGCACTTCCTTGCTGCGGCCGTGGACCCAGTTGTCAGCCTCTCCACGTACAGTCCACCTCCGATGGAAGCCGTTCCTTGACCACGTTGACCACACCGCGCCAAGAGCACTAGGGCGGTGGACGACGGCGAGGCCTAGGCAGGGGATGACGCGGAGCCGGGGAAGACGCGGCAGTGGAAGCCCGCGCGGAGAGGAGTACAAGGGTTCACTGGTTCGGCTGCGGTGTGAGGTTGTCGTCGCCGCAGGGCCTGGCTAGCAGTGGGAATAGTAGGGGGCGTTGAGGCCTCCGCGGCAGCACAGCCAGCCACGGGAGGCAGGGGCATGCGGCACGACCGGCACTGCTTTGGACGGCTGGAGCAAAAAGACCAGAGGTTGAAGAAGCACTACGGCCGTTGGATGGATATCGTACGGTCACTGGAGATAGAATCGTTCATATTGACTAAGTTGACAAAGCACTCCATCCCCGTCAACTTAGTAGGCCCACAAGTCAGCCTCCCACCAAGGTGGGTCCCAACTAGCAGGGCGAGTATTCATTTTTTTGTGCGTAATAAGGAGGCACTTCCGGTGGGTCCGAGCTGACAGCGGGGGGAACGTTTTTTTCACGCAATACGGTGGCCCGTCCGGTGGGTCCCAGCAATCAGGGGGGAAACGTTTTTTTCATGAAATACGGAGGCCCGTCTGGTGGGTCCCTGCTCTCAGGTGGAGGAATCATTATTTTCCGCATAATAAGGAGGCACTTCCTTGCTGCCGTTGTCGACCCAGCTGTCAGCCTCTCCAGGTACAGTCCGCGTCCGATGGAAGCCATACCTTGACCACGTTGACCACGTCGCGCCGACAGCACCAGGGCGGTGGACGGCAGCGAGGCCTAGGAAGGGGACGACGCGGAGCCGGGGAAGACGCGGCAGTGGAAGCCCGCGCGGAGAGGAGTGCGAGGGTTCACTGGTTCGGCTGCGGTGTGAGGCTGCCGTCGCCGCGGAATAACAGGGGGTGTGGGTGAGTAGAGGGATGGCCTGGCCAGCGGTGGGAGTAGTAGGGGGCGGTGAGGCCTCCGCGGCATCACAGCTGGCCATGGTAGGCAGGGGCACGCGGCACGACCGGCGCTGCTTTGGGCGGCTGGAGCAAGAAGACTAGAGGTTGAAGAAGCACTAAAGCCGTTGGATGGACATCGTACGGTCACTACAGCTAGAATCGTTTATATTGACTAAGTTGACAAAGCCCTTGGTATGCGTCAACTTAGTAGGCCCATAGGTCAGCCTCCGAAACAGTGCGCCCCAGATGTCAGTGGGTGGAATCATGTTTTGGGCGGCTGAAGCAAGAATATCCGAGATGGAAGAAGAAGCACGACATCCGTTGGATGGACATCCAACGGCCACAGCTGCCAGAACCGTGTGTTGTTGACAAAGCCTTGCATACGCGTCAACTTAGTTTTTTTAGGGGACGCGTCAACTTAGAAGGCCCACAAGTGTGTGGCAGAGAACATATAGCCCATTTGCGATTTGTAAGAATGTACAACCCATTTTTTAATTCTAATGGAATTTACTACAGCCCATTTACAGTTTGTTAAAAGTACAACCCATTTTCTAGCTAGGACAATGATTAATAATTTCAATCAAAACCGCTCAAAACAGAATTCAAAAAAAATTCCCACATTTTTATGGGATCCCAAATATTTTTATCCGAAATTTCTAGTCAGATTAAATATAATTTCAAAATAAAGTTGTATTACGTTAAAATCCAACGAAATATTGCGCGCGCAACAAGTAATGAAATTAAAATTTTCAAATTCCAAAAATAATATATTTTTAAACTATTTTTAAAATAATATATTGGTGCATCTTTTTATAGTTACTGCCCAATTATTATAATTACATCCCATTTATTATTTCTGAAAATCCATTTTCTTGTTAAGCCTAATGCATACCTCCTAGGAAAGTTTGCAGCCCAGCGGGGCGGAGAATAACAAGTTGACCCGGATATTGTGTACAACTGTCGGCCCAGTTGCATTGCTGATGTTGAAAAAAGGCCTGTGTAGTATAGTACAACCTAACATGGCTACTCAGCCCACATTCAGCGACGCCGGAAAGGCCCAAACGAGGCTTTTGTACAACTTTTTGAAGTCACTGAGTTCAATTAATAACTTAAGAAAAAAGTTAGATACAATGGAACCTAATTAAAAGCTGCCACGATCAAAGAGATAATTCAACGGGTCCCACTTGTGCGTGTGTGTGTGTGTGAGAGAGAGAGAGAGACCCATCGGTCGATGCTCGTAAATACATCTTTCAGCCATATGCATTGCTGATGCTCAGTAAAAACTTATATAGTTGACACAATCATATATAACATCATAGCACACTTAACTTGCATACAAAAATTTCACGCAGGCCGCACAATCAGGATGGAAGCAGTGGATCGCTACGGGTAGGGCTATGTTGAAACCAACGAACTCGTACATAACGGTTCATCTTCTTTATCAATGACAGGGAAATATATTGAATGATGTGCAAAGAAAACAGACAGACAACACAATAAGTTCTGCTAGCACATTAAGTTGACGTACAGTCCTTTCTAAACAAAGTTCAGGTACAAAATTAGAACAGGTCACAATCAAATGTACTGGCACATCAGTGCTTCACACCCATAGCGCGGATTTAACTAGTACTCCCTCCGTCCCAAAATTCTTGTCTTAGATTTATCTAGATACTGATGTATCTAACACTAAAATGTGAATAGATACATCTGTATGTAGACAAATCTAAGACAAGAATTTTGGGACGGAGGGAGTATCTGACAAGATTCGGTTGTTACCTCAAATTAGAGCACATCCAGGCAGCCAGCCCTCCCTCTTCTCCCAAAGAAGCAGTGGCCTCCGCCGCGCGATGGAGTAGGCCCTGTGCCATCCATCGTTCCGAGCAACAAGGGGAAAGTCTGATGTTGACTCCTGTAATGGACGTCATTGACGGACCCTGGCACCAGCGGCGGCGGCAGGACTTCGATTGATGGATTGACCACTTCTTCGACATGCACGAACACTCGATACAGGTACATCCCTAACGTGGTCCGCGGCGGCCTTGGTGGCGACGAATAGTACAACCCCGGTTCCCACACCGGTATCTCAACACCAATCACCTTCCAAGCTCACCTCCAAGGTCGTTGATAAGCTCATTCATGGACTCGTTGTTCCAAGCACGTCGAGGCATGTCGTGGAACGTAAGCTTTATTAAAAACTCAAGCTTAGAGGGCACCGAGCCCCATCCTGGGTGCCACCGATCAAAGCTCACCAGCGCGCCATCGCAGAACAAACGCCGGGAAGATTCGAACACACGACTGGAGTCAAAAGTTGTCCGGAACCTGACGAAGAAATCAGCCGGTGGCGGACAGACTTCGACGAGCAAGTCACTTATTTGGATGTCGTGCGCAATGCCAAGAGCTTTGACAAGGTCGTCCGGCGAGATGGGAGGCCGGTCAGTGTTGATGGTTACCATCAGCACTTTGCCGGCAAACTGGTCGTCAAGCGCCGCCATGTCACTATTGAGCGACGGCACCCAGCGACCGAAGGCAGGACGGACCTCAGGATCTCCGGCTCGGAGATCCGCGTTGACCGGCGACATGATAGTGAGCTTGAGTACAGGGAGTACAGGAGGGGGATTTGGGGGGACTGGAGTAGGAATCGATATTCCAGAGGTGGGGGGGCGGGAGATTGGGGATGAAAAGGTAGCTTGAAACTCGAACACGCGCCAATATGCTCTCGGCGCGCAAGCGCACGAAAACACCGGTGGCGCCCACATGTCGGCCTAAGAGTCCTTATTCTTTCTTTTTTGGAGAGCCCGGCCTTTTTTAGGATCTTTCGATAGCCCGGCCTGAGAGTCATAATTGACCTGTTTGGCTTGCGTTACTACTCGGCCCATATTCAACGACACCTCACTGGCCCAAACAAGTGTACATCATCGAAAAGACACTGAGCTCAAATTATATAACTTGAAAAAAGGAGATACACTCTGAACACTGGAGAATGGTGATGCCCTCATTTAGCCCACCAGTAGTTCGAGACAATAAACAGTTCGAAACAATGATATATACAACATTCAAACACTGACTAGTGACTACTACTGACATAAACAACAAGACATGATAGTTCATAAGAAGTCTTGCTACACAACCAAAACGCACCCATCTGCAGCGCGCAGACTCTCGTGATCCAGACGAGAATGACATTCTAAACAGAGGCAACTATTACATAGTAAGAGTGACATAGACGAGGATGACCAAATGATAAGGAATATGCATAACAAAAGAAAGAACTACCCATCCAGAACAAGCAGCAAAGACAACAAAGTCATTCGTAGAGATGATCCAACACCATCATAATTTGCAGCCCCGCTTCAGCGACCAATGATCCGGAGACACCAGTACTCCACCCTTTCGACGCAACAGCCCAATTACCTATCAACCTGAAGGCTTGAACCACATCACTGCCTGTCGTAATTGAGACATCCAAGGATCAAAGTTAATCCGGATGCCTTTGTCATTCTCACCTTCTTTTGGCTGCAGGCTGTATCATTGACAATCAGGGGAGTTTGCTCCCGAACTCCTAGGGCTCGCCATGTAGACACAGTTTTCCATCACAAACAGAGCCTCTCTGCCATCAAGGTCCTTGCCAACGGTGATCTCCTGGTTAATCGAATAATTGAGTCCGAGAAACAGAGAGTGTGAACCAAGGCTGTTTACCCGCCTCCAACTAAAAAATCCTGAAGGCCCCAACAAGCTGGTATCCTGCTCATAGACGTAACAGCCACTGTCCAGATACTCACGTATTTCACGGTGCTTGTATACAGTGGGGTTTTTGCAATATAACTTTTCCGGCTCATGTGTCCAAATGATCATCACTCTTTTGCCATCGTCTGATCGAGCGAGGAACCAGTCGTGCTTCCCTGTTTTTGGCAAAGGTGGTGTGATTACAAAGGGAAGTAACTGTAGGGACACTGCATCATATCAAAAAGGACAGGCATTGTTAATGTAAGATCAACATTGTTCAGAGTATGAGTAGGATAATGCAAGAAACAACATTTATATGTCCCTGTTGGAACTGGGAGGAAAATACAGGGAAATGTATACTGGGTTCGAAAATATAGAAGTGCCATGCATGGTTATACTTATGTTATCTCGCAATCGATTCTTCACAGGAAACTACCATGTCATGCATGTTATGGAATCATGTTCTGTCCTCACAAACAAATTCTTCAAGGTAACTAACAGACCATGCATTGTTATATACTCGTGTTCTGTGGGCAACATTTTTGTGAGGATATTATTCTAGCCATTGATTACTGAAGGGCAAATATAGGTATGTACACACGGTAAGCATTACAGGATTTCACTACTTCCATATATAGAATTCTCCATATGCACATTTACTTCCCTAATGTATGGTTAGATGAAACCAACAGTGTGGTGCATGTTTCTACATCATGAAAATGAGGAAACTAACATGGCCATTGATACACACTCATATTTAGTAGTAGTATATAGATTACTGTAAAATAAGGAGAATATCCATATATTCCTAACCATTTGATTATTCAGGGGTACAAATTGGCTGTAATGACATGATCACAATCGCATGAATTAACTCATTCCAAATATAGCTGATTTACGGCATCTCTAATACATTGCCATAGTTCTACTCAAATTCTGCTCAAACAGGGATATGCCAATCATCACAAAAAGTTCAAACAGTGTCATGGCGTCATCATTAACATGAGACGGAAACAACTTACACGCGCCGTCCCAGCAATACGTGGTGCCATCTGCTTTGTCGATCGCGTAGATGATGCCATTGTGTTCAATAGCATCACAAAAGTGTGTATCAGCTTTGACGACGGTCCACTGCGAGCTGAGTTGTCTCCATCTAAAGAAGGCACCGGCGTAAAGATAGGCGAGTCCCTTGTCGAACAAGGCAATTAGCTTGAAGTCTGCGTAATCCGCATGTCGTGTGGGAACTTGGCAGATTAGAATCTTCTGCAAAACAAGGTCCATCCAACTGGCGCGATAATCTAGATGACTAGGACCGCGATGGTAATACTCTATATAATCCAACGGAGGAAGGATAATCTCATGGGAGGTCTGGAAGTTCACGAGCACCAAATTTTTACCGTCTTCTCTGACGGAAGCCATCCAGTGGGAGTTCATGCCGACCCAGTACATACCTACCAAGAAGTTTCGGGCGATGGTGATCGGATCGAAGTCAAGGGAAATGATGTACGGCGAGCCACTACATACCTGCAAAGAAGTTTCAGCTAATGGAGATCAGATTGAAGTCGAGGGGCATCATGTACGCCTCCGTATCATGGTGAGCCAATCTTGCAAGACCAGATAGCAGCAAGTAGGGTGTCTTGAAAAGCTTAGGCCTCGCTTCAACGATGGCCGTGTGCATGCCCCTCGAGCATGCAGCCAGCCGAAGGGCGCTCAACATATCCATACACAAACAACAGAGGTCGAGGACGTCACTAGGGAGATAGCTCCAATCGCGGCTCATATGGATCCTGCGTTGTTCGCGTTCGGCCATGGTGGAGTTTGGAAGGTGGGGTTTTGGGGGGCTTGATTTACGGGGGATAAGGCTATCGGTGCTGGAGCGGCTAGCGAGGGAATAGTGGTACTGGGGGAGGCAAGCGAGGCAAGGGTATGCGGGTGCACAATGAGATAATGAAGAGTGACCTCAGGATCTTCGGCAAGACGGAGATGGAGATGGAGTGGTGCTAGGGGAGAGGGAGACGAGGCGAGGCACGCTATACAGCAGCGGTGACAGTGACTGCACAGTGCACAAGGTGAGGCTGACTTTGGTAACCCGCGCACGCCGCCTGGACTGGTGTCACCTCGGGAGCAGGGTCTTGTCACTTCACTGTGAGGACCGGGTGAATAATAGTATTTTGACCATCAAGTGTACCACAGTTGTACTACTACTACTAGTAGGAGTAGTAGGAACATGCGGAAGCGCGATGAAGGACTTTTCTTTTTTTGAGGATAACCGCATATTCCTTAACCGTAGTAGGAACATGAGTAGTACTCCCTCCGGTCCTCTTTTGTATGTGCATAACTTTTTTCAGTATTTCCCTAATTAGTCTGCGTATATACCCTTTCGCATGCGCCCATTTCCCTCCATGCCCCGCATTCACAGCATTAATTAGCGTACGCATGAGCAGCTGCAGCCCGACTCCAGTCAATAAACTGCAGCATGCAAGTGGGCCACTCTGTGCGCGTGGGAGAGAGAAAAGGGAACCGAAGAGCCCGTCCAATCCATTGCATGCAGCAGTCAAACCACCGCACCTCTCCTCATGCATGCGCATAACTTCTCCCATTTACTTCTCCATCGGGAACCGATTTTCCTCGGCTTTTTCACTAATCCTTGATCTTCATTTGCATCCAAACCACACAGCATTCACATTGTTTTAACCTCTTCACATCCTCCTGGAGTAATTCCGAAGCCCCTATAAATAATCTTCTTCTTTAGTTAGATTAGCCATCTAATCCTAATTCTCCAAACCATAGCCCTCCGGTCCAGCAGTTCCAAATGGCGAAAGAGATCGAGATGCAGGTTTTTAGCGTCCAACATGTCCTCGTCGAAGGCTCGTTGAGCATAGTTGCCACAGTCACCGACCACCCAAGGATTGTTCGGAAGTGGATCAACAATGTATCCAACTCCCTCCAAAAGGTGGAGATGAATGCCATCGGTCTCGACGCAGAGTACACGGAGCGTGCCACTGGGAAGATCCAACGCGCCGCTGTTCTTCAGCTGTGCCTCGAAGATGATGTTTTGGTGTACCACATCATACACGCGCCCTCCATACCAGGTGAGCTTCACGATTTCTTGTCTCCAGGAGGACATATACTTCAATGGGGCAGCCATCGCAGGGGACAAACAGAAGTTGGAGCAGTACAACCTTGATTTGAAAAGTATTGCTGACCTACAAACCAGAATAAAAAATCCTGTAGAAGATTGTGATAAACCGACACCATCCCTATTCGACGTAGCAAATTTTGTGCTAGGAACAAATCTTCAGAAGGGTGACGAGACGCTGGCATTAAGGTCGTCTGGATGGGAGAATTATCCCTTGACGTACGAGCAGATAAAATATGCTGCCCTCGATGCCCATGTGAGTTTCGAGATAGCTGCAAGGTCCAGATAGCTTGTTGCGAAGCCGTCTCCCACAGAAAATGAGAAGAGGAGGAGGAGGAAGAAGAAGAAGAAGAAGAAGAAGAAGAAGAAGAAGAAGAGGACGAAGAAGAAGAAGAAGAAGAAGAAGAAGAAGAAGAAGAAGAAGAAGAAGAAGAAGAAGAAGAAGAAGAAGAAGGAGAAGAAGAAGGAGAAGAAGAAGGAGAAGAAGAAGAAGAAGAAGAAGAAGAAGAAGAAGAAGAAGAAGAAGAAGAAGAAGAAGA
Organism: Aegilops tauschii subsp. strangulata; assembly: GCF_002575655.3. NCBI lineage: Eukaryota > Viridiplantae > Streptophyta > Magnoliopsida > Poales > Poaceae > Aegilops > Aegilops tauschii. The sequence continues at coordinate 262,472,459 of NC_053040.3, forward strand.
AGAAGAAGGAGAAGAAGAAGGAGAAGAAGAAGGAGAAGAAGAAGGAGAAGAAGGAGAAGAAGAAGAAGGAGAAGAAGAAGGAGAAGAAGAAGGAGAAGAAGAAGAAGGAGAAGAAGGAGAAGAAGAAGGAGAAGAAGGAGGAGAAGAAGAAGGAGAAGAAGAAGAAGGAGAAGAAGAAGGAGAAGAAGAAGGAGAAGAAGAAGGAGAAGAAGGAGGAGAAGAAGGAGAAGAAGAAGATGCTGCACCAGCAGCAGGGCATTATGGATGGATGAACTATTTCCTCTCTTGTAAAAAAAATATTCCCTCTCTATCTATATTGATATAGATGGACTATTTCGATGGTGTGCATGTCTTTGGAACAAGTAGTAGCATGGGTCTGCTTGACTATAAGGAACTATTTATCCGCCTAGCTTTCTCTACTAGTCCTTCTAGAATCGGTATGCAATGCATGTGTCCATAGACATGACAGCTTGTCCACGGAAGTTCAACTACGGCGACCATCACGTTTCATCCACTGCCACTCGTGATTCCCACGAGACTGCTCCAACCCACGGCACCACGTCCCCCGACGTGCGCCTCACCCCTCTCGGCCGCACCGCCCCTCTGCCTTTGTGTGCATGACATGTGGGCCACCTTAAATGCGGCGAGCATCAAGTTTATACCACAGCCACACGCGATTCCCACGACGCCGCACGAACCCATGATACCACACGTCCCACACCATCGAATTTTCATCCATCGGCTGTGACACATTTCGTCCCGGGCATCAATCCTCAGCTGGAGTACTTCTGTACTACAGGTAGTACCCGCCGGTGTGGCTATCTACGCCTCGTAACACCCCGACGCCCAGCTGTGGCACCCTCGCCACGGCCACGCCACCACCGGCCGGTTCATCTCGAACGAGTGAGTCGTGAACCACACCACCACCATGAGAATGACATGTGGGCCAGCCGCATTTAACGTCCGCATGTCATTGACTCAGAGCATGGTTAATAATATAGCCGGCTGCTGGCTATATGATGTTGCCACGTCACATATAGCCAAGTAGTAGCCAGCAAGTACAATAGTTGAATATTAATATGTACTACTTTGTTGTTACATGACCCACCACGCTCTCTCATAAAATGCCTAGGAGCACGTGCTGCAGCCGGCTGTTAACTAGTAGCCCGCTTCTCTTCTCTTTCATCTTCTCTCTCGTCCAACTAAGCAAAAATATAATATTTAATGTCTTACAGCCCGCCTACATCACCTTATTGTACTTGCTCTCATAGGCCGGGCACTAAGCCACTGAAGTTCGGTCCCATGGGCCCCGAGAGGGAAATGTAAGTCCTGCGGCAGGCCTTGTGGTGCTCCCGTAGTACGTGCTCGTGCCAAACCCGGAATTTGTTTCTTACTACTACCAACTACTAGTAAGGTACACGTGCATTGCACGCATGAGATTCTGGTGGTTTGTGCATTATGCTTCTACATGTGGAGTCTTCTAGATTCTACATGTGGCAAAATCTGGTGGAATGTAGATGATATCCAACGGCCAGTAGTGCTCGGATTTGCCATCTTTGTACCATCGGATTGGCTTCATCCAATGACCAACTTTCAAAGTTATGGTTTGGTTTGCAGCCTAAGATTGCCACGCCTAAGCTTAGGCGTGCCGGCATGTGTTTGGTTCATTGCTACACTTGTGGCTTGCCACACTTTTCTAGCTACATGGTCCACATGTCATAGACTCAACTTCTTGCCAAATCTTGCCACACTTGTGGTGGCCATTTTGTTAGCCACATTCTTTGTGGCAGACACACTTTGCCTAAGCTTAGTTGTGGCAAAGTTAGTCATGAATGAAGTTCAACCATGGAGTCTTCTAGATTCTACATGTGGCGGAATCTGGTGGAATGTAGATGATATCCATCGGCCAGTAGTGCTCGGATTTGCCATCTTTGTACCGTCGGATTGGCTTCATCCAACGACCAACTTTCAAAGTTATGGTTTGGTTTGCATCCTAAGGTTGCCACGCCTAAGCTTAGGCGTGCCACAAGTGTGTTTGGTTGCGTTCTCGTCTCAGCATAGTTGTTCCCTCTTCATGCATGCTCAACTCAACACCCCTCTTCATGTATGCTCTCTTCATGCATGCTTCTAGTGTATTTGTGCTAATCTAGTGTGGACTCATGCACCCTCCATACACTCTACGAAACACCCAAAAATGGGTCAAGAAGGGAACTCTTGGGATCATGCACCCTTCATAAACCCTACCAAACACACCAAGCATGTGTTTGGTTCATTGCTACACTTGTGGCTTGCCACACTTTTCTAGCTTCATGGTCCACATGTCATAGACTCAACTTCTTGCCAAATCTTGCCACACTTGTGGTGGCCATTTTGTTAGCCACATTTTTTGTTTCAGACACACTTTGCCTAAGCTTAGTTGTGGCAAAGTTAGTCATGAATGAAGTTCAACCATGGAGTCTTCTAGATTCTACATGTGGCAGAATCTGGTGGAATGTAGATGATATCAAACGGCCAGTAGTGCTCGGATTTGCCATCTTTGTACCATCGGATTGGCTTCATCCAATGACCAACTTTCAAAGTTATTCACACACTATATAGAGGGTATAGATATAGATGTGCCGGCCCGTTGCAATGGATCCAAAGTATATTTTTTTAGTGGAGTGCACTCTAAACACATTATCTATTTATTTTTCTCTAACCTTTCGTAGCCATGCAACCAAGGCACATAAGCTTCATGGGTGCCCCCCACATCATATTATTCATACTACATTGACAGAAAAAAAGATAAATCACCCAAAACAAGATCTTCCCATTTTTTGTTCCTACGATGCTGCCGTGCACGTACCTACTAGTTGTATAGTGGTAGTACTAGTTGTATAGTACAAACTTGGTACTAGTAGGAGCAGAGTAGTACGGAATGATCCTACTCTATCAACGAGCTCCATCTCACACCAAATTTCTTGGCTTCCGTGCTACAGCTAGATCTTCCCCTCATTTCTGTTTTCCAACCCGGCGATGGGCGGGGTGCGGTTTGCCAATAGTCGGTTTGCTCAACGGCGGTCCCACATGAAAGTGAAAATGCTAGGCAACACGGCTTCCCTAAGCTATGTGTCATGCGGGACGGACCGTGTAGTACTCCCGATTCCCGGGCGTGTGTGGGGGGAGTGCGACGCGAATGCGGCAGGCCTTTTCCTTTTACTAGCAATGTGCCCGTGTGTTGCGACAGATCAAAAGTAGTAGAATAGTAGTACTTGTTCACAAACATGAAAGAAATCACTCTTGTTTTGATATACTCCTAATATATTACTCCCTCCGTTCCTAAATATATGACTTTTTAGAGATTCCAAATGGACTATCACATACGGATTATATAGACATATTTTGAAGTGTAGATTCACTCATTTTGCTTCGTATGTAGTCACTTATTGAAAAATCTCTAGGAAGACAAATATTTAGGAATGGAGGGAGTACTTTTCACTCAAAATATATTTCTCAGGCTGTTTTGATGAGGTGAGGGAGGGATGTGGTTGCTTTCAAGTTAATAAGGGGTTTTCTGCAAATTGGAGAAGAGAAGTGGTCTGTTGTTGCAAAAATGCCACAACTTACCTCACAGCCGTTAGATGCAGATCTAATGGTTAGAAACGACGTATGGCAGACACACCACCATCACCAACTGAGTCTTTTATAGGAGTATATATTTCTCAGGCTGTTTTGATGAGGTGAGGGAGGGATGTGGTTGCTTTCAAGATAATAAGGGGTTTTCTGCAAATTGGAGCAGAGAAGTGGGCTATTGTTGCAAAAATGCCACAACTTACCTCACAGCCGTTAGATGCAGATCTAATGGTCAGAAACGACGGATGGTAGACACACCACCATCACCAACTGAGTCTTGTATAGGAGTAGGAGTAGAGAAACATGTATAAATTGTAACATTTGGGTTCTGGTCCTTGGCACGATCGATAGATAGAAATAACGATTGGAAACGCTAGGGCGGGGCTATTTCCGCCAGATAAGCAGGGTACGTAGTAGTTAGGTTGGCGCATCGTCAATTTGGTCACACGCGGTCCGACATGTTCTAGTGTTTCTAGCAAGATGCCCGCGCGTTGCACGAAGTTGATGGAAAAGGTAAGCACAACTTATAAATTGATGGATGGAGTACTAGTTACAGTGATGCATATAATTAAGCAAAGGGATCGCACATGTTGGTATTGACTGGAACGAGAATGCAACACCACAATAAGAATTAAGGCCACGATGATGATGCGATCGCAGTGTTGGTTACAGAAGGCAAGAAGAAAGATGCATCCATCAACGTACGACCTCCTCCTCCTCAACTTAGTGCGCCAGGCCACCGACCGACGGCTAAGGAGCAGCGGCTTTTGTGGCGAGGTCGAGGTGCTTCTCAGCAAAGGCTTCCAAGGCTTCCGGCCGGTTGAGGAAGGCCAACGTCGTAGCGTCCTCACTGGCCTTGTAGATACCTATGTACACGATTTGCTCGTACACGTCGATGTGTAGGTCGACGAATTCTTGCAAGGCGAGGCGCCTCGCGGCGCGACCTTCTTCGTGGCATCGGCGGGCAGTCGCAGGGCCACCAGTGCTTGAAAGAGGTTCCGGCCATGGAGGCCGATTAGGGTGGCAGGCAATGAGGAGCCCGGGTGCGCGGGCTGGAGGAGTATGGTGGTGTCGCCCGCGAGCTTCTTCAGGACGGTGAACTTGTTGGTGGTGGCAACGATCATCTGGTCCAACTGATTATCGTAGTTGGCGTCGACGGCGGCCATCCACCAGCCGGTCTCCAACACCGTCTGGAGACGATCCTCGGCGCCATGCCGCAGGCCGACGTCGTGGACCATCTAGCACAGCCGCTGGCCGCTCGCGCGCATCGCCTCCATGGGTCTGGAGTGAGCTCTTTTGCGCTTAGTGTACGTGCTTGGGCAAATGCTTAGGTGCGTACGATGTGGAGATGCATTGGAATGGAGGGGCGCCTTTATATGAGGGCAAACTGCGTTGCATTCACATCGTGCAGCCTCTTTTCCCGGTCCTCCTCCCATTACTTCCCTCATCATTAATTGAAGGAGGATGCATTAGCTGTTCAACATTTCGGGAACCGCTACTCCCTCGCTCGTCTGCATTAAAGCCGTATCGGGAACTGCACCGCCCGCTGTCAAATCAAATAGTAGTTCTGCGCCATCCGCTGCACGCCAGGCTGAACACGCCTCCTCGCCTCCATCAAACCCCTCTGTTAAACCCGCATGCAAACCGAGAAACCTACTCCGGCCACACGTCCGTTCATGAGCGGGCCGGAATTAAACGCAACACCGGTCGAGCTCCTCCCGTCCACCCTCAGTTTGAACGAGGCCAGACGCTGGCCAAGCTCCTACCGTCCGCCCTCTATTTACACAAGGCCAGACAGACAGCGGGCAAGAATCGCACCCCTCCGCCGCTCCCCCATCTCCGCCTTCACCAATTTCTCCACTCTTCCGATGGCTTCCGAGGAGCCGTTCTCCGGCATATTACCCGGATGGGTGGCCCGCCGAGCCCTCCGGGTACGGGCGAGGCCGCTCGGTGCTTCACCAACCTTGCTTGGCCCGACGAAACCAGTTGCCGCCCCAAGCAGGCGCCTGGTTCAGCAACTCGCCGCTCCAGTTCAGCTCGATGAGGAGTGGCGAGTTGCTCCACGCTGGCACGGCGGCGAGCACACCGGTACGGGCGTCGTCGCTGCCGCGTCGTACCGCGCCTCCCGTGTCTGTGGGCGCGCCTCCCGTTCCTGCGGCAGCGCCATGCAGGTAGATACAGAAGCCCGGTGCGTGGACAGCGACGAGTCGGTGGCCAGCTTCTTCGTGTCCGCCACCATCATCGAGGAGAAGTAGAACACAGGAGGCCGCCGCCACTTGGGTCCCATGAAGGCCACCGCTGAGGCGACGACTGCGCATTCAGGTGGTTTCTTTGCTTCTTCGTCTCTTCCGAGGACCTTCGTCGACCCCGCAAAGTGTCTGCCGGACATGAGGAAGACAAAGGGATCCGCGGGCGGCCATTTAGATTATGTACTTCCTCTCCAGCTGGCGGGAAATTTTTGTTCTAAGAATGGATAAATTGTATGTATCTATAACTAAAATAAGTCTAGATACATCCATTTCTAGGACAAGTATTTCCGGACGGAGGGAGTATTAATTATACCAAGATAGCCGGATTGGCACCGCTTAGTTCATGTAAATGTAATGAAATCCATCATGTTTATATGAAGATCCGGCTTTTTTATATGAAATACTTCATGCTTATATGAAATCAGTCCGTGTTTGCACGAATTTCATCTGGTTGGTTAGAGTTGTGAAAATGTATGCCGCTGGCGTTTGATTTCGTCCTCCGCGGAAGGAAACGGGAGGAAATTTGCCGGCTGCCGTTGGAGATGCTCTTATGCTGGAAATATTAGAGTGGCATCCAATCCATTTGAGTTAATTGCATGTACAGTGTACACGTGACTTGCAGGGTGGCTACAGCTTCGTACATAAAGTTAAAAAGAAACAAGTCCATCCTTAATCCTTTATTCTAAGTACTCTGTGGGTTCCACTGTCAGTACAGTAGCGAAAGAAGTATATATTAAATAAGTAATATATAATATAAAAATCTAAAGTTAAAGACAGAATTCGAACTCATGTCATCGCGTTGCGAGCATCCGGCACTAACGAGTCCAGCACATTTTTGTTGTAGACCATGCTGCTGATATATCTCCATGTCTACTCTTATACTCCATCCGTTCCTAAATATTTGTCTTTTTCAGACTTCAAATGGACTACCACATACGGATGTGTATGTAGACATATTTTAGAGTGTAGATTCACTCATTTTGCTCCATATGTAGTCACTTGTTGAAATCTCTAAAAAGACAAATATTTAGGAACGGAGGGAGTAGAAAACAGAGTTGGTGATGATGATGTGCATGCCATCCTGCAATATAGGCCGTCGGATTTATATCTAACGGATAGGAAGAAAATTATGGCAATTTTGCAAAAATTTACCCACACCCCTCTCCACGTTCGCAAATACGGCCTTCCCTCGTTCATCCTTTTCTCTCACAAGATAAACTACTCATACAAATGCATCTTGATTTTCCGTGCAACGCACGGGCATCTAGCTAGTTTTTTTTAAAATAGTTACTGCGATAATTGGGTTGAAGTGATATATTTTATGTCTACCCCGAATGATTTCGGATTCACTAGTAGTAACAAAGAAAAGGTTGCCTTGTTAATTAACAAAAAACAGGGTGAAAACTATCACATGAGGCCGGTAAAAACGAGGCACACTGGGTTCAGCGTCATCGTCACTACAGCTGTGCGCGCACGAGAAGTCTACATATCGAGGGGGCTACTGAGCGAGGCACAGAGACACAATGTTCGAGAGAGAAACCAATTGACAGATTACGATCAGATTGAGTTGTCACCCTTCTACTATCATTGTTGGGGTGGGGGAGAGGGAGGGAGAGAAAGAGGTATCGAGAGTGTGCGCGGTAGGCACAGAGGCAGAACTAGCAAGTGTGTGTGTATGTGTGTGTGTGTGTTTGAAAGAGGAGTAGATAGATTACTATCAAGATCGAGGTGCCACCCTACTCCCTCGGTGTCGGGTAGTGTGTGTCCGTGTGTGTGTGTTTGAGAGAGAAGCCAGTCGATAGATTATTATCAAGATCAAGGTGTCACCCTACTCCTTCGGTGTTGGGAAGTGTGTGTGTGTGGTTGTGTGGGTGTGGGTGTGTGTGTCGGGGGGGGGGGCGGGGGGCCGTGACACTTACATATCCCTACTCTTATAAAAAACAAAGTTGGTGATGATAGTGTTCCTGCCATCCTGCAATATAGGCCATCCGATTTATACCCGACGGATAGGAAGGAAACTGTGGCAATTTTGCAAAAAGATACCCACACCCCTCTCCGCATTTGCAAATGAGGCATTCCCTCGTTCATCCTTTTCTCCCACAAGATAAACTACTCATACAAATGCATCTTGATGTTCGGTGCAACGCATGGGCATCTTGCTAGTAGGGAGAAGGAGTTTGTGTGGCACATATCTAGCTATATTAAGGGATAGGTAGATAGCATTTGTGCGAGGCATACTTAAAGCATCACGAAGATAAACAAAATTGTGTGCATGCAAGTGCCGGAAAAATGAAGCGAGAAACAATGTGTTGGAGAGAGAGAGAGAGCGAAATCTCAAAACAAAAGGTGCTCTGTTGGAATCCCATTGTATGTATTCATATGGTTCCGGAACTCGAGTTAACCTTAGGCATATGTGTGAGAGACATTATTATACTTTGAGACATTAGTGGCTGTGGGTGGGCGGAATTAAAGGGGTGGGCGTGTTCGACAGAGAGAGCGTGTGTGTTTCTGTGTGAGAGACTTGTAGGACGGGGTAGAAAGAAGAATTCTAACCTTGACGGAGGGAGAGAAATACACGAAGTGTGCGTGTGTGATTCCGATGACCACAGGGAATTGAGATATGTATGCGTGTGAGAGAGATTGCACAATTCATTCACATAACACTATCTAGCGATCGTGGACGTGCATCGCTTGAACATAAATCAATATCTACTTCACATCGTGGCCAAAGGTACAATATCGATTCAACGCTATAAAGATTGGACACTCACATATCACATTTTTCTATTTAAATAAACCTTTTCAGTTGTGCATGCCAAAGTTACAGTGATGTTTCTTCAAACAACCAATGTAGCTATCATGTACATGCACCATTGTTACTCTTGCATTCAAAATCATTAGTCTTGGATGATTTAAGGTTCTATTATGAAGTAATATATGTAATATTCATATATGAATTCAACGGGTACGCAATTTATGAAATGGAGGCTATGTAATCATATGAGGTAACACTTTTAAGTAGCGGACTTCTTTTTGTGCGCCTCTACACTAACACGTCAATGCATTATGTTTAAAGTAAATAACCAATTGCACTAAATTATCTATTTACACGAGAAATACATAGGCTGAGTGTTTGATCCCTTTTTTGTGAACGCGCCACTACACCCGTACGATTGGTCGCGCCCGTGTGCACGTCCAAGTTATCGGCGCATCATCCCACGTTATTGTCTTTTTTTCTGGGGTGGACACACCAGTTCTTAACTGCTGACGCGTGCCCCGTGTACACAGTCTCGCATGACCTTCCCGCTAGCACGGTCCAAAATTAGTTGAAACTGGATACGAACGATCCCGCGGGCGGCAAAATCTCCCGCCTCCTTCTAAAATTTCCGCCACCTTAGTCTTTAGCATGCGAAATTCCCCTTTTGTCCTTGGTGCACGGAGACCAAGAGTTACAATACCGCCCTCATCTACATAATAGGTCGGGGCTGCTTTGGTAACTTCCGGTTCCCCCCACTACACGGCACCCCCATTTCCTCTCCCCCTCCCACAAAAATGACTAACTCCACAGCACCAGAGCATCTCACATCATGCCGTCCGTACTTCATTGGCCTTTCTCCCCTCCCCTCTCGAAACCCTAGACTGCTCATCCACCGGCGTACCAGAGCCCATTGACTGCCAGCGGCGTCCACCTCACCGGATCTGCTTCTGCGGCCGCATCTACTCCTCCCACCTCCCCTAGAAACAAGTAGACTGCTCATCCACCACTGTACCACAGCCCATTCGGTGCCGGCCTTGTCCACGGCGCTGGATCTGCTTCGCCGGTACTCTCGTCAACCGCAGCGCATCTGCAGCGGCTCATTCGTACTCCCCACCGGAGACGCTTCGTCCACACCCCCCCCGGAGCTGCCCCACTGACGCCCCCGTCGACGGCCTCTGATCCTCTTCGCCGACACCTTCCTCAACCCTACCGGAGCCTCAGATCCGCTTCCTCTCACCCTCATCCAACCTACCGGAGCAGCTTTTGGCGCCCCGTCCACGGCCGCAGATCCGCATCATCGACACCATCCTTAACCTAACCACCGGAGCAGCTTCACCTACGCCCTCGTCCACGGCCGCAGATCCGCTTCGCCCACACCGTAGTCCACCCTACCGGAGCCGCTCCACAAACACCCTACTCAACGGTTCTAGATCTCCTTACCGGACCCCGACAGCCAGCGCAGCGTCATCACCCTTGATGTTTCTAACCTGATTCCCACCATCTGGCAAGATGCCAAGCACCCGCCACGGCCTAGGTACTTGTCACCTTTAAACCCGTCCAGCATCACCTGCCCAACGTACTTCAAATATACTAACAGGTCGCTTTTACCTGTTATATAGCTGGCAAAAACTACAAGGACGATGTTTCTTCTGGATCTAACAGCTTGGCCAACCAAGATGTTGGACCGAGGCATTGTTATGATCTTGTAAGCGTGTCTCTCTCTCTTGTATTGTTCTGTGCCTGCCAGCTTGCTTTGCTAGGATTTTCGACCAGTAATCCCTTTGTGCAGACAATGATTTCTACTACTGGCTGCTAAATTAGATATGTAGATGTCATACATGATACTACCTCGTACCTTCGTTCCTAAATATAAGTCTTTCTAGAGATTCCAATATAGGCTACATACGGAGCAAAATGAGTGAATCTACACTCTAAAATGCATCTATATACATCTGTATGTGGTCCATACTGGAATCTCTAAATAGACATATATTTAGGAACAGAGGCAGTACATTACACAAAATCGTAGGTGGCTTGTAGGAATTCCAGTACACTACATTAGGCTCCATTAGAGTGCCTGCTAGTCCAGCACACAACGTCATGGCTAGTTTATGCTATGCACACAATCATTAATTGGTGGTTTAAATATGCGCAAGGGATATGCAATGTATTATCATGTAGAGATGTTTGAAATTAGCCGTGCCAACTTGCAGATTGGGTTACACAATGAAAAAGTACAAGATGTATGTGGCAATTTCATGGAACATCGCAAGAAAAGGAGAGCCAGCGGTGAGCCTATACAGTGTGCTATGGTACGTCACTCCTCCATTGCAATTATCGTGACATGTTATTTGTATGTCAGTTCTATTGGCCAAGTTTCTTAGGGACATTTATTACGAGTTATCCTGAGAAAATAAGCACCTGTGAATATAAGCTCCATGTAATAAGCCAACCAGTTCTTTTCATTGCGTTTTCAGCTTATCTTTGGTATGATAAGTGAAAAGTCTAGATTGCATTATATTTTTTTCATTTTGCTGCCCATATGAAATTAATTTGACTTGCAAACATCACAAATTGAACCCAGTGCAGTAAATAATATTATAGGAAAACAGACCATCACTATTTGCTCAAAATGCAAATACAAAGATACCATCTACTTGGCACAATCTACTTTGGTCAATGTTTTCCATAGAGATCCCATTGCCTAATTTAAACGAAAAAAGCATGACCCACATTTAAATGAAGACCAATTATTTATTGAAATTCGATGGTCCAAGTGGCTGGTTATTATCACATAGCAGTACCACCTGAAAGCATCATATAGCAGCAGCAGCAGTAGCTCATAGCAACTCATCATACAGCAGCAGCAGCAGTGTGCAATTCATCATATACCAGCAGCAGCTCATAGCAATTCATCATATAGCAGCAGCAGGAGCAGCTCATAGCAATTTATCATATAGCAGCAGCAGGAGCAGCTCATAGCAATTCATCATATAGCAGCAGCAGGAGCATCTCATAGCAATTCATCATATAGCATCAGCAGGAGCAGCTCATAGCAATTCATCATACAGCAGCAGCAGGAGCAGCTTATAGCAACTCATCATATAGCAGCAGCAGCAGCAGCTCATAGCAATTCATCATATAGCAGCAGCAGCTCATAGCAATTCATTATATAGCAGCAGCAGGAGCAGCTCATAGCAATGCATCATATAGCAGCAGCAGAAGCAGCTCATAGCAATTCATCGTATAGTGGATCAGAATGAAAATTTGGCAAAAAATCAGAGGAGATCCTCACCTTGTTGGATGAGCTCATCCTTCAACAGCACCTCAAGGCCACGGCCTGGGAGGTGGGGAGGGGGAATAAGGTGCCTTCTGCCGCAGTGTGGCATCAGTCGTAGTTGTGCAGCGCCTGCCGGAGTAGTGCGTTGGACGAACCACAGTGGAGCAGCTGCTGGAGACCATGAGAATGAGGAGCGCCACCAGAGGGAGGAGCAGCCAGGGAGATTTGCCCCTACCCACCGGCCATGTAGCCTAGCTGGACAGAGCATCGTCGAGGACCAGGCCAGATGGGACCAGTGGCGACGGCTTGCTGGAGGAACCCTAGTGCCCCAGGCAGGGGATCGAGGTAGAGGGTAAGGGGAGAGGAGATGCAAGCGGGCAGGGCAATGAACACTTGCGTGTTTGTTTTTACTTGAGGGTGAGGTGTGACACGGGCGTCACCAGTTGCATTTTGAGTGTAATATAGACAGACAACAGAGTCATTTCACTATTCCCCTTCCCTTCAATTTTTAGTGAGGTTCTACCCGAAACACCCCCCTCCAAAGGGAAATTAGTTAAGCCCAAGCCCATAACTCAAAAATGACTTCTTTACATCTTTTATGGCTTATTTTGACAATAAGCCCTGAAAAGGCAGAATAGAACTGGCCGTTAACCTGCAATTCAATTGTGCGTGCAATGATGAATCACTCCTGCCTGCTATAGTGTACATTTAGGCATCATCATAGATGGCATAACCTAACACATGTGCTTTCCATTGTAGAATCTGGAATATGCAATGTTTATGTTAGTTCATACGTTGCACATGATGTTTAAATGCCCCTTAAATCTGGTCAATCAAGTGATGGTCATCAAGCCTCCTTCTTTGCTTCTTTTCTTGATATGTAAGATTTGCTCACACATCTGTTCAATTGCTTGTTTGCATCAGCCAGCCATACTAGGACTGTCTGCTTTGATTACTTGTTGTTCTTGACCTAACACTCTAACAGAGCTTGTGAATGATGTAAACACTAAGGGCTGCTGTAGTGGGGCCTTTTCTAACTCATAGGTGGCATAAAGGTTTGGCTGTACACTAAAGTAGGCTCTCCAAGAGTACCTGGAGATCCAGTTCGAAGGTATGCCTAGTTTTTACATAGTGAACACGTAGTAAATGCTCATTTCATTGTGTGCAAGTGCAAGAGATGCGGCATGTTTCATTATGTGGTGTTGTTTTGTTATAATCTCATCCTTTTGTGTTCACAGACTGGAAAGTATGCATATTTATCTTCCAAGGAGATGAGTCTCTAGTTTGTGTCACCTTGCAGAGGGGGTGCAATGAAGATAAGATTGAGGATTTCCAAGTACAAGATGTTAGGAAGGAGCCTTGCAAGAGAAGTAGGAGCTGCGCTGAGCCTCTTCAACCTGTTAAGGTAAGTCACTGTATCCAACTCAACAGTTCAATTCCTTGTTTGTTTCAGACATAGTTAATTTGCTCTTTTCAATTGCTTTATTTGTCCTCAGTTAATGAGATGCCCAAAGAATGATGCCTGATGTTGGGTACTTCTATAACTATTAGTTGACATAATTAAAGGCCTTACCATTTAATTACTCTGCCGAAGTGTGCCTGAAGCTTTGAAGTCTATTAACCAACTATTATTGAATGAGGCTCACAATCTAGTTTATACTAGGCTAATGATTGCATAGTTTTGCTTGCTGTAGTATGTTTGTATGAAATCCTCTGTTGTTCATTATGCTCCCTAAGACTTTAATCGAGCTACAAAATGGCCAACTGCTTGCTTACTTCTACGCAACGTGCTGTCTAAATTTGCAACTTGTCTGTGTTTTGGATTGGGCCCCAACATCATGCTCCTCTAGTGAGCTAAGAGAGATTTCTGTATGCAGGCTGCACAGACTACCTTTTTTATAATTTTTAAACTATCACCTACTGATGTTTCATGACGTGTAACATTATTGTTAGTCCTGTTTTGCCATGTACAAAATAGTCTGTCTTGCTCGCTTCACTGTTGTAACTATATTTTTGCCCTAGTCATGTGTACTTACAGAAACATTTCAGGATGAAGTGACATCAACACAAAGATCTGCGAGCAGTGCAGCATGGCCGTTACCGAATGATTATGGATTGGAATTGGAATGTGCTGATGTTCTCGAGCATCAACTAGAGGTGGCAAGACAACGTGTACATGATTCTGAACGTACAATCAACAAGTTGAGACTGGACATGCAGGTATTAGATGCAGGAGTCAAAAAAATGAAACAAGACACTGAGGTAACAACGAAGGAATTGGAGATTTTGCAGACTGAAATTTCTGCTATCTAAATCCGGCCAATCCTATTTTCTGAAGAGATTATAGTTCAAATGGTAAGTTATGTTGATGCGCGTCCATGATGTATGAGCTGTATTTGCCCAGTGTATGTAATTAGTTGTTTGTGTATGCTTTATTATCACTGGTGCCGAACCATAATGCCTAGTGGGTATAATCGGCTGTAATTTCTTTATTGTATCGTGTAGGATTATTCTACTTTTCTATGCCTTAGTCTCTTTATTGTATAGTGTATGTTTTTTAGAGGTGATAGTATAGAGTAAGATAATTCTTTGAATATGCTATATCGTTCAAACGGGGGCCAACTCGCCCAAACATTGTAGTGACCATGGCCCTCCACAGGCCATACGTTCCATGGGCCATCTACGAGACGAACGATCACTGGCCTTCTGTGGCCGTCGGATTCGTGGGCCTTCTATGGGCTGTCGGATCCATGGGCCTTCTATCGGCTGTCGGATCCATGGGCCTTCCATGGGCCAGCAGATCCATGGGCCTTCTATGGGTCGTCGGGTCAATGGGCCATCTGTGGGCCGTCGGGTCAATGGGCCTTCTACGGGCCGTCTCATCTATGGGCCTTGTACGGGCCGTATAAGGGGCCGTAAACGGGCTAGAGTGGAAATCGTACGTTTTATGGGCTGACCATAACGGGCCGTTAAACGGCCGTAATTGATGATGCTATGAAAATGGCCCAACAGATTAACGGGCCACAAACGGGCCGACCGTATCCACGGGCTGAATTTGGCCCACAAGCAGAAAAGGCCTGTAACGGGCCGTAAGTAAACGAATGCTGGAAATGAGCCCAAGAATAAATGGGCCCTGAGAAGGCCGAAAGATAACATGGGCTGGAAATGGCCCAACGGTATAATGGCTGTTAATGGGTATAAAGTGATACACTGTTCATCACGAGCCAGTTTGTAGCGACCAGACCTCAGACGATCAAGTCTCTGTGCATCAGTGTCATCCCTGGATCAGTAATGCTGACACGCACAGTACTCGTAGGATTTATAACAGAGTAGCAATCACACACTTATTACATCGAATGTCTCAAAAGAGAACTTAATACAATAAATATGGCTTAAGGCCATCTAAAAACGATAACAGCGAAAGACTTGGAAGATAAGCGAGTCCATCAACTCCAACGGCATCACTGAGTATAGAACCACGACCTAAGGCACCTTACTCGTCGTCTGAAAAGTCTGCAACATGAAACGTTGCAACCCGAAAACGGGTCAGCACATGGAATATGCTGGCAAGGTAACACATAGAGAGTAATGAACAGAATAATGATATACTACATGCATATTTGGCTGGTGGAATGCTCTATGGTTACAGTTTTGTGAAAAGCCAATTTTTCCCTCCTGCAAAGGAATAAATTTTATTTAACTATCATGGTGGTTGTTAAACATTGAGAATGGGTGACACCATCTCAATCCCAATTAAGTTTCAACATTAATCCCAACAAAATAAAATCAAGTAACATGATGAGATTCACATGATAATCCAAGTACTAGATACTCAAGTTGTCCATAACCGGGGACACGGCTAACCATGATTAGTTTATACACTCTGCAAAGGTTTGCACACTTTTCCCCACAAGACTCGATCTCCTCCGTTGGGATTCTCACACTACATGATGTTTGAGAAACGGATGACCGAGACATAGTCTTTCAGAAGCGTTTGCACCTTACGATCGGGTAGACAGTACCACCTACAACCCCTACATCTGCTAGTCTACCACTCTAAGAGTTCACACAACTTAATCAACTATGCTAGAGCCCATAATAGCTTGTGGCTGCACACGGAAGTTTCTAGCATGAATAATCTCATGATCCCTTTGAGCCTGGGTGGCGGTCCATAAAAAAAAACAGGCAATCGCTGGAATACCCAGGTGCCTCAATCCACCCAGATGTGTGTTTAAGTAGCCACCTTAAATTGAACCTTTAATTAACAATCTCACATCTGTCATGGATACACTCACCCAATCCACGTCTACTAGCATAGCATAGCAATATAAGCAAACGTAGAAGTAACTCGCAAGGGTCTGGTAATAAACAGGGCAATAGGTTCTACCTCATCAGCTACTTCCCAACCCACAATTTAATCAGATCCTAATCATGCAATTGTTTGAGGATTGATCTAATGCAATAAAACTGGGTATGAAAAGAGGTATGATCAAAGTGTTACTTGCCTTGCTGATGATCCGTGAAACCTAGGGATTCAAAGTAGCAAGCGGCGCACTCCGGGTACTCTATCGCAAACAAAAAAGCATACAATAAGTACTCGTCTAATGCATAGGTAAAACTCAAATAAGAGATCTAACCAGAAAGTTCAATTTAAGAACTCCGGTTTGCAAAAAGAATCAAATCAAACGAAGCAACGAAAGTCAAACGGCGAAAGAAACAAGCTTCATTTACTAATCTAGACCTAAGTCAAATTTTATAGAGGCAAAAACTTCTTTGAGTTGGTTAAACAGAAAGAGGGTTTCGAGACAAAACTCTAGATGCTTGAATCGCCTGATTCCGATAAACGAGCGAAAAGTTATACTAGATCGAAAAACAGATCGGAAATCGCTATCAGAAATAATCGCGGAAAATCCGAGAAAAAGAAAAACGGACGAACAGGCTAACGAACGAACGTTCGCTGTCTGCGAAAAAAACGAAAACCATTCGTTAAAATGAACGTACGGACGAACGTCTGCTAAATAAACGAAACCGAAAAAAACAGATCTAGGTTTTTTTAACAAAACCGAACGAAAAACTGTCGGAAAAACCGTACGGTTTTCTCAAGGAAAACCGCCGGCGGTGGGGGCGGCGGCTACCTCCGGCGTGGGGCGGCGGGGTCCGGCGGGTGGGGCGGCGGGGTCCGGCGGGATGGGGCGGTGGGGCCCGGCGGCGGCGGCGGTTAGGGTTAGGGTTGGCGCGGGGCTCGGGTGGGCTGACGGGCTCGGGGCGGCGCCTTATAAAGGCCCGGCCAGGCGGAGTCCTGGCCGAACACGGCCCAAAGTCGGTTCGCGTTTTTTTTAAATAATTTCGCGCAGAAAAACAATTAAAAGAAATACTAAACTGACTCCAAAAATCCTGAAATAAATTTTCCCCGACTTCTAAAATCAAGCCTGACAAGATGAACATTTATTTGGGGCCTAAATGCAATTTTGAAAAACGTGTATTTTTCCTAAATTCAAATAAAATAGCAAAAAACTCCAAAATAAAATCTTATTTGATTTTTTTATTAAAATATTATTCCCTCTCTCTTATTTTTAAAATTGGAATAATTGATGATAAAATAAATAAAATCAAATGATCCTATTTTCAAAATTCGAGAAAACTGAAATATGAAAATAAAGAAATCCCCAACTCTCTCCGTGGGTCCTTGAGTTGCATAGAATTTCTAGGATCAAAACCAAAATGCAAATAAAATGTGATATGCAATGATGCTCTAATGTATAACATTCCAAATTGAAAATTTGGGTTGTTACACAGTTTTACCATGGGCCGTTAACGGGCCGAGGGTTACTAAGGGCCTCAGATGGGCCAAAAGACGTCATGGGCCATACATGGGCCGGAAGTTAAAACAGGCTGGAATTATATTGGACGGCCCAGATGACGCTACTGGGCCAAATTCGGATAGGCTGTAAACGGGCCCTGGGTTAGCGGGCTGTAAATGGGCTATATGCGAACAGGCCGTTAACAGGCTTGCCGTGGGCCAGCACGCCACCTTTTGACCAAGTCAAACGGGCCGGCCTTTTCACAGGAATGGGCCTCTGTTGGGCCGTGCCACGTGTCGATGTATCATAGGCGCTTTGGGTCCAATGAGTGGATGACATCTGTCCCAACGGTGAGCCGACACGTGTTTCCTCCAGTCAATGATGATTTTACACGTGGAAAATCCCCATTGGTCGGGGCTGTTAACGGGTAATCGGATCCAAAACCGGACCCAATATCTTAACAGCGTTCCGTTACGGGAGATGCCACGTGTCGGTCACCCTTGACGAAAGCACTTCTATGACACGCGATTTATCGTCATGGAAGTGGACACTTCCGTGATGATAATTTTGGTAATGTCATGGAACACTTCTACGACAGCACAGGTATGACTATCTTGATTCTGTCATAAATTTGTCATGGATGTACATGCATGACAAAAAATGCGACCTACTGTGACAAACACGTATCATCACGGAAGTGTATTTTTTTTGTAGCGAACTCATCTACTACTTCGCCTCTCTTGCTGGATCGAGAAGGTGAGGACATCATCGAGTTGAATGTGTGCTGAACGCGGAGGTGTCGTACGTTCGGTACTTGATCGGGATGGATCATGAAGGTGTACGACTACATCAACCGCATTGATAAATGCTTCCGCTTAGTGATCTACAAGGGTATGTAGATGCTCCCCCCTTTCGTAGCTATGCGTCTCCATCGATAGATCTTGCGCGTGCGTAGAATTTTTTGTTTTCCATACAACGTTCCCCAACAAGGATATCATTAAGAGTAACGCTAGTCCTAAAACAACATTGAGAGTATGACGTTAGAATAACGATCATATTGAATCGACCCAAACTTGTTTTTTATACTTTGAGATATATCGTTAGAAGTCAATTATTATAACACGGAGTGTTAACATGCGATTTAGTTCCTTGGACCATGAGAGTATCGTAGTCACTTCTTACCGTACGATGCACTTTGGGGTTGCTCAAACGTCTTCTGTAACACGGTGATCATAACGATAACTTACAGGTTCATCAAATAGTTTGACAAGGGACTAGATAACTCGAGAGTGGAATTTGCTCCTAGGACGATCGGGAGATATTCTTAGGGACCTCTCGGTGTTATGACATCCATCATCTTCTGGCCAGACACAGGTGACTACGTCACAGGGATGCTAGAACATGACAACGAGAAAGAAGAACAAAACCTACAACGAGGAGATCGATATAGTAAGCTTATATCTGACTGATATGTCTCTATTGTATCTATAATTCTATAATTTTTTATTATTCCATGCTATTATAGTATCAATTTTGGATGTTTTATATGTCATTAGATGTAATTACATATCAATTTTTGGGACTAACATATCAACTTAGTGCCCAGTGCCCGATATTGTTTTCTGCATGTTTTGGCTTTTCAGAAAATCAATATCAAACAAAGTCCAAAGGGAGAAAAAACTTTGGAATAATTTTTTCTGGACCAGAAGAGACCCTTGAAGGTTCGGGAGGAGGACAGAAGAGCCATGAGGGAGCGACAAGATCTAGGGGTGCGCCCCAGGCGGGCGCCCCTAGGCTTGTGGGTCCCTCGTGGCACATCAAAACCTAATTCCACCTCTATAAATACTCAAATATTCCCCTGACGTCAGAGAGACACCTGAAATACTTTTTCCACTGCCGCAAGTTCCAGAACCACGAGATCCCATATGGAGGCCTTCTCTGGTACTCTGCCGGAGAGGGAATCTATCACGGAGGGGCTCTACATCAGCCTTGCTGCCCCTTCAATGATGCGTGAGTAGTTTACCACAGACCTACGGGTCCATAGTTAGTATCTAGATGGCTTCTTCTCTCTATTTGATCTTCAATACAATGTTCTCCTCGATGTTCTTGGCGTTCTATTTGATGTAATGACTTTTCGCGGCGTGTTTGTTGGGATCCGATGATTTGTGAGTTTATGATTAGATCTATCCATGAATATTATTTGAGTTTTCTCTGAACTCGTTTGTGTATGATTACTATAGCCTCACATTTCTTCTTTGGTTTATTGGTTTGGTTTGGCCAACTAGATTGATTTATCTTGCAATGGGAAGAGGTGCTTTGTAATGGGTTCGATCTTACGGTGCTCAATCCCAGTGACAAAAGGGGAGATGACACGTATGTATCGTTGCTATTAAGGGTAATAAGATGGGGTTTATTAATACGTGAGTTGATCTTGTCTACATCATGTTATATTGCTTAAGGTGTTACTCCATTTTTCCATGAACATAATACACTAGATGCATGCTGGATAGCGGTCGATTGTTTGGAGTAATAGTAGTAGATGCAGAATTGTTTCGGTCTACTTGTCTTGGAGGTGATGCCTATATATGATCATTACCTTGGATATCGTCATAATTAGTCGTTTTTCTATCAATTGCATAACAATAATTTGTTTACCCATCATATGCTATTTTCAAGAGAGAAACATCTAGTTGAAACTATGGTCCCCGGGTCTATCTTCTATACTATATTAAAACCAAGACTACCTTGCTGCATTTTTCTTTTATTTACTTTATTTTGTATTTTTGTTCGATTTATGAATTAAAAACTATACAATTTAATCTTGCTCATAACCGTCAAGGGAGTGACAACCCCTTGTTCATGTTGGGCTGCAAGGATTTGTTGTTTGTGTGCAGGTACTGCTAACGAGTCGTTTCTTGGTTCTCCTACTAGATTGATAATTAACCTGGTTCATAACCGATGGAAATATTTATCTCTACTTTACTGCATCATCCTCTCCTCTACGGGGAAATCCCAACGCAGATCACAAGTAGCAGGAAGAATTTCTGGTGCCGTTGCCGGGGAGACATCATCAAGTATGAAGTACCTTTGCATAAACCTTCATCACCTTGCATTTACATTATTTTCCATTTGCCTCTCGTTTTCATCTCCCCCACTTCTAAAAAGTTTTTACAAAAATATTTTTTGTTTGCCTTTTTCTTGATTTCCTCTTTGCTTGCTTGTTATCTTATTTGCGTAGTTATGATGTCTCGAGAAAATTATCATGATATTTGCTATCCTAATATATTGGTCGAGATTGAGAAAAACACTAAGGACTATATGACTACACAATTTGAGCACAATATTTTTTTATAGAAGAACTTAAGGAACACTCTATTTTGCTTAATGCTATTGCAAAACAACTGGATCATGTTAGTGAAGAAGTTTCTAATCTTCAATCTCAGTTCGCCCATACTAAAAACTTGCTAGAAAAAAATTTCTGATGCACAAGCTACGCTAGTAAATCAAATGGCAGCTAAGCCGGAATCATTAGCACCTAGTAACGACGAAGATATTAAAATGATTGGTATTTCTTCCATTTAATCTTTGTTTAGTAATGTTAAACTTGATGAAAAGGGGACTGAAGAAGAGTCCACTTTAGCAAGAAGGCGTCCCCATAATTCGGAGGGTGAAAATCTTAATGAAAAAATTGATAAAAGTGGGTTTGGAGAGGTAAAAACTTTAACTAGTGATATGCCCAATCTTTTGGATTACAAAGACTTTAATTATGATTGTTGTTCTTTGATTGAATGTATTTCTTTGTTGCAATCCTTGCTAAATTCACGCAATTCTTATGAACAAAATAAGACTTTTACTAAACATATTAATTGTTGAAGCAATGATGAAAGCTTTAGAAGAAAGGTTAGAATTAGAGATTTCAATTCCTATAAAATTATATGGGGAATGGAAACCCACCGTTAAAGTCAAGATTAAAAATTATGAGCGCAATGCTTTATATGATTTGGGTTCTAGTGTCTCCACAATTCCGAAATCTCTATGTGATGTGCTAGGTTTTACCAATTTGGATGAATGTTCCCTTAATTTGCATTTGGCGGATTCTACTACTAAAAAGCCTTTGGGTAGAATTAATGATGTTCTTATTCTTGCAAAAAGGAATTATGTGCCCGTTGACTTTATTGTGCTTCATATTGAATGCAATTCGTCTTGCCCCATAATACTTGGTAGACCTTTCTTACGAATTATAGGTGTCATTATTGACATGAAAGACGGGAATAGATAATTTCAGTTTCCATTAAAGAAGGGTATGGAACACTTCCCTAGAAAGATAATTAATCCACTATATGAATCAATCATGAGGGCCACCTATGGAACTAAAACCAAAGATGACAACACTTGAAACTATGCATTATACCTAGCTAGGGATGTAAAACAATAGCGCTAGTTGGGAGGCAACCCAATAGTTATCCTTTAAATTTTTGTTCCTTTGCTATTTTTCAATAAGCACACAATTATGCTACTATTATGATTGTGTTTTAGTGTTTAAATTAGTGTTTGTGCCTTGCAAAGCCTTTGGGATGATTTGGGTGATATTTTCTTTGATTATGTGCATTAGGAGAAATTTTTGCGTCCAGTAGCAGAATTAATGTGCTTTGCTGGAGCATGATAAAATTCTATTTTTTAAAAATTATTGATATACGAATTTCCCACGTTGTCCTAACATATGGTCAATGTTCAGATTGCTACAGACTATTTTGTTTTTGACAGATTCTATTTTTGATGCATTGTTTCGCTTGTTTTGATGAAACTATGGATTGTATAAGGGGGTATAAGCCATGGAGAAGTTAGAATACAATATTTATAACGCAAAAATAAAATATGAATGGGTTTGCAACAGTACTTAAATTAGTGATTTGCTCTATTATACTAATGGATCTCATGGGGTTTTGATGAGTTTTGTGTAATTGAAGTTTTCAAGTTTTGGGTGAGATCATGATGGATTTTGGAATAAGGAGTGGCAAGAGCCTAAGCTTGGGATGCCCGAGGCACCCCAAGGTAATATTCAAGGACTCCCAAGAAACTAAGCTCGGGGATGCCCCGGAAGGCATCCCCTCTTTCTTCTACCAACTATCCGTAATTTTACTTGGAGCTATATTTTTATTCGTCACATATCATGAGTTTTGCTTGGATCGTCGTGTATTATATGAGTCTTTGCTTTGTTTGCTTTTTAGTTTGTCACAATAATTCTTGTTGAACACACTTGTTTGAGAGAGCCACACGTTTATCATGATTTGTTAGAATACTCTTTGTGCTTCACTTAAATCTTTTGAGCTTGGAAGTTGCTCTAGTACTTCACTTATATCTTTTTGAGCATGGTGATGGTTAAATTTTAAATAAATACACTCGCATGCTTCACTTATATTATTTCGAGAGTTGGTAATATTAAATTTTTAATAAATGTGCTCTCATGCTTCAATTATATTATTTTGAGAGTTGATGAGATTAAATTTTGAAGAAATGTTTGCGCTCACATGCTTCACTTGTATCTTTTTGGGAGTTGATAATAGTCATAGTAATTTGCACAAGATATGAATTTGGTCCCAATATGATAAATATCCAAGAGGGATATAATAAAAACTTTCATAAAGATCATTGGATGTGATAATCTTGATTCCTTGCAATAGTTTTGCGATATGAAGATGATAATATGTGAGTTATGCTAGTGAGTAATTGTCCTTTAGTAAGAATATTGGTGTGAAGGTTTGTGATTCCCTATGCATGCACGTAAAGTAAATAGTTATGCAATGAAGTTACATCCTACTTATGGTGCATTATTCAGTGTTAGTTATGTTCAATGCATGTTTATGACCGTTTTCGTTTTTTGGTTGGTCGCTTCTCCATCTACTTGCTAGCCTCCACTTGTACTAAGCAGAAATACTGCTTGTGCATCCAATTCCTTCGACCTAAAGTTGTGCTAAATGTGTCCACCATACCTACCTATATGGGGTATTTTCATGCCGTTCCAAGTAAATTTGCATGTGCCAACTCTATTTTTTCAAAATGAATTTCCGTTTTGTGTGCCCGTATCGCTCATGAAGCAGCAGGGGGTGGCCAATATTTTCCATGCTAGGTACATAATTCTCTGGATGAGTGTTTATTCACTTGTCATTGCACGAGAGTGTGGCAAGTAATAGGGATGCCCAGTCCCGAAATGAAAACAATATAATAAATTCCTTGGAAAGTGTCGGTGCGGAAGGCACCCGTGTATACGGCTAGCCATGGATTGTGAAAGAATTATGGAAAGTATATAAACTTTACTTTCTGTTTTGGAACTGCCTATAATTTGTCTAGCAGGGAAGATATTGGGAATTCTCGTTCGTTTTCGTTGACAGGAAAAGCATGCCTCTCAAAAAAAATTATCTCCAATTTAAGCTTTGAGCTTTGGCACCTCTACAAATCTCTGCTTCCCTCTGCGAAGGGCTATCTATTTACTTTTATGCAAAAAAATTATTTTTATTTGAGTCTCCCTCTTCTCTTATAAAGAACCAACTAGAGAACATTATTGTCTATTGTGTGCATTGGATGTAGCTAATGTTGAGTGTGTTACAGGAATGGATCAACGATTGAGCATAGTGGGCTAGGGATAACTTTCTTTAGTGTTGATATTTTGAAAGACGTGGTTGCTTGTTTGTATACTTGAGTCCTGATGTTTTCATGTCAAATTATAGACTATGTATTATTTTGAATCACTCAAGTCTAATCATCCATGTTGCAAAAGAAAAGATTATATGATGAATATGATAGGTAGCACTCCACATAAAAAATTCTGTTTTTTAGCATTTACCTACCCGAGGACGAGCAGGAATTAAGCTTGGGGATGCTTGATACATCTCCAATGTCTATAATTTTTTATTGTCCCATGCTATTATAGTATCAATTTTGGATGTTTTATATGTCATTAGATGCAATTATATATCATTTTTGGGACTAACCTATTAACTTAGTGCCCAGTGCAAGTTGTTGTTTTTTGCATGTTTTTTGCTTTTCAAAAAATCAATATCAAACGAAGTCCAAACGGAGAAAACTTTGGATTGATTTTTTCTGGACCAGAAGAGACCCTAGAAGGTTCGGGAGGAGGCCAGAAGAGTGATACGTCTCCAACGTATCTACTTTTCCTAACGCTTTTCCTCTTGTTTTGGACTCTAATTTGCATGATTTGAATGAAACTAACCCTGGACTGACGCTGTTTTCAGAAGAACTACCATGGTGTTGTTTTTGTGCGGAAATAAAAGTTCTCGGAATGGAATGAAACTTTGTGAGGAATTTTTATATAATAAATAAGAATTTCTAGAGCCAAGACCTACCGGAGAGGGGCACCTGGGTGGGCACAACCCACCAGGGCGCGCCCCCCTCTCCTGGCGGGCCCAGGTGGGTTGTCCCCACCTGGTGGCCCCACAGACCCTGAAACCAACGCTATAAAATCCTATTTTTCTAGAAAAAATTGGGGAGAAAGAATTATCGCGAACCACGAGACGGAGCCGCCGTCACCTCCTGTTCTTCATCGGTAGGCCAGATCTGGAGTCCGTTTGGAGCTCCGAAGAGGGGGGTCTTCGTTCTTCGTCATCACCAACCCTTCTCCATCGCCAATTCCATGATGTTCCCCATCGGGAGTGAGTAATTCCTTCGTAGGCTCATTGGTCGGTGAGGAGTTGGATGAGATTCATCATGTAATCGAGTTAGTTTTGTTAGGGCTTGATCCCTAGTATCCACTCTGTTCTAAGATTGATGTTGCTATGACTTTGCCATGCTTAATGCTTGTCACTTTGGGCCCGGGTGCCATGATTTCAGATCTGAACTGTTTATGTTATCACCATTATATCCATGTTCTAGATCCGATCTTGCAAGTTATAGTCACCTACTACGTGTTATGATCCGGCAACCCCGGAGTGACGGAAACCAGGACTTCTACTAGTGATGACCGTAGTTTGAGGAGTTCATGTATTCACTGTGTGGTAATGCTTTGTTCCGGTTATCTATTAAAAGGAGGCCTTAATATCCCTTAGTTTCCAATATGGACCCCGCTGCCACGGGAGGGTAGGACAAAAGATGTGATGCAAGTTCTTTCCATAAGCACGTATGACTATTTACGGAATACATGCCTACATTATATTGATGAACTGGAGCTAGTGCCATATCGCCCTAGGTTATAACTGTCTCATGATGAATATCATCTAACAAGTCACCGATCCAATGCCTACAAATTTATCCTATATTGTTCTTGCTAAGTTACTACTGCTATCATCATTGTTACACTTGCTACAAAATTACTGCTATCACTGTTACCGTTACTATTGTGGTTGTCACCACTATCAAAACTAACATATTACTTTGCTACTGATTACTTGTTGCAGATAATTAATCTCCAGGTGTGGTTGAATTGACAACTCAGCTGCTAATACCTTCAAATATTCTTTGGCTGTCCTTGTGTCAAATCTATAAATTTGGGATGAATTCTCTACCCTCGAAAACTGTTGCGATCCCCTATACTTGTGGGTTATCAAGACCTTTTTCTGGCGCCGTTGCCGGGGAGTGTAGCTATATTTGTTGATTCACTTTGGATTATTATCAATTTATCACTATAAAGAATCTGAAGGATGCTAAGACTAAGATATTTCCCTCAAGGACGAGGGGAGGTAAGGAACTACCATCTAGTTCTGCTTTAGATTCACCTTCTGTTATAAGTAAACTTGCAACACCACCACATGCTATTAATTCTGATATGTCACAAGTTATTGATGATGCTACTTCTGCTATGGATAATGCTTATGATGATGCTAGTACCTTGCTTGATAATGATGATGTGCCACTTGGTGATTTTCTTGATAAACAAATTGCTAGGGTAATACAACATGATGTTGTTGAATCTGATGATGAGCTTGAAACTGAATCTCCTGAAACACCTGCTAGAACTAGCCCTCCTAGATATGAATTTCCTAAGGTACCGAAAGGTTATGTTATGAGTGAGGAGACAACTAGAGATATTCTTTCTTGCAGAGATAGAGATGATTTAGAGAAATTATTATGCAAGTATAAAGAAAAATCTCTGAATGCTAGAATGAAATGTGATCCTAAGTTTGCTACTTCACCTATCTTTATTGATGATAAGGAGTATGAATTCTCTGTCGACCTAGAGTTAATTACTTTGGTTGAATCTGATTCTTTCCATGGTTATGAAACTGAAACTGTTGTGGCACATCTTACTAAGTTGAATGATATAGCCACCCTTTTTACTCATGATGAGAAAACTCGCTACTACTTTATTCTCAAATTATTTCCGTTCACATTAAAGGGTGATGCTAAAGCTTGGTACAATACTCTTGCTCCTGGTTGTGTGTGTAGTCTCCAGGATATGATTTATTACTTCTCTGAAAAATATTTCCCTCCTCATAAGAAACAAGCTGCTTTACAGGAAATATTTAACTTTGTGCAAACTAAAGAAGAGAGTCTCCCACAAGCTTGGGGGAGGCTTTGCCAGTTACTTAATGCTTTGCAGCTTACTTAATGCTTTGCCTGATCATCCCCTTAAGAAAAATGAAATACTTGATACGTTCTATAATGGACTAACCGATGCTTCTAGGGATTTCCTAGATAGTTGTGTTGGTTATGTTTTCAGGGAACGAACTGTTGGACAAGCTGAAGAATTATTGAATAATATATTGAAAAATTATGATGATTGGACTCTTCCTGAACCACCGGCTAAACCCACTCTGAAGAAGAGGGGTATATTATATCGTAGTCCTGAAGATATGCAAGAGGCAAAGAAATCTATGAAGGAAAAAGGTATTAAAACTGAGGATGTTAAAAATTTACCTCCTATTGAAGAAATACATGGGCTTAATACACCACCACTCCCTAAGGTGGTAGAGGTAAATTCTCTAATGAAGTTCAGTGATAAAGACAATCCTCACAATATGCACTCTAGTCAATGCCTCTATATGTTTGAAAACTACATTAGAAAACAAGATCACTTCAATGCAAATGTTATGAAACAATTGAAATACAATTCTAATATGATTGATCGCTTGAGTGACTTGTTATTTAGAATATCGAATTGTAGGATCGAAAGTATGTCCAGAGGGGGGGTGATTAGACTACTTGACCAAATAAAAATCTAGCCTTTTCCCAATTTTATGTCTTGGCAGATTTTAGCAACTTAGCACAAGTCAAGCAATCAACCTACACATGAAAGTCTAAGAGTATAGCAGCGGAATGTAAAACATTTGCATATGAAGGTAAAGCGAGGAGTTTGGAGGGAGCAAACGCAATGTAGATGCGGAGATTTTTTCCCGTGGTTCCGATAGGTGGTGCTATCGTACATCCACGTTGATGGAGACTTCAACCCACGAAGGGTAACGGTTGCGCGAGTCTACGGAGGGCTCCACCCACGAAGGGTCCACGAAGAAGCAACCTTGTCTATCCCACCATGGCCATCGCCCACGAAGGACTTGCCTCACTAGGGTAGATCTTCACGAAGTAGGCAATCTCCTTGCCCATACAAACTCCTTGGTTCAACTCCACAATCTTGACGGAGGCTCCCATGTGACACCTAACCAATCTAGGAGACACCACTCTCCAAAAGGTAATAGATGGTGTGTTGATGATGAACTCCTTGCTCTTGTGCTTCAGATGATAGTCTCCCCAACACTCAACTCTCTCTCACAAATTTGAATTTGGTGGAAAGATGATTTGAGTGGAAAGCAACTTGGGGAAAGCTAGAGATCAAGATTCTTGTGGTCGGAATGGAATATCTTGGTCTCAACACATGAGTAGGTGGTTCTCTCTCATAAAATGTATGCTGGAAGTGTAGGCACGTTCTGATGGCTCTCTCCATGAATGAATAGTGGGTGGAGGGGTATATATATCCTCCACACAAAATCTAACCGTTACACACAATTCACAAAACTCGGTGGGACCAAATCAGAAAACTCGGTCAGACCGATTTAGTTCAAAATGTGAACGTTAGGCTTTTCGGTGGGACCGACATGTCAACTCGGTGGGACCGATTTCATTAGGGTTAGGGCATAACATAATCTCGGTGAGACCGATCACATAAACTCGGTAGGACCGATTTCTGTAATAGGCAAACAGAGAGTTGGTCAGGCAAACTCTATGGGACCGATTTGCTCATTTCGGTTGGACCAAAACATTATGAAAGGGAAACAGAGAGTTTGCATTGCGAACTCGGTGGGACCGATCGCTCATCGCGGTTGGACTGAAACGTTACGAAGGGAAACAGAGAGTTTGCAATCCCATCTCGGTGAGACCGAGATCCCTATCAGTGAGACCGAAGTGACTAGGGTTTCTGGCAGTGGCTATGTCAAGTGAACTCGGTGGCTCCGGATAGATCAAATCGGTAGGGCCGAGTTTGACATTTGGTTTGGGACATATGTGGAAATGAGAAAGTGGTTGAGGGCTTTGGAGCATATCACCAAGCATTTTGAGCAAGCAAGCCATTAAGCAACACCTCATCCCCTTTTAATAGTATTGTCTTTTCCTATGGACTCAATGTGATCTTGGATCACTAAAATGAAAATGTAGAGCCTTGAGCTTGAGCCAATATGTGTCATTAACATTTTGAGGGGTCCACGTTCCTAATCCATGCCATGCCAATCATTGAACTTTCTGAAATGATCATCTTGAAATAGCATTAGTTCAGTGAGCTATATGTTGTTAGTAATTACCAAAACCACCCAGGGATAGTTGCACTTTCAATCTCCCCCTTTTTGGTAATTGATGACAACATATAGATCAAAGCTTCGACAAATGATAATAAGATTGAAATACATCGTCGCTTTGAGAAGTATGTGATAAGCAAGAGCTCCCCCTAAATTTGTGCATTATTTAAAATTTTCTTTTGAATTCAAATGCACAATCAATTAGGATCATGGGTCACTCTTCCATGTCACATACATCTTGGTGGAGCGCTCAAAATGATAGGAATTAAAACATGCACTCATCACCAAGCAAAGTGAATGATCATATAGGGATATAAAAAGATAATATCATCCAAGCAAACATTAAAGTATGATATGATCAAACACATGATTATACAAGTATCTCACACACAGACATAAAGAGTATTAATCAAGCACACACAAAAGTATCAAGCAAATAGCAAAAGACAAAGAAGCAACACTCTCTCTCGAAGCCTATGATCTATACATTTCTCCCCCCTTTGGCAACAAGTTACCAAAAAGTTTGAAAATGCATAGTGCTATGCGTCTCTCTAGGCTTGATCTTCGGGAGGTGGTGTAGAGAGGACTCCAAGGACGAAGGCATCAGTAGATGTTGTTGGAGCTGGTGGAGTGGCAACTCGAGGTGGTACTGAAGCTATTGCTGCTGGTGCTGAAGTAGTTGCTCTAGTGTCAGGCACTGGCACAGCAGCAGATCTCTGACCTCTGGGCACTCTCTGAAAAGCTTCTATAGTAGCCTTCCCCTTCTTCTCCTCTGCTTCCTCCTAGAGCTGCTCAACAGCTGTCTGTATCTCAGTTACTTTCAGATCAAGATCATAAAACTTGGTCTCAATGATCCTCTCCAAGCTCTCCTGATTCTGAGTCAGGGTGGCCAAGCCCTTCTCAATCCTCAAAGTTTCTTGAATCAGATAAGCTAGATGATCTTGTTTTGACTTTAGAAAAACTTGAGATGCCTCCTCAACACTTGGCATCTTTGCAGCTTTCTCAGCCTTTGCC
This sequence comes from Aegilops tauschii subsp. strangulata, assembly GCF_002575655.3. NCBI lineage: Eukaryota > Viridiplantae > Streptophyta > Magnoliopsida > Poales > Poaceae > Aegilops > Aegilops tauschii. The sequence continues at coordinate 262,502,905 of NC_053040.3, forward strand.
TTTGCTCTCTTCTCTTATGCTTGCACAGATGTAGGATCATCCTCATTCATCACAACTGTGTTATCTTCAAATTCGGGTCTCAAGGGTAAGTGCTCCTTGTCCAACAAATAAGTGTCTGTGCCCATCTTGGAGTTGATGAGCACCTGAATGTGTGGAGCATACCCACAAGATCTCTTCTGATCAGCAGCTATCCTCTTGATAGTTTCAACAATCAGGCTCATGACCTTGAATTTCTGAGGCACGTCAAATATCTGCAACAAGTTGATTGAATGGCCTCTGATCATCTTGTGATCTCCAGATTTGGGCAACAATGTATGCCTCAAGATTGTGTTGATTGTAGCTAGACCAGACAACAAGTAATGTACAGATCCAAATTTGTGTGTATCCAATGCTTTGTCTGGGATCTCCTTGTACATGTTTGCCATAGAGTTGTGGTCTTTCTTCTTCTTGGCATATACATCCGAATCATCCTCATGCTCTTCAGGGGCTTTTATCAACTTGGCCCACTCATCAATAGTTGACTGGTACCTTGTACCTTCAGACATCCAAACAATTCTACCATCTGGATAGAAATGAGCGGTGGAGTAGAATTGCATCGTGAGTTCATCATTCCATTTTGTCAACTTCTGACCAACAAACTTGTCAACTCCACAAGCTTTGAAGCTTTCATGTACACCTAGAAAATAGTCTTCATTCTCATCAATGAATTCCCAATCAACCCACTTCATATCACAGACTATAGGTTTCTTGTCCAATAGAATGGTCTCATAGAAATCTTGTTGTTCTTTGGTGTGGAACCTGTAGTACACATCAGTCTTCTTCCTCACAGCATATGGATCAGACTGTCTCCAAAGTCTCAGACCTGCATCCTTCCTGATGCTCATATCCTCTACCACTGGATGAGTGTCATTATGGTCTAGAATCTTTGGTTTCAGTTTCCTTAGCACTTGGGCTTCAGCATCTTCTTCTTCAACTTCAGGCACTGGGGCCTTGTTCTTCTCTTCAACTGGGATGTTCCTAGTGCTTCACTTGGGCTTAGAAGTCTTTTTAGCTTGAGCAGCAGCTTTGGGGGTTGACTTGGGCTTTGAAGGAGCAGCCCCTGACTTGATAGCATCCCCCATAAGCTTTTGGGACTTGGTTGCTGGTGCAGCATCCTCTTCCTCTTCATCTTCTTCTTCAAAATCTCTCACCATGGTTGATTTTCCAAGTACTTTTGCAGTTGTGGTTCTTGCCCTTTTCTTCTTCTTGCCTCCAGCCACATCATCATGTGATTGTTCTATAGTGAACTGCATGGTTTCTCCTATTGGAACTTTCCTTGGCTTGGATGTTGGCACTCTTTTGGCAAGAACCTTCTTGTGCATACCAGGTTTTTTTTGCAGTAGCAGTTCCATATTCTTTCTTTAGGACTTTCTTCTTGGAGCTCACTTCTTCCTCAACAGCCACATAGTCCTCATCCTCAGAGTCTGAGGTTCTCTTCTTCCTTGATCTCGTGGCTGCCTTGGGCAAATTACTGGGAGTGCTCCTGCTGCCTTCATCATAACTGCTTGAGGGACTAGTGCCCTCACTCATTTGCACTTGTTCTTCTGATTTGTTCTGGCTATCACTCTGGTCAGACATTCTGGCAAGCAAACTGACAGCAGACCCTGTGAATAGATATAGATGAGGTAGAGTGGATGAGCATCACAAAGTGCAGAGTTTTTGCAAAACAGATGAGTCAGAAACATAGTTTTAGTTCTCCACAGAAAGCATTTCGGAGCTGCCGATTTGTTAAACTCGGTGACACCGAAGCAACTTTTGGAGTCTAAACTAGTGAACTCGGTCAGACCGAGTCACAGTTCGGTGGCTCCGAGATTGCTAGGGTTTCACAGAGAGTTGAATTCGGTCGCACCAATTTGCAATTTTTGGTCAGACCGAAAAGCGCATGTGCAATGGCCTAAGCCAAATCGGTGAGACCGATTTCTACAACTCGGTCGGTCTGAGATGAGTTCGGCGGAGACCTAACCCTAAATTTTTGAATCAAACCTAACCTAAAGGAAGTTTTCTCTGGATAGATCGATTCATACGTGGTAAAGAACATGGCATTACATTGTGCTAAGAATCGGAGTAAGGAATTAGCGCAAGAGATCGAACTCATACCCTAGCTCGGCGGTGAGTTCGCTATGGGGACAACGGCAGGGCAGAATCCTGTTGACGGCGATGGAAACTAGCGGCGGGAGGTTGCTGGCGACAAGAAGACGATCCGGAGACCCGAGGCGGCAGAGCAGGACACGCGCGGGATGGAGGGTTTTGAAGAAATTTCCAAAATCTCACCCGTGGGTTTATATATCCTGACCCTGTCGTTGTGACCGAGTGGAACAACTCGGTGGCACCGAGATGCAGAATCGCAAGCGGTTATTGCAACTCGGTGTGACCGAAAAGTTCAAATTGGTTGCACCGAGATTGAAAACCTAGATCAACTTAGTGAACTCGGTGTGACCGAAGTGGATGGATCAGTCATACCGACATGCACAGAGAGGTTTTGGAAGTTTAAGTCTATGACGAATCGGGGACTCCGAGTGCTCCTCACACAGAGTGGTTCGAATCTGACTTGATCAAACTTTGTGATGTAGCATGAATAGAGTTTGAGACGAGAAAAGCATAGATAGCTAGAGGAAGTTCTTAGGCATTCTTGTCCATCCATTTGGTAAAAGAAAAGCCAAACAATCAAAGCAAGAAATGGATGTCCTCGAATGAGTTAAATATGCAACCAACATGCTCACACTCTAGCATCTATCAAGCAATTGGCAATGACAAGGTCATCTATATATGAGTATATTGACTTAGGAGTCAAATGAGAACATTTGATCATAGGTCATACTCATCGTTTAAGCACAAGTGGGGTTGCCAATTTTACATAAAGCATTGTTGTGTTCACACCATTAGAGTTGCTTTAGCTCGATTGATTAGAGTAAAGCTCCCCCTAGATGTGATATCCCCCCTAAGAGGGATGAACAACCTTGGGTTTTGTCGATGATGACTTCATGTAGATGTTGAAGATGTGGATGCTCAATGTTGATGTAGATCATTTGGAGCAATCCATTGGAGTGAGTTGCACTTTCAATACCTACACGGGTTAGTCCCACAAGGAACAAACAAGGATATCCATAGACATAGAGTGATGTACACATAGATGATGTCCATGAAATCATTAGGTTACCTTGTCCCTTGTCTTACCAACAAGAGGGTTTGTGACTCCTTGAACTAGTGCAAGATGTGGAAGTTGTTTGCACTTGTCCTTGCCAAGATGATATTATTGAAGTATGTTGGCGGAGTCACCCTCAAGAACTCTCTAGTTCTTCTTCTTCGGGATACACATCATCTTGTGGGGAATCCTTGGAGTTGTAGTCGTACTTGATGTAGTCTTGGGAAACCACTTGACCAAGGCCTTAGGAGCTTCTTCAAATGCATCAATCTCCTCTTAAAGCTTGTCCTTGCCCTTTTGCTTGTGGTCTTGTGGTGGAAGATCATCTTGAGCTTGTGTCCCTTGGAAAGAATTAGGATCATACTTCTCTTGTTGAGGAACAAACTTTGTCTTGGGGTATTGATCTTCTTCCCACTCAACTCCATTGACATTGAACTTTCGTTCAAAACCAACACCTTGATTCTTCCGGTGCCTTCCTTGCTTGTGTACAATTTCCTCAAATTGCTTACTCTCGGCAAGGCTCTTGTAAACACCTTTATCTAAAATTCCCTTCAATAAGCTATTTTCTTGCTCAAGTGTAACTTGGCTAAGAGAATCGTTAGTGGAATCAAGAGAACTACTAGAAGCAACAATATTGGATTTATCATGACTATTGTTACTACTAGAGAAAGAATCTTTCTTACTCTTATTGCTAGATTTAACTTGTGGCATGTAAGTAGACAAGAGTAAACGCTTGGCAATGTAGGAAGAACTTTTCTTGCGAAGATCATCATTGATTGCTTTTAAGAACCCATGCTCTTGCTCAAGGTTGAGCTTTTCAAAGCGTAACTTCTTGTGAGTCTTTAAAAGTTCTCGATGATCTTCCAAGGTAGTTTCATGAGCTAACTTAAGAGTGTTTAGTTCTTTAGTTAGACGCTATATCTCCTTCTTATTATCATCATTCGTTTTATCTTATTAGCATGATTAATAGCAAGTTCATCGTAGTTTTCATCACTAGAGTTGTCAACAAGTAAATCATCATCACCTAGCAAATCATCTTCATCACTATTGAAATCAACATACTCGGGGTGTGATACCTTTGGGCCTTTAGCCATGAAGCATCTCCCAATTCCTTCATTTGGTTAGTCAAATATGTCGTAGGAGTTGGTTGACACAAGTGCTAGACCAGCAACACCTTCATCTTGAGTATATTCGGAGTCGGAGTGATAACTTCTTTCAGAGTGATGGTCGGAGTCGGAGCTGGATACCCATTCACCAACATGAGCTTGATGTCTTCGTTTTGTGTAGCTCCTTGATGACTTGTCCTTCCTTTCCGAATCCTTGCTTCTCTGAGAGGTTCTTCGTTCATAATGATCATCTCTACTCCTCCTCTCTCTAGGTGGTGATTCTTCTCTTCTACTTCTCCTTTTGGGTGAATCTTCTCTTCTTTTGTAGGGGGATGTACACTCATTGGAGTAGTGTCCGGGTCTTCCACAATTGTAGCAATTACGCTCACGGCTCGAAGATCTTTTGTCATTGTAGGACCTTGACTTGGAACTTCTTTCTTTGCTTCTACTCTTGTAAAACTTGTTGAAGTTCTTCACCATTAGGCTCAATTCCTCATTGAAGGTTTGTTTCTCACTTGATTATGTAGGAGCATCATACGAAGCTTTGTAAGAACCACTTGACTTGTTGTGAAGCTCTTCCTTATCCTTGAGAGACATCTCATGAGCAACAATTCTTCCCATGACTTCTGTTGGCTTGAGATCTTTGTAATTGGGCATCATTTGGATCAATGTGCACAGGGTATCATATTTTCCATCCAAGGTTCTTAGGATCTTCTTGATGATGAATCTATCAGTCATTTCCTCACTTCCTAAGCCGGCAATCTCATTTGTGATGAGAGCAATCCTAGAGTACATTTCAGCGACACCTTCACCATCCTTCATTTTGAACTTGTCAAGTTGACTTTTAAGCACATCCAATTTGGATTCCTTGACGGAGTCGGTACCTTCATGCATATCAATCAAAGTATCCCAAATTTCCTTTGCATTCTCAAGATGGCTGATTTTGTTGAATTCTTCGGGGCACAATCCATTGAAGAGGATATCACAAGCTTGAGCATTGTATTGCAGCATCTTCAACTCTTCCGCGGTAGCTTCACCGTTTGGTTCTATCCCATGAAAGAATTCACCTTGCAAGCCAATACACACCATAGCCCAAACGGCGGGGTTATGTCCAAGAATATGCATTTTCATCTTATGCTTCCAACTAGCAAAATTAGTACCATCAAAGCAAGGACCTCTACGGTGGTAATTTCCCTCGCTAGCCGACATACTCTCCTAGGTTGTGAAACCAAGGCTATGATCACCAAAGCTATGGAAATCAAGGCAAATGGAGGCCAAAGCTCTGAAACCACTTGTAGGATCGAAAGTATGTCTAGAGGGGGGTGATTAGACTACTTGACCAAATAAAAATCTAGCCTTTTCCCAATTTTAAGTCTTGGCAGCTTATAGCAACTTAGTACAAGTCAAGCAATCAACCTACACAGGCAAGTCGAAGAGTATAGCAGCAGAATGTAAAACATTTGCATATGAAGGTAAAGGGAGGAGTTTGGAGGGAGCAAACGCAATGTAGACGCGGAGAGTTTTCCCCGTGGTTTCGATAGGTGGTGCTATCGTACATCCACGTTGATGGAGACTTCAACCCACGAAGGGTAACGGTTGCGCGAGTCCACCGAGGGCTCCAACCACGAACGGTCCACAAAGAAGCAACCTTGTCTATCCCACCATGCCCATCGCCCACGATGGACTTGCCTCACTAGGGTAGATCTTCACAAAGTAGGCGATCTCCTTGCCCGTACAAACTCCTTGGTTCAACTCCACAATCTTGACGAAGGCTCCCAAGTGACACCTAACCAATCTAGGAGACACCACTCTCCAAAAGGTAATAGATGGTGTGTTGATGATGAACTCCTTGCTCTTGTGCTTCAAATGATAGTCTCCCCAACACTCAACTCTCTCTCACAGATATGGATTTGGTGGAAAGATGATAGTGAAAAGCAACTTGGGGAAGGCTACAGATCAAGATTCTTGTGGTTGGAATGGAATATCTTGGTCTCAACACATGAGTAGGTGTTTCTCTCTCAGAAAATGTATGCTGGAAGTGTAGGCACGTTCTGATGGCTCTCTCCACGAATGGAGAGTGGGTGGAGGGGTATATATGGCCACCACACAAAATCTAACCATTACACACAATTCACCAAACTCGGTGGGAACGAATCAGAAAACTCGGTCAGACCGATTTAGTTCAAAATGTGAATGTTAGGCTTTTTGGTGGGACCGACATGTCAACTCGTTGGGACCGATTTCATTAGGGTTAGGGCATAACATAATCTCGGTGAGACCGATCACATAAACTTGGTAGGACCGATTTCTGTAATAGGCAAATAGAGAGTTGGTCAGGCAAACTCGGTGGGACCGATTCGCTCATTTCGGGTGGACCGAAACGTTACGAAAGGGAAACAGAGAGTTTGCATTACGAACTCGGTGGGACCGATCGCTCATCTCAGTTGGACCAAAACGTTACGATGGGAATGTCAGGACCCCGATTCCAAGTCACATCGATCTAGCCGGTAACACCTCATATCACTTTGCGGCCTCACGCATGGTATTCCCACTGGTGTCGCCTTTCCATGGCCCGGGACCGTTTGCGTCGTTTGGCTCACGTATATGATAGTGTCGCTAGCATCCATATGACAGAGAACCCGGGCCGACATGACTAGTCGTGAACCCAAAGTGGCACTAACTTACGGGGACATGCATACATGAATCAACATCGAGCATGTCGGTCAGCAGTGTGCGAATCCGGGCTGTAGCACTGGGCTAACAGGACTCCGGTGAACCGGGCTGTAGCAGGCTAGGCAGGACTCCGGATGTCACCGCGTGACATTTCCCCGAAGGGACAGACACAGGAACGAAGTGAATCACATGCCGGCCAGTCAAGTGTTCCGGAGCAGTAGTGTTGGGCTAGCAGGACTCCGGTGAACCGGGCTGTAGCGGACTACTATGGCTCATGGAAGCACAAGACTACATTTCCCCATAAGAGAGGCTACCAAGGATAAACAACTAGGTTGTCGGATCCCACACATACCAAGCATTTCAATCATACACACAATATGCTCGATAGGTGCAAATACAACATGGCATCACAACAAGACTCTACGACTCAGAGTATTTATTCATTAGGCTCTGAAGAGCGAGATATTACAAACATAGGTCTCATGACCCAACATTCAGAGCATACAAGTCAAAGCACATGCGGAAGCTTAACATGTCTGAGTACAGACATCTACAAATGAAAAAGGCTGAGAAGCCTGACTATCTACCAGATCCTGCCGAGGGCACAAGATCGTAGCTGAGGTATCAAGCTAAACGTCGAAGTCCACACGGAACGACTAGCGAGACTGACGTCTCTCTACAAAACATAAAATAGGCAAACGTGAGTACAAATGTACCCAGCAAGACTTACATCAGAACTAGCTACATATGCATCGGTATCAACAAAGCGGGTGGTGGAGTTTGACTGCAGCAAGCCAGCTTTGACTCGGTGGCTATCCTAAACTATGACTGCAAGTAACTCTTTTGAGGTAGCGCACACGAGTCCACATATTCACCATATCAATACACCACTATGGATCCGCTCCCGTCTCCCTACGAGAAGGCCATCCATAGCCTCACACTTATCTTGCGCATTTTAGAGTATCCACTTTCACTTGTCTATGAACTGTTATAGGCAACCCAGAAGTCCTTTTCCGCGGACACGGCAATTCGAATAGATGAAGTTAACCCTGTAGGGGTGTACTTCTTCACACACGCTCTCGCCACTTACCACCATGTAAACGTCGTGTATCTCGGCAACCTTCAAGCGGAAGCCTGGCGAGGGAGTCGGCCACGACCTGACTAACCACTCAAGTCTCTAGTCCAGGTTTATCGCCTATTCGGGTTCCATCCGCAAGGAGATCCGGCCGGGGTGTCGCTCACGGCCCCAAACGATGTGTACAGGGTTCCAAGCCCACCAAACGGGTGACGCTTGGCATACCCGGCCACGGTGCCTAGTCTGTCCCAAGCCCACCTGTACCGGGTGCCACTTGGTAGACTACTAACACTACCTACAAACACCAGAAACTAGTTGCAACTCCTGGACAGAGATCATGTTGATTAATAAGTCGAGAGGGGCACTTAAGCATTCCAATGCGTGGTAGTAGTTGTTCATGGATCACAAACACAGAACTCAGTTCCTGAGGACGGTTTCAATGAGACAACCCACCATGTACTCCTACATGGCCTCTCACCGCTACCTTTACCAAATCGTGTTCACACACTTAGCTCACACACAGTAGGACATGTTCATCACCATTCCAATTCATCCCCGATGAATCAGACCGGACACAACTCTAAGCAATAGCAGGCACGACAACAAGCATGAATGAGTAGGCACATCAGGGCTCAAACAACTCCTACTCATGCTAGTGGGTTTCATCTATTTACTGTGGCAATGACAGGTCATGAGGAAAGGGGTTCAACTACCGCAGCATGTAACACATGAATCGTTGTTGTCCTAATGCAATAAAAGAGAGCAGGAGCGAGAGAGTGGGATTGTATCGGAATGAACAAGGGGGTTTTGCTTGCCTGGCACTTCCGAAGATCATATAGCTCTTCATCAGTGTCATCGAACTCATCGTCGGAACCACGTCTATCGAGAGGGGACAACCACCGGCAAACAAGGAAGAACACAATCAATGCAATGCAACAATTATGATGCATGCTAAGACATGGCAATATGAATGGGTTTTGGCTAATGCAACTACAAACAGATGGGTTTGGGTCATTTTGAACCAAAGGTTCAATCCCAAACTCAAATTATGAATTTAAATAGTGCCTTATCATGTTTTGAACTAAAGAGCAAGGCTAAGTTGTTTATACATGCATGAAACCAGTACAGATGGATAGATTGGATTTTTCTGATCATTTTTCATATATAAATCTTTTCAATCTGAGTTATAGATTATTTTCTATGATTTTTAGAAGTTTGCTACATTTTCTGGAATTTCCTATATAAAAAATAAATCCAGAAATTCCTTTACTGTGTCAGCATGACGTCATCACTGCGTCAGCGAGTCAACGGGCTGGCCAGGGTCAAACCTGACCGGCAGGACCCACTAGTCAGTGACCCTATGACATTTAGTGTCACAGACAGGTGGGGTCGGGTCAACGGACACGTCGGCGTAGTCAAAACTGACACGTGGCCCCACGGTAATTAGATTAACCTTAAACTATTTGGTTAGCCGATTAGTCAAGCAGAGGGCCCGCATGTCAATGGCACAAGGCATCATTAGCACTAGCCTAATCGGGGTTAGGCCAGCGCTTAGCCGCCGGTGACCTCTGGCCACGGCGGAGGCACGCCAGAATCGCGGCTCCGGCGTCCATTCGACGCGCGGATGGGTGCTATGGGTAGCTAGCACTCGCGTGCATCCAATGGAACACACGGGAGGCCGTGGGGTGGCCGGATGCAGCACTGGCGTTGAGGTTAGCGGTGGCCGGAGCTACGGGACCGACGAAACGACGCTGCAGTGCACGGCAGGAGCAACGGTTGAGTGTTCTAGGCTCCTGACGGCGTGCTAAGCGTGTTGCAGTGCTTGGTTGCGGTCATAGCTAGCTCTGGCCGCGGCGGCGATGTGGCCTGACGGCGGCGAGTTTCGGAGCTCATGAGGACGGCGGCTACAGGATGAAATGGACGAGGTGGTTAGGGGGAAAAGGACCGGAGCCTCACAGAGATTCGAACGGCGCCGTCGTTGAGCTCGAGGAGGCACTGGACGACGCAGATCGACGGGCGAAGTCTGGCGGCAGATGCGGCAGTGACGAGCTCGGAGGCGTCGTCACAGGGCGTCCGACGATGCGTGGCTCGGCGGGGAGGTCGAGGGCGACGAGACGGAGCCTTTTTGGGCATGGCTGAAAAGTGAGGGCGCGGCTCTGGGCACGATGGCGGCGACGGGCACGCTCGGTGTCTGCGTGAGAGAGTGAGACAGAGGAGAGGGGAGAGACCACGGGTGAGGGGGAGGGGAGAGAGACCTCTGGGCGTCTCTGTGGCGCGTCCAGAAGAGCCGGCGTCGCGGTGGAAGCAGGAGCTGGCGCGCGCGCGACGACCACGCGCCCACGGCGTCCTATTGGTGCGGGGAGGAAGACGACAGGCGAGAGAAGTTGGGCTGGGCTAGCTTTGGCCAGTAGGCCTCTACGGTGGTGGGCTGCACAGTGAGGTTTCCTCTCTCTCTTCTTTTATTTGTTTCTGTTTTCTAGTTTTCTGCTATAGTTTTGAGCTTAGGAAAAATACCAAGGCATTTCCTAAAATCCTGAAAATATTCGTGGACACTTGCTGAATTATTTCAGTGGCCCAAAAATAGTTCCAACATCATTTGAGCATTTAAATTATTTATAGTATTTAATGCCCAAAATAAAATACAATAAGATTTAATTCAAAAATCCAGAATGGCCTAGAAATATGTGCATCATTTTTGTCAGAGGTGCTGGACCAATTCAGAAATGATGAACATTTCTAAAGGGCATTTTGGGATCATTGAAAAGATTTAAGTTTGAACCTAGTTGAATTTCATTTGCTGCTTGGGTTTATCATCCCCCATTTCAAGTTTCTGAGAAATTTAAACATGATGCAACAACCAAGCTAGTCCGAGTGCATAGCAAGGCTAGGGACGTGACAGGGAAACAGAGAGTTTGCAATCCCATCTCGGTGAGACCGAGATCCCTATCAGTGAGACCGAAGTGACTAGGGTTTCTGGCAGTTGCTATGTCAAGTGAACTCGGTGGCTCCGGATAGATCAAATCGGTTGGGCCGAGTTTTACATTTGGTTTGGGACATATGTGGAAATGAGAAAGTGGTTGACGGCTTTGGAGCATATCACCAAGCATTTTGAGCAAGCAAGCCATTAAGCAACACCTCATCCCCTTTTAATATTATTGGCTTTTCCTATGGTCTCAATGTGGTCTTGGATCACTAAAATGAAAATGTAGAGCCTTGAGCTTTGTAACGCCCACGATGCGGCTATATCTCCCACGTGTCGAGGCACGACTTAGAGGCATAACCGCATTGTGGTTTTGTCGCAAGAAGGGTCATCTTCACACAATCCCATGTAATGAATAAGAATGGGATAACGAGAGTTGGCTTACAATCGCCACTTCACACAATACATAAATATAATTCATACATCATCCAAAATCCACATATAGACCGACTACGGTCAAATCCAAATGAAAATAAGATAACCCCAAATGCTAGATCCCCGATCGTCCCAACTGGGCTCCACTACTAATCAACAGGAAACGAAACAACACAATGAATAAGAGCTTCATCGAGCTCCCACTTGAGCTCGGTTGCGTCACCTGCACTAGTATCGTCGGCACCCGCAACTGTTTTGGAAGTATCAGTGAGTCACGAGGACTCAGCAATCTCACACCCACGAGATCAAGACTATTTAAGCTTATAGGAAAGGATGGGGTAGTGAGGTGGAGCTGCAGCAAGCACTAAGCATATATGGTGGCTAACATACGCAAATAAGAGCGAGAAGAGGAGCAACTGAACGGTCGAGAACTAGTAATGATCAAGAGGTGATCCTGAACTCCTACTTACGTCAAACATAACCGAAAAACCGTGTTCACTTCCCGAACTCCGCCGAAAAGAGACCATCGCGGCTACACACACGGTTGATGTATTTTAATTAAGTCAAGTGACAAGTTCTCTACAACCGGACATTAACAAATTCCCATCTGCCTTATAACCGCGGGCACGGCTTTCGAAAGATAATACCCTGCAGGGGTGTCCCAACTTAGCCCATTATAAGCTCTCACGGTCAACGAAGGATAAACCTTCTCCCAGGAAGACCCGATCAGTCTCGGAATCCCGGTTTACAAGACATTTCGACAATGGTAAAACAAGACCACCAAAGCCGCCCGATGTGTCGACAATCCCGATAGGAGTCGCACGTACCTCGTTCTCAGGACACACCGGATGAACACTACGTACAACTAAAACCAGCCCTCAAGTTTCCCCGAGGTGGCGCTGCAAGTGGCTCTAGTTTGGACCAACACTCCAAGGAGCACTGGCCCGGGGGGGTAAAATAAGATGACCCTTGGGAGCGCGACTCCCAAGGGAAAAAGGCTAGGTGAGGCAAATGTAAAACCAAGGTTGGGCCTTGCTGGAGGAGTTTTATTCAAAGCGAACTGTCAAGGGGGTCCCAGAAATCACCCAACCGCGTAAGGGACGCAAAATCAAGGAACATAACACCGGTATGACGGAAACTAGGGCGGCAAGAGTGGAACAAAACACCAGGCATAAGGCCGAGCCTTCCACCCTTTACCAAGTATATAGATGCATTAAAATATAAGAGATATTGTGATATCCCAACATAAACATAATCCAACATGGAGCAATCTTCATCTTC